>NC_090734.1:120629256-120636560 GCF_036898095.1 Palaemon carinicauda | reverse complement strand
CCATTATCCGCAGATTTTATCCCAGACACTGCATACGATTCCAATTTTCTCCGGTTCTAAAATGATTGATTGATTGATTTAGATTTTTGTGGCGGATTGTTCCCTTAGGTTGTTGATAATGATTACTTCAAGATTGTATACCCAATCTTGAGCTTAATGAATGAGATTACAAACGCGCATAAAAGTAAATACCAGAATATCTATACTAAAAATAGAGGAAAAAACCTAAAGGGATTGAACCAATCATAAGATATTCTGTCAGACGAACATTTGTTTTATTCATGGTCACACACAAGCACACAATACATAAACAATGACGTAAAATTTTTGTTTATAAGACTGTATTTGAGACTATAAGCATCATAAACATATTTTTCATGGCAATGGTTTCTTCTGAAAGAATGTGGCTCTAAAGTTCTTTAGGGGGATATAAGGTTGCTAGCCAACCGCATTACTGATTTGGTAATAAGGCACTAAAAACGAAAAGCGATCACATACGGAACATAGTTTTTTGTATACACGCATATATATATATATATATATATATATATATATATACATATATATATATATATATATATATATATATAGTATGTAAAAAGACAGATGGATAGATACAGTGCGATCAAAGATGATAGACGAAACTCGTAAACTCTGGTATGCAAATTATTCTCACTGCATAACAAGGAAGTACAAAACTACCTATTTGCAAAATATATTACATATATATAATATATATATATATATATATATATATATATATATATATATATATATATATATATATATACATATGTATAAATATATATATATATATATATATATATATATATATAAATTTTATATATATATATATATATATATATATATATATATATATATATATATATAAATGTCATGTCTAAAATTTATCATAAGTAATACGAAAAAAGAACCAGCAATAAGGGTGACTTTAGAGAAATATTTCTACCACTTGGGTATCGCTTTTACTATTAACCGAGCCAGAAAACAAGTCATATTAATGATTGCATATAAAAAATACGAATACGAACATTCATACACATGAAAGTATATGGTCACTGAAATAGTGGTGAGAATTAAGGGAACTAAGCGATATACTTACAGAGAGAGAGAGAGAGAGAGAGAGAGAGAGAGAGAGAGAGAGAGAGAGAGAGAGAGAGAGAGAGCTTGAATGGCAGAGACTACTAGGACCTTAACAATGCAGTCACAGACCGCAATCATTTCCAAACGGGTAGTTTGGTTTGGACAAAAATTATACCATTACATCATTTAAAGATGAAAAGCGTCATTTTAGCTCTAAAGAATTCACAACATAGGATATTTTTTTTATTGTGGCATATCTAACACGAGGGGGGGGGGGGGGGAGAAGTTCACTTCTGTTAACAATGGCGCTTCGGTGAAACAATCGACGTCAATGACCTTCGATGTCAGGATGCCAGAAAACTTCCAATTATTCATTCATTTATTCGGTGAAACAAGATCACCATAACCTTTTTTTCGTTTCCCACATAAACACATATACTACATAAACATCCCATTACTCTGCATAGGTGGTTTGGTCTAGAAGATAAGCTCGTTGCACATGCAGATGATGCTACTCTCTTTACCGTAATTTCACCTCCTGAATTCATATCTAGGGTAGCCGAATCCCTTAATAAAGCTCTAGCTAAAATTAGTGCATGGTGCAAATTATGGGGCAAGAAGTTGAACCCTAACAAAACTCAAAGTATTAAAAGTATGACTGTAAGTAGGTCGAGGACAGTGGCTCCTCAACATCAAGATCTACCCATTGATAATGTTTCTTTAATTCTAAAATTTCAGGTATAATTCTTGGTAGCAAATTTACTTTTCATAAACATATTCGGTCTGTTTCTTCTTGGATTAAAAAAAATGTGGCTTATTGAAAAAGCCTTTTAGATTTTTAGTGATCAATCTATTCTGAAGAAAAATTTCAATTCTTTCCTTCTGACTTGTTTCGAGTATCGTTCTCTCCAAACGCTCTCATTTTAATTTGTTGGACTAAAACTTACGGTCTATCAAATTTCTCATTCCTGATCTCTGGTGCCGTAGTTCAGTTATTTCTTTATGCATGTTGTATAATATTTTTCATAATAATTCTGCTCATCTTTTGGATTCAAATCTACCCAGACTGTACCATCTTATATGCAGTGCTAAATATGCAGTTAATTCTAAGTTATGCCTTCTCCATCATAAGGCTCAACAGTGCACAGTATTCTAGAAGTTTTATTCCAGCTGTGATAAGATTGTAGCATGATCTTCCTAATCAGGACGTTAAATCGGTGGAAGTTCAAATGAAGTTCAAATGAAGTTCAAACTTACCACGAATGTCTCTATATTCAACAGACTGACATAAGTGCTCTCTTCATAGTTCGTACATTACAGATCTAGCTTAATGTTATTACTTATCTTGATATTTTATATTCATTATTTACTACTTCTCATATAGTTTATTTAAATATACATATAAACTGTATAATATGTATGTTGCTGATGTATTGTCCTCAAAATTAGATGTTACTTTTGATCTGAAGAAAGCAAATGCTGCTCAATCGGCATTAGTATTTGATTTAAAATCTTTAATACAAGCAATAGTAAAAAATCGAATGCCAGTCTCCAATCTGTTTGTTAACATATGTGGCTTAAACTATGAACAAAAACATGAGCTGCCGATTGCGTCAGTGCACATCATCAAAGATATGGCAGACAAACTAACGGTCGTAAAAGTAAAATAGCAAAATAAACTCTCTTAAAAAGGCGAATTTCGACAGGAAAAACACTATATTGCTGTAAAGTATTCATATGCCAAACAAATCTTGAATTTTATTACAATACAGCAACAATGAAAAAGATGACGTTTGAGATCAAAAGATACTTAAACCTTCGGAAAAATGCTTTAGAACAGTGCCATTCAAGTATAAATAAACAAAATTTCTGCACAAAATTGCTATAATTGAGTAAAACATATACCATATAAAACGTTAGGTAAAAGCAAGAAGATGAACTTTTGAAGGATACATACTTTTGGAGCAGTCGTTTCCAACCCATCCTTGGACACATTCGCACCTCCCGAGGACGCAGGAACCGTGCCCAGAGCAATCGTTGGGACAGGCCGATTGTAGGTCGGGGGCTTCTTCCAAGAATAACTCCACCTGGTGGTAAAAGATAAGTTTTATTTTTATATTAACAACACAGAAACTTTGACAATGAGCAGAAAAATAAGTGTTCCTTTCACAATGTTTAGATAAACATTACGTTTTCTTTTTATGATGTGAATACATAGGATTTCGAAATGTAATATATATTTTCTATAATTCTATAGAACAGTTGTAATAATGTTATAAACATGTATGCTAATACCATCTGATAGAATAATAATAACATTCAGAATATTATTCCCAAAATAAAGCTTAAATTAGATGAATATCAATCAAATTAAAAAAGCTAGTGTACATTAATGTAATACATTTCGCCTAGCAGTACAAACCCAAAGGCAAAATACGTACTGTACAGTATACGCGTAAGTGAAACGAAACGAAAACAAATTGTATTTACGGAGGGTATTATAAAGGAGAGTGTTCTATAATAAACTCACTCAGTTGCTTTCAACCTGCCTTTGAGTCACAACCTTCTCTCGGCCCGTCACATTGGCAGCGAGTCACTCCGGGGTCACCAATGTGACGGGCCGAGAGAAGGTTGTGACTCAAAGGCAGGTCACTTAGTTGCTTTCAACCTGCCTTTGAGTCACAACCTTCTCTCGGCCCGTCACATTGGCAGCGAGTCACTCCGGGGTCAACAATGTGACGGGCCGAGAGAAGGTTTTGACTCAAAGGCAGGTTGAAAGCAACTGAGTGAGTTTATTATAGAACACTCTCCTTTATATACAAAAGCTCAAAGCAACAAGACATTTCATGTTTAAAAAACAGACACTATTACAGAGGAGAAAAGCAGACATGTTTAATCTGGTTCATTTTAGTGCGAGGGAAGAGCGAAGATACAAGCATAATATATACACAAAATGAACTATGTACGATCGTGTGAAATACGGTTGGTACAGTATTACAAAGCCCATGATTACCAAGGAAATAATCCCCTTTTCAATCATGAAAAAGTCCCCTACCTTAATTGAATAATTACAGTTAACCATATGAGCCGTTGGGGGTCAATAAATACGTAAGCCTAATTAATCACACTCTCCTTACAATTGATTAATATGTCATTTGAGTAACCAATAATGTGAACTCGAATCAAATTTAAGACCCATAACCAAATTAAATATATTATGCTTACTCATATTGTAAAATACTTTCCTTTTAAAGGCTTTAGTTAAAACAAAATACACCAAACGATACAATCGGTGTAAAGAATCTTTAGGTAAAACTAATTAAACAGGAGAAAAAGAGGTAAAACAGTGAACAAAAATTTAAACCCACCATTTGGTAAAAAATCATAGTATATCTATATTTATAATTTAGTTGTTCAACTTCTTTACTCTTTCTGGTGATAGTTAAACATTAGGAAAATATTTTTTCTAAACCCTCTATTTGGTCAAAAATCCAAGAATACCTATATTCATAATTTACTTGTTCAACTTCTTTACCCATTCTGGTATAAGTTTATGTGATATGCTTCATTACTTTAATAAACATAATCTTATATTAAAGCTCTCTTCCTTTTAAGTACTGTAGTAATCTTTACTTATTTAAAGGTTTAAAGGTCGCTCATGAATGGCAGAGGCAAGGGACAGTGACATTGCCCTAACAAGCAGAACAATGCCCTAGAGACTGACCATATTTCATATGATCAGCGCCCAAGCCACCTCTCCACCCAAGCTAGGACCAGGGAGGGCTAGGCAAATGGCTGCTGATGACTCACAGAAAGACCTATAGGCTCCCCCAAACCCCCAACCTTAGCTCACAAAGATGGTAAGGTTGCAGACACTAATGTCACTAAAGAGACTGAGCGGGACTCGAATCCCCAACTGGCAAACACCAGGCAGAGACGTTACCAATCAGGCCACAACAACCCGTTGATGTATTTCCTTATTTTCCTCTGCCACATTATTTTGAACATAAGGGGTGAAAGTCAACCCAAACTCTATAGTGGTCCCAAGCAAAGGTATGAGGTAAGGTCTGGTGGTAGGATCATCCGGTCATGGAAAAGTATTTGCGTAAACCATCTAGTTTTCAATTTTGAAAGGATGTCTGTAAAATGGCTGATAGGAAGCAGAGACTAAACATAGAAATTACGTGAATTGGACATTTTGCTTGACCGAGACCTTGACCTTTGACCTTGAACCTACAAAATTTAATCATTTCCAGCTTTTTACATAAGAGTTAATCCCTGCAAGTTATTTTATCTTACTATTAAACTTGTGGACAGGAAGCTGTTCACAAGCAGACACACACACAATGAGGCCAAAAAAATTATTATATATATATATATATATATATATATATATATATATATATATATATATACAGTATATATATATATATATATATATATATATATATATATATATATATATATATATATATATATACAGTATATATATATATATATATATATATATACAGTATATATATATATATATATATATATATATATATATATATATATATATATATATATATACAGTATATATATATATATATATATATATATATATATATATATATATATATACTGTATAACACCTTATACAAGATTCTTTTGTTTGATGTAATTAATGTAAATTTAGGTCTTGCAAATATTATTTTGCTCTATTATGGTGCTTTCCAATTCCAACTATTCAGTAACTTATCACATAAGTGATTGCAATTCCCAAAAAGACTTTTTAACTATATAAAAAAAAAGTTTTTGTTATGAAGGAAGTTCTTTAAAGCATATAAGAATACCAACTATTTTAGAACTTGATTTCTTGTAACAAGTACACACGTAAAACTTAATAATTTGAACAAATACCAAAAACATTTTAGTACTCAAAGGACTTGGATATCAGACTACTCAAATCCAGTAATGCCATATTTACTTCTTAATGTACTTGCAATCAATACACGAATACCATCCTATATTATATTCCCTTAGACTTACAAAAGACCAGTACATCATTTATTCATTGTTAAACTAACCACAGCGTGGATTAACTAAATGAGGCATATCAAATTACCACTAAATACATAATGAAGTCACAATCAATACAATAATGTCTACCGAGTAAAGATTGTGTACAAAATTGTTTTAAAAGTTACTAATTAAGCCTTTAACTTATAAAAATTTTGATTTCTGCTCTTTATTTATTACGTAAGGAACAGAATATATATATATATATATATATATATATATATATATATATATATATATATATATATACACATATATATATATACATACATATATATGTGTATATATATATATATATATATATATATATATATATATATACATACATAAATATGTATATATACAGTATACACATACATAAAATGTATATACACATACAGACATACCAATGTATGTCTATACATATATGTCTGTGTGTGTACAGTATATGTATAGATATAGATAGATACATATGAAAATATGACGAGAGAGAGAGAGAGAGAGAGAGAGAGAGAGAGAGAGAGAGAGAGAGAGAGAGAGAGAGAGAGAGAGAGAGAGATTAGGCATCCGAAGACATTAAAACTTGGTGAAGTTTTAATGTGGTCCGTTGCAAACCTTAAGAAAAGAGAAAGCCGGCTTCTTATTACATGAATAATTCTCTCAGAAATGCGTTTGGTTCGTTTTCCAGGTCCCGCACCGCATTAAGAACAAGAGGCAGAGAACAGGAACATGTGCTTAACATGAGGCTCATATGCAAATGGATGGTGGGAACGTTAGGGAGAAGGAAGGGAGGATATGATAGGGAAACATGGATGAACAAAATAGCCAATAAATAATGACACTGTCAAATGACCATCTATGGATGTTTTCTGTGATTTTTTTTTTCAAGAATAAATATATAATGATATTTGATACGACATGAATTAAAAAGAAGCGATATGAAACCAGAGCACTGTCACTTGAAATACGACGAAAGCCTATATCAAATTACAGTATATTGCATGCTGTAAAATTAACTTGAATACACAATAAAAACACTGTTGCCCAGAAGAAACAAATTTCAAACATATCCATCCGTATGGACAACAAAGTTTATAAAAAAAATGGTGGAAAATAAATGAAATAAGCAAAATAGTGAACAAGGGATATAATAAAATTCC
>NC_090734.1:120614256-120624256 GCF_036898095.1 Palaemon carinicauda | reverse complement strand
ACGTGGCCACGAGGAAAGATAAAAAGTCAATGACAATTCTACTGTACTTATGCCTGTCGAATTCAGGTGTTTTGTACTTAGAATTGAAATTAACCCATCTTCACCATCGTAGCTAATCGGTAGTTTGTTACTTGGCATTCGATTAATGATAAATTTTTGCACATTTAAACGTGTTTTTTCATATTCAAATAAGCCATATATATTTTTGCTATATTAATGTCTGGATTCTCTTAACGACCTCGGGATCAGAGCCCCAGGCGAAATCACAGAGCCCCAGGCGAAATCACACAAAGACAAGAGCTTATGACCGGCCGGGAGACGAACACTGGTCCGGCAAACTTGTAGAGGTCGTTAAGAGAATCCAGACATTAATGTAGCAAAAATATATATGCCTTATTTGAATATGAAAAAAACACGTCTAAATGTGCAAAAATTTATCATATATATATATATATATATATATATATATATATATATATATATATATATATATATATATGTGTGTGTGTGTGTGTATATATGTATATGTATAATAGTTAACCTGTATACATATGAAATTCTATTTTAATAATAAAGGAATATATATATATATATATATATATATATATATATATATATATATATATAGAGAGAGAGAGAGAGAGAGAGAGAGAGAGAGAGAGAGAGAGAGAGAGAGAGAGAGAGAGAGAGAGAGAGAGAGAGATGCATACTTCCAAATCAACAAATTACAACTCGTTTCAGAGCTGTATTCGACCTATGCAGTAATTTCGTACTGTACAATTAAGAAGAAATAAGAAATTTATTTTATTACTTTTTGTGTCACAAGAAAACTATCGGCACAACCTTACATCACTTATTGCTATGTTGTAAAACCACATCAAAATACTTGCCAAACATATGAGAATACCAAAGATATATGTGTAGAGTATACAATAATAGTTTTAAAGCCTATAATTCTACGTCATCAAAGGATTTTTACATTAATGATAATAAATTTCATCTACCTACCCAAATTATCAGGTAAAATGAACGAAGGTAAATTTGTCTGTCAATAAACACTATTTTAATCAAGATAAGATTAATTTTTTTCTATAATCACAATCCTAAAACTTAAATAGGAACATCTTCAGCAAAAATATAAGATTCGTGTTAATGATATAACTGTATCTTGAAAAAAAAAAAATAAAAATGGATGGACTCTACTATACTTGTATCAACACTGGCATTTGCTCGGAGTACAGGTGGTAATAATTCACAGCAATCAAGCTTGGGACTGGATGGGAAATCTAGACATAATTAAAACTATTCATCAATATTGCGTTTCAAAATACCTCTTGTTTTTTTAAGAAAAAAATACAGAGAAATTTTCCATTTTGTGGGAAAAGTTAACATAAATCTTTCTTATTTAAAAAAGTAAAAAAAAAAAAAAGTCTTTTTATAAGCATACAATTTTTTGTTTTTTTGAGTAAACAAATTTGAATTTCTTTTATTTTAGAAAAGTATGGTGTAATCTATATCGTTAAGAAAATGCCCCAATTCATCGGAGAAGTCTATATCTTAAAATATTACTAATTTTCTATTCATTATTCTCAATTGTAACTGCCTTTCCATTCCTTTAGGCCCCTTACATCTCTCCCATGCCAAAAACATTATGTAATCATTTATTGTCGAGAGTTTCTGACTCACTCACTCAGCAATGCAGTTAATCCAAGAATACTACACATTCTTGGCCAAGAATAATGGAATAATAATGTTCAATGATCTCTCTCTCTCTCTCTCTCTCTCTCTCTCTCTCTCTCTCTCTCTCTCTCTCTCTCTCTCAACACATTCAAATTCATTATATGTAGGAGATTGCATTAAAAATATGAAAAAGTTCTGTTCCTTTGCGACTTGCTATGACGTGAATTAAAAAGCCAGGAGAGAAAACATTTTCTTCGCTTAACTTCATCAAAAGTTAACACAAAGATTCTATTTTCTTTCCTCTGATGAAGTGGAAAGTTCACGAGAAAAAAAAAATTAAGGTACGAACAAAAGACAATCAAAGAAAAAACACAATTATTATTATTATTTTTATTATTATTATTATTATCATTATTATTATTACTAGCCAAGCTACAACCCTAGTTGGAAAAGCAAAATGCTTTAAGCCCAAGGGCTCCAATAGGGAAAAATAGCCCTGTGAGGAAAGGAAATAAGGAAATGAATAAACGATGAGAAAAAATTAACAATAAATTATTCTAAAACCAGTAGCAACATCAAAATAGATATATCATATATAAACTATAAAAAGACTCATGTCAGCCTGTTCAACATAAAAAAAGTTGCTGCAAGTTTGGACTTTTGAAGTTCTACTGATTCAACTACCCGATTCAGTCAATAATACTCTTTTTAAACATATATCTAAAAATATAATTGAAGCATAGGTATTGATAATAATTAAGTTATTCTGCTTCATTAAGCTCATACGATTAAATTAATGTTAATACCGCTACTATATTATCTAATAACCTTTTATGGTTATTTCTTTAAACTACATATATTTTTTTTAAATAATTTTATAATTTTAATAATTTCCACACCGTTATAAGTGAATAGAAGTATAACTGAATTAATGTTAATACCGCTACTATATTATCTAATAACCTTTTATGGTTATTTCTTTAAACTACATATATTTCTTTAAAGAATTTTATAATCTTAATCATTTCCACAACGTTATAAGTGAATAGAAGTATAACTGAATTAATGTTAATACCGCTACTATATTATTTAATAACCTTTTATGGTTATTTCTTTAAATACATATATTTTTTTGAAGAATTTTATAATCTTAATAATTTCCACACCGTTATAAGTGAATAGAAGTATAACTATTTCATTATATTTAACACAGAAATATCACTATAATACCACGACCCCTTTTATACATGCATTACACATTAATCTCCAAGTAATTAATCCTCCGTTCCTATTTCGGGCAACTTGAACCACAATTAATATTCATGTATAATATGCAAAACTATTCGTTCAACGTGCAAAAAAGTAATTAATAATTTTGCTATATTTGACATTCGACATTGGTACTGAAAGTTTGCCTAACATTTAGAACGACTATCAACAGCGAACTTATTCTCCCACAACTGTTATAAAAAAGTATCGCTTGAAATTACAATATAAAAAAAATGAACTACATAATGTATAAACGACGTTGCAAGCTCAGTAATAATAATAATAATAATAATAATAATAATTATATTAATATTATCATTATTATCATTATTTGCTAAGCTACCACCTTAATTGGAAAAGCAGGATGCTATAAGCACATGGGCTCCAACGGGGAATATAGCCCAGTGAGGAAAGGAAAAAAGGAAAATAAAATATCTTAGAAGGAGTAAAAGCATTCAAATAATATCTATAAAAACTTTAACAAAACAAGAGGAAGAGAAATAAGATAAAAAAGTGTGCTCGAGTGTACCCTCAAGCAAGAGAACTCTAACCCCAGACAGTGGAAAACCATGGTACAGAGGTTATGGCACTACCCAAGACTAGAGAAAAATGGTTTGATTTTGGAGTGTCCTTCTTCTAGAAGAGCTTCTTACCATAGCTAAAGTCTCTTCTACCCTTACCAAGAGGGAAGTGGCCACTGAACAATTACAGTGCAGCAACCCTTTAACTGAAGAAGAATTGTTTGGTAATCTCAGTGTTGTCAGGTGTATGAGGACAGAGAAGAATATGTAAAGAATACAACAGACTATTCAGTGTGTGTGTAGGCAAAGGGGAAATAAACCGTAACCAGAGAGAAGGATCCAATATAGTACTGTCTGGCCTCAAAAGGCCGCATAACTCTCTAGCAGTAGCATCTCAACGGGTGGCTGGTGCCCTGGCCAACCTACTGCCTACATGTATGTATATGTGTATATATATATATATATATATATATATATATATATATATATATATATTTATATATATATATATATTGTATATATACACATATACATACTGTATATATATATATATATATATATATATATATATATATATATAATATATATATATATATATATAATTATATATATACATATATCCGAATTTTACATTAATTTATATAATAATAATAATAATAATAATAATAATAATAATAACAATAATAATAAACAGTATCAAAGCTAAATATAAAAATCAGAGCATTTAGAAAATGCTAATAACAAATAGATATAAAAAATAACAATAATTAACGTAATTATAAAACAATAACATTACTAAGATAAAAAAAACCAATCTTACATCTGCTACAAATAATATATATTTACGCAATAACAAAAACCTGCTGTTAGCATTGACACACAATAATAATAACTATGTTACGTCACATAACTCTGACAGAGAGTAATAATAACTATGAAACTTGACACAGTTTTTAAAGGTTTACAGGGACAGTGAAATGTCCTGGTTATCAGGACAATGTCATAGAGACTAGCCATACATACACATGATTAGCGCCCAAGCATCCTCTCCGCCCACGGTAGGACCAGGAGTGTCAGGCAATGCCTATTGATGATGTAGCAGGTAGACCCTATAGGCTCCCCTCACAAGGATGGTGAGGTTGCAGATGATACAAGAAGCTATCGAGCTTGCGCATGACTCAAACACCAGTTAATATTACTATTACTTGCTAAGCTACAACCCTAGTTGGAAAAGCAGGATACTATAAACCCGAAGGCTCCAACAGGGAAAATAGCCCCGTGAGAAAAGGAAATAAGGGAACTAGAAGAGAATTAATTAATTAAAATAAAATATTTTGAGAACAGTAACATTAAAATAAATCTTTCATACAAAAACTATAAAAACTTTAAAAAAACAAGAGGAGGAGAAATAAGATAGAGTAGTGTGCCCTAGTATACCCTCAAGCAAGAGAATTCTACCCCAAGAGAGTGAAATACTATGGTACAGAGGCTATGGCACTATCCAAGGCCAGAGAACAATGGTTTGATTTTGGTGTCCTCCTAGACGAAAGGCTTACTAGTCCGGTTAATCGCCAGGCAGGGGCATTTCCAATAGGCCACCAAAACCCCTACCTAGCATATAGAACTCACATAGACATGAAGAAAACTCAGTTCCCTCACCTGACTCCAGCCGATGCCATCGTTGTAGACCCCCAGGTACCACATTCCAGTGTCCAGGTGTTCCACGAGGCTGACGTTGACCTTGTGATCTGAGGTGAATCTCCTTTGCCTTGCTAGGCTCGGCAAAGCTAAGGGCTCTTCCAGTCTGTCTTCTTTGCTTGCCTCGGAGTCCTGGGAGTGATTATAAGAATAACAATGATCATTTCTTCAGCAACAAACAATAATACAATAATCAAATATAACAATGATAGCAATAACAACAAAACAACATAATAACAATGAGAAAACTAAAACAACGATAATAATATAGAATTTTTATGGCTATTACGGTTCTCATAAATTAATATCATATATTACTGCAATCGTCAAAAAATGAAGTTCATAATGTTAAACAGCACTTTTTTTAAAGAATGATTTTATCTCATTGAGTTATCTGAGAACCTAAGATGCATTTTTAAGGCAATAAAGTGAATCCACAATAATAATAATAATAATAATAATAATAATAATAATAATAATAACTCAGAATGCATTAACTTTTATGTCCACTTAACTTCTCCTAACGTACAAGTTCTAAATATAAAAATAAGATATACTTTGATTTTACAGAGAATGTGGAACATAATCATATGATGCGTAACCCAGTTCCACTTTCCTATATTGACCAGGAACCATAAAATGTATATTTAGATTTTACCAAAAATAACTTTGGTTCTTAGGAAGTGGTAACAACGATCATCTTTCTAGTTATCCAAAATAAATGTTATTAGATGACTTATAATAATTCAACAATAGCGATAAAATCAAATTGCGGCGAATGAGTCTAAAACTTCAATATTTCACAAGATTATCGTTAAGTTATAATGATGATATTAATGATGACATATAACCAAGAAATATCTTATAAAACAAGTATTCTGGGTATTGGTAATAAAAACATTATAATTATAATCAACCAAATGCTATAATTACATAACGTTAAAGAGAACATATGATATCAAAAATGTAAGTGAGACATTTAAATGGACTAAACAATACTTTTGATAATAAATATAAATAAAACGAGGGGCATTATTCCTGACGAAAATGGCAGTCCATTTCTTGAGAACTTCCAGAAGTCAAGTAAAGCTGAACCATGGAAGTATAGCGAGATTTAATTAGAAAAAGAAAGCAAGATTAAAGTACGGCCATGTTAGCAATTAAAAATGAAGAGAGAGAGAGAGAGAGAGAGAGAGGAGAGAGAGAGAGAGAGAGAGAGAGAGAGAGAGAGAGAGAGATGACCATGTTAACAATTGAAAAGAGAGAGAGAGAGAGAGAGAGAGAGAGAGAGAGAGAGAGGAGAGAGAGAGAGAGAGAGAGAGAGAGAGAGAGAGAGGGGGGGGGGTTAATAATAAACAAAGAAAACTTTAATAGTGATTAAGAAATCGGAACCAAGAAGACACTTCCATTATGAAAAAAAGGCGTTTTTCTCCTGGACATTCATATGTTTCCCTACCTTTAAAAATGATCCTTCTAAATTTTCATACAAATCGGAATATATAAAATGACCCTCTGGGGATTGTACTAACCTTTGTACTTTCAAGTAAGTTATCGAGATCATCATGAAGGCCGTGGTTCACTCCGAGTTTGAGGTCGAGGTGGTGACTGTGCAAGAATGGATAAACTTCGACGGACTTGGATGTGCCCGTTGAGGACGCGTGGTAGTCCCCGGCGGAGCTGCTTTCATCTTCCTCCTCGTGATAGCCATCCTTCTGAGTAACCAAGAATATGGATGTATTAATAATAATAATTTAAATTTCAATTAGATTAAATATGCAGGAATGCCTCTAAGCACCTTTATTATTATCATTATTACTAGCTAACTTACAACCCTAGTTGGAAAAGCAGGATACTATATGCACAACGGCTCCAACAGGGAAAAATAGCCCCGTGGGGAAAGGAAATAAGGAAATAAATGAAATAAAAAAGGAAGTAATGAACAATTAAAATCAAACACCTTAAGAATAATAACAACAATGAAATAGATCTTTCATGGGACGGGAAGGTCATAGGGGATCATGCATTTGGGTTGGATATTACGGGTTGTTCAGAGGGGAACACCTATGGAATGATAAATGAAAAGGGGCATGACTACAGGTCGCGTGGGAGAGATATCAGAGGGGCGGTGCCAGGAGATGAGGATCTGAACGGAATAATCAGATATCGTAAGGTGTTGTAAAAGTGAGTGATTACCATAATTCATAGTACGGGATACAGAAGATTGTGGCAACGGGAGATAACATAGGGGAATCATAAGGTTGGGAGAAGATATCATGAAGTACGTTGTAAGTAAAGGGGAGCACTTAAGTGGTAAACAGGGGGATGCCGAGGAAATTAAAGTGAAAAGTAATCACTGCAGGAAAGGTTAAGGTATACAAATAACGCTAACGAAACGAGTGATAAATATTAAAGAGTCTACGGGGGAGGTGGAATTGGATTTATGCAATTTGGATCGTATGCCAAAGTGACGGGACCAGAGACCAATCAGAGCAAAAAAAAAATGGGTGGTTAGCACCTTTGGATGGCTAATAGCGTCACCCCATAAAGACTAGTCGGGCTTATCATAATATTATTGCTTCTCGTTTCAAAGATCAATCAAAGGATTGACTTTTCATCCACTTCCAATAAAATGGTTTGCAATTCTTTGCAACAAAATCTCTCTCTCTCTCTCTCTCTCTCTCTCTCTCTCTCTCTCTCTCTCTCTCTCTCTCTCTCTCTCTCTCTCTCTGTGGTACCCTCGGCAGAATAATTTTTTTACCAATGCGAAGCACATGTGCCTTACATTTGAAGACCAGTTTGCACTAGGATTACATGAAACACCCCTTCCCTCTATATCACTTTTATACCAATACAGAATACGTCTCGCATGGAAAGATCAATTGCATGTGCTACGAATTGAGAATCTTGACCCCTCTCTTTTTCTCCCCCTTTTTCTTCCAGTATAGAGTACGTCTTGCATGGAAAGATCAATTGCGTGTGGTGCGTATGAAGACTCTCTCTCTCTCTCTCTCTCTCTCTCTCTCTCTCTCTCTCTCTCTCTCTCTCTGGAAACTTGGTAAATAATAACTGTTGGTTGAAAAGCGCGAGAGAGATCACACTCCTACGCGTTTAAAAAAATGCGTTCTCTCTGTTGAATTTCCTTGAATATTTGCATGGGCGCACCGGCTCGGGTGGATGAATGGAATGACTCCAGAGGTGAAAGTCTTGCGTGAGGGAAATAAACGGCCGGACGAATGCATATACCTGAGGGAGGGAGGGGAGGTGTGGAGGATAAAAGAGCAGTAGAAGAGCGCAAGCACGGAAACATAAGAGTACTCAAGCAAACATACAGATATTTCAAGATTACTCAAATCTGTACGTAAAAAAATAGAATTGTCGAAAGGTTATTGGAAATGATACAGTCTGTATTGTAATTAAACTATATATCTGTTAGAGAATGAATGTTCAACCAAAGGTATTGAAGAAAGGGTATAAAATTCAGTATTTGATTTGACAATGACACAAAACACAATTTAGCATTAAAGACTTATTTATTATCATTATTATTATTTTCACTAGCCAAGTTACCACCTTAGTTGGATAAGCAACATGCTATAAGCCCAAGGGCTCCAACAGGGAATAGTGATATGAAGACATAAAATACTTGCAGAGGTGCTGACCATGTAAAAAGGTGAGAACTAGAATTTTCCAGGTATACACAATAACATGAGGTCACTTTAAGTACACATAAAACGTTTGGCATAAAAAGAGTTGTCATATGAATTCTAACAGGAAATGAACAGAGCAAACGTAAAGAGCCATTGCTAAGAAGTCAAAAGAGGATTACATTGCAAATATCAAAGCAGGAGTTTGAACGAGAAAAGTGTCCGAAGGATTACCAATAATTATGAAAGGTGAGGGTTTGATCAAACTAGTAATTGGAAAGGGATTAAAATAGTTCTTAAAAACTAGCAAGTGGTAAGAGAGGATTACAACTGAATGATGGAAAATTGAAAGAGATATCATGTCGATTGCTGATGTATTAATATTTTCTTTGACTTTTCACCTCATCTTTTTTTTTATTTCTTGATTCGACTGACTGTTACATGAGAGAGAGAGAGAGAGAGAGAGAGAGAGAGAGAGAGAGAGAGAGAGAGAGAGAGAGAGAGAGAGAGAGAGAGAGAGAGAGGTTGTCCTTCAAAAAGGCTGAATTAAAGATATTCTGGGTGTCTCTTCAAAGAGTGTTTAAGCAGGGAAAAACATGAAACGCGATTTCGTCCAAATGATAAAAAAATAAGTTGGTCCAAAAGAGGATTACATTCAAGTAATCGAAGTGGTGATTGGTCAAATGACTTCCCTAATACGATAAACACATCTCATATCACATCACTCACCAAGGCGCCTCTCTTTTCGTCCTTCCCAAGCGCCCTCCTTTCATAAATTCCACGAAGTCGTACTGGGTGATGGAAGGAGCCACGTTCCTCCTTCCGAATATGGCCAGGTGGGCACTGCGAGGGACCGTCAAGTTGAACCTGGTTGGGGAAGATTATGAATATTATATATATTCCCTATATATGTGTGCGTGACAATAAACAACATAATTACTAAGAATTAAGAATAATTTTTGCACTAACCTATGTTTAACTAAATAAAATAATTCTGTTGAAAGTCACATGTACAATCAATCATCAACATCAAACATGTACTTAAAAGTACAGTAAATACATGAATTATGTGCAAATTATAAATATCACGTGTATCAATACCTAAGATTCATATAACCTAGCAGTGAATGTACAGTGTTTATATATATATATATATATATATATATATATATACATATATATATATAA
>NC_090734.1:120584736-120612236 GCF_036898095.1 Palaemon carinicauda | reverse complement strand
CTTAGCTATTTATTTCAATTTCTCCACTCTTCTCTTATTCTTATTTTTACGTTTTGCTTTTATGTTTCTCCTTTGTAATCTTTATCTTTTACTTCATGTAATGTACTTAACTTCGCTCCCCCCCATTTTTAATTTTTTTTTATCTTCCTCATTCCTAATCTTAAGCCTTTAGTTCAATTAATTTTTTCGCTTTTCCGTTTTCTTTTCATTTCATCATCTTTACCCTTCAGCATTTTTATTTTCCAACAATTTTCCTATTCGTCTTTCTCGATTTCTCACCGCAATTCCTTTGCCTTTCTTTCACCTTTCTTTTTTCTGTTATATTCCTAATTTCTTCATCCCTTCTCCTCCTTCCCTTATCCAATTTTCATCCTTCTCCCTTTACCCTTCTCTTTTTTCACCTTTTTTCATCCTTTTCCTTTACCCCTCTCTTTGTCACATTTTTCGTCCTTTTTCCAACCTCCCTTCTCATTTTCTAATGTTTTCCATTCCCTCATTCTCATCCTCAACCCTTCCTTCCCCTTCTTCAATTCGTACTTTCTAACCTTTATTTTCTGCCATTATGTGATGTCTAAACCAAGATTTAGGAAGGCTGTTATTATTGCAAATATTCCTTTCTTTTCGTTATTGATTCTTTTCTTTATTTCTTAACCAACTTCTTTAACCTTCAATCATTGGTTTTGTATTCTCTTATTTTTATATAAACATTAAAAGTTATATGTGTTTTATTCCAGAAATAAGTGGACGTTTTGTTTTCAATAAATAAGGTTAGATAAAAGAGAAAGAGTTTGTTTAATAAGTAGAGAGAAAATAGTAAAGTCCTTCTCCTCCCTTAAGTAGCAGGACTTATTTCCCCCCCCCCCTAACAATCCTAAACTCCCATTTATTTTTCTCCTCACATATAACTCTTTGTTGTTAGTACTCTTAAGGTCCAATTTTCATATCTTCTGTGATGTCTGTTCCCTCTTTCAGCTCAAGTTGATAAAGACTGTTTTGTTTATCATTATGATTATCACATTTATCAGTAACGTTTAAAAGGTTATGGTTATAATGCCTGTGCATTATTATTATGACAATAGAGTGGTCACAGTGTCTATTGTATTGAAAACGGTTTATTTTGTGTTTTAATAGAATTCTTCTTTGCCCAGAAATGAAGGAAAGTCACTCACTGTTTCTCTATATGGCCACCCCCAAATATCCCGCTCCCCTCTCCCCAACGGAAATCTCTGTGAAATAGGAAAATTATGCGAATAGTCTTTTTTTACCTCAATCGTCATGTTTTGATAAAAAAAAAAATTATGCATTAAAGTTTATGTCGTTGACAAGTTTGAAAAAAAAAAGAAAGTTTGAAACTATTTTTGTCACCGTAAAGCAGAAAAAAATTTAGATTTTTTTCATATGAAATGAAGAGTAATGTTTTAAAAAAAACATCACAGGCAAAGCTAAAAAATTATATTTTTCCTTATAAAATGAAAATTACCGAAAAAAATTTTACCGTCAAAATTCTGTGTTGCGTATTTTCTGCTGTTTTATGTCCCTTGTGTGCGAGTCTCTATTTTGATATTAAACATTGAATTTTTTAACCTAAAACTAGTTTGGATTTTTTTTAACATCTGGATGACTCCCTATTTTTTACAGCTGCGTACATGAAAGTGTATGCGAGTGTTTGACATGAGTTAAAAGTTCATATGATTTTTTTCCAGGCGGCAGTAAGATATGCAGAAGTACATTATCTTATCCATTTTTTTAAAAACCAACCCATTTTCCTATCGCTCATGGAGATGATTGCGGGCAGAGGGGATAACTGGGATGCTATTATTGGTTCTGGTAGGGTAGAGTCAATCAGTTATGTTAGAACAATTATTCGATGTCAGTACATCACCGTTATTGTGTTCTTGTATATGAGATCATCATTGTGTGACGTCATAGTTGTGTGACGTCATATGTTGCGTCACCTACCTCCACCACCACTACCATATTACTTCGAAGTCATATGTGATGGCTGATTTTAATGACATGTATCTGGGGGTGTCTCAGTAATACTGATTGAAATTAAGGTTGATATCAGCAGACTGAATATTTCGTTTCGTAGTGACGACACTATATCTGGAGTGGTCTGATTTGACTAATTATACAGAGAGAGAGAAAAATCCTAGACTGTGAAACATGTGATTGACTACTTGAGTGCTTTCCCAAGTTTTTTTTTCTTTTCGTTTTTAAAAATTCGTTTGATTTATTATATATGATGAATTCATCTTGAAGATATAAAATGTGTATGGCAGAATCGTTTAGGAAGAGTTGAGATGATACAGTGAAATAAATATGTTTTTCAGGGTTTTGTGAGAAATGAGTTATGTAAAAATGAAGGAAATACCATGTGCAGAATGTATTGTTGTATCGATCTGATGTATTTCACTTATTATATCGTAAGTTGTTGAGTAATTTAGTTAAGAAACAGGAAAGAGAGCTGGCTGGGAAAAAGGGGGGAAAGTTATGTAATTTAGCTTCCCATAATAATCATTTAAAACATACCTGTCATTTCATAGAACTTAGCCACCTGCTTTTTTCATGTTCTGATTCTTAGAAGTATCAAAATTTTCATTGCAATCTTCTTCTGCTGTTTGGACTTGAGTCAGAGAAATTCTAGGTTGCTATGAAATGACGTCGGAATATTAAAAGTAGTTGAGCAGTAGATGAATATCTTGTGAAGAAACCTCATAGCTGGGTACCATTATTAATCTGTCTTATTTTGTATATATTTTTTCAATATCGTTTTGTTTAGAACTTGAAAATAATTTCATGATTAGATAATCAACCCCCAGGTAGTAGATTTTTTTTTTTTTTGGTAAGATTGCAGTCAATTTTGTATATATAAAAGGAAAAATATTTTTTCAATTTTTAAATATCAAATGAGTGATTTTTAATTGTTTGTATTATACGAATGACAAAAAAAGAAAGTAGAGAGCGGTGAATGATATTTTTTAATAAAAACATAAAAAAAAAACAAAGATAGAAATATCGTACGGTATAAAAGATTTCGACAGGGGGCCCAGCTGTGAAGGTTTAGTCTCGCCAGTGTTATCACAGAGTTGGCTACAGTAAAACCTGGAACCAGACTCTACTTAAAAGTCTCCAATCACTGTGTAGCTCAGTTACTGAGATCATTGTTGTGTGATGTGTATCTATATTATGTGTGTTCGTATGTATGTCTGCTCTGTAAGTGAAGGACGGCGTACCGTCTAGCAGTGATCGGATGCGCATGCGCGCTCTCGTAGTCAGGATAACAACATGCCCCCACCCCATTCCTTCTGAAAGAATTGTATCCTGACTGAAGGAGTGATGTCCTTGAGAGCCTGGGAACGTGCCAAGAACGAATCAGGAATTTATGTAATAAATTCATAATATTAAGACCACCATATCTCCCATCTGTAAGGCGTAGTAGCCTATAGCTTCTGTATTGTCTCTTCTTCATTATCATCCCCCCATCTCCCTTCCCCGAGATCTAGGGCATATTGTAGTAGGAGTTTCATCTCTGTGCTTATACACGAAGAATCACTTATTGGTAATGCTAAAAAAGACCCCAGGATCATATTACAGCTTATAACTTCATTTTCCACAACTGTCTATTTTTTTTCTTTAATTTCCTACACCATTGTCACCCCACCACCCCCGACGTCCAGACCAGGCTACTAACAGTATTGCTGTCACCAATTGCCACCGCTGCTGCCACCACCAGCACCACAACCACCACCACTATTTTCGCTGCCACCAGCTACTTAATCCTATATTCTCTTCACTTACGCTCTGTATCCTGACTGTCTGAGGTTGTTATTTCCGAGAGTTTAATCATTTATGCTTCCGGGAAAATAGATTTATTGTTACTCATACCACCACCACCACGGTTATTTTCGTTTCATCCTTTCATTTTTTAGTTAACGTCTCTTATAACTAATTTGTTTGGAAAAATGAACAATTTACTCAGTTACAAGATGTTGGTACGTAAACATCTCAGACAATTGATATACATTCAAACATGCCAAAAAGTACTCTCAACGTTTTTAATGTTTATCTATGCTCTTTTCTTCTTATAGGATGTTTTACGACGCATAACCACCACGGTTATTTTCATATATCTTTTAATTTTTTTATTTAGCGTCTCTTATAACTACGTTGTTTGGAAAAATAGACTCGGTTATAAGATATTGGTACGCAAACATGTCAGACAATTGATATAAATTACAGTCAAACATGGAAAAAAGTACTCTTAACCTTTTTAATGTTTATCTATGTTTATATATATATATATATATATATATATATATATATATATATATATATATATATATATATATATATATATATAGGATATTTTACGACGTATACAGTGATTTAATATTTAATGTAGTATACTAGAAAGTAAATATTATTGTTAGGATGAAAGCCTTGCTGTGTAAGTTTTGTAATAATCAGCACGGGAGGTCCATATATGTTTGCAAGGTATTCTTGTTGGTCTTTTAATAAGGTAATTCAATTGTTATTTAAAGTCTAAACGGGAAAATGAACACTATGGCCCTTATCAAGTATTTTAGTAAACCATTGTCCAGGTGTGGAACCATTTATTTATTTTTTTTTCTTTCTATTTAAATGTAGACCATAATTCTTAGCGATGATTTCATTAAAAGATGCAAATGGAACAATATTTTTAGTTTAGACAGGAGCCTACTATTTTTACATAAATTTAAATCACGTGTTTAGATATTTTTCTACATAAATTTATATAACGAGTCTGGATTTTATGAAACAGGGAAGGTTGTTTTTTTTAAATTAACATTAATAACTTTGGAAACGGTATTTAATTTTTTCGAAATCATTTGTATTTTCAAAAACTAACACTGTATTTTAGAAAATAATAATAAAAAAAAAAACTACTTTCAAGCATTAGGTCTAGAAATGGAATTATGTGTGACTGGAAAACGAAAATCAATCTTCATTATTTGCAAATGAAGTTTGTAATCTTCACATGAAAATGGCTATTGACGTTCGGCTTTAAAAAGACAAAACTAGACCTCTCAGAATAGGAGAAAATAAGCCTATTGCTTCTGCAGGTGGATTGCCTATTGCAATTCGTATTGAAATCAGCTTAGAATTTTGTTCTAGAAAGTAGGTTTGGCTGCAATTGTTTTGAAATAGCATAAGAGAGGTATTGCAGTCAATTTACTTAGGTGGTGTACTGCAGGCATTACTAGCATTTTATTGGCCACTAGCTGCACTCACTTTAGCCCTCTAGTTGCCTTCATTACCACTTTCCTTCTTCCATCTTTCTGTATAAGATCTTTTTGGAATCAGTTACACTTTTACACAGAATGGCCTCCATGACACAGCTTCTGGCCTTTGTACTAAACAGCCAGAGGGCGCTTGTTTGTAGTAGGATTTTGAGTGTTCATTAATTTTCAGTTTTTAGTTTTTCTGTTTCAACAGCTTCGTTAGCTGAATAGCTTAGCAGCATCTACTGAATATAGTCTTCTATGTTTTTAAGGTGATATCCCTCCTTCTGCCATACTCCTCTGGTGCTGGTGTTTTTTATTATAGCTATTATTAGTAGAACTATGATTAGTTGTACAAAGTGATAGCTAGTATTAAGCTACATTTTATTCTCTTTATTGTTTAAATTCGTTCGCCAACTTCGAGGATTCCGGTGTGTGATCAGTGCTCCTAATTCTGTCATTGTGTGGTTCAATTATCTTTGTTTAGCAAACCACCAACATTTAATCTCATCCTTAATACTCTGCGGAGTTTAAAATTCTAGAGAAGAATCGTGCGCCGCTCTTTTTATGGAGTGAAATAAAAACGGCACAGAAACGTTCATGCATTTTGTGGAAACTGCAGCAATGAATTTGCCTGACTGAGGGATGGGAGCAACATCGCCAGAAATATCACGTCTAGATAAATCACCGGATCGCCCATTTAAACTGGATGCGGGTGCGCCATTTCCCGTTCAAAATGGCATGATTTAGTTTTTACATTGGATCATATACCATCTCTGATGGTACTTTTCGCTCGGCCCTCCTCTCTAAAAAAATCACAGTTTTAGGGTGATAGTGCCGGTTGTAAACAATGTTGTTTGCTAAATAAGGGGTTTTGTTTGTTGCATCATTTTAGTTGATTGGGTGAAGTATGATGATTAGCTTTCATTTAATGAATAATACCTTTTTGTCATTTCAATTCTTAATCAGTACAGGGTCTTAGGTAGAATTCATTAATTTATTAGGCGAAATAATGTACCATAGATTAGTTATATGATAACATGAATAAATTCCCCTTCATTGACTTTTTCTGAAGTATCTTGTGAATGAATTTGATGTAACTAGTTCTTTCATTTTCATTAAAAAAAATGGCAATAATAACAGACTGCATATTTAGATAATTGCTTTTTAAATGCAAAGTTAAGGTACCATCTCTAATCAAGAATATAATTTTGTTTAAAATGTTTTGTATAAATAAGATGAAAGTGGTATATTTCGAAAAATTCGTCTGTTCTCTTGGATAGAGTACCTGATGAATAGCAGAAAAATTAAGAATTAAAGTTCTCGGCGAAAATAGATAATTTTACTTTGAAGAGAAAATTATGAAATTTGAGGGAAAATATCAATAGTTGCTTATGATTTCTGTTGAAATCTCTTTCGATTTTTGTCAAGGTACTAGAGTACTTTACTATTAGTGCTATACCTTTGCTAAAATTTTCTTTAGTAGACATTGGGGGTCGAGTCCTTCTAGTTATTGACATGATTGCCGCCGCATTAGGACAGTATATTGGGGGAGGGGGAAGTCTTTGTCCTCTGCATAAGGGGAAATTTTTAATTTACCGCAGTTCAACCTTTTAAGTATATAATAAAGTATTTTTAACTTTTTAGGTACATGAACAATTATTTTAGCCTACTTAAAATCGTTATATAATTTATGAGGACGAAACCAGAGAACTTAAAGAATCAATCACTTGTAGATAAAAAATTACCGAAAACTTGAAGAGTCAATCACTCAAAAATAAAAAAATTACAGAGAACTTAAAGAATCAATCACTCGAAAATCAAAAATTACAGAGGACTTAAAGAATCAATCACACGAAAATCAAAAATTACAGCGAACTTGAAGAATCAATCACTCTAAAATCAGAAATAACTGAGAACTTAAAGAATCAATCACTCGTAGATCAAAAATTAAAGGAAACTTCTGTGTCAGCTCGAGAATTTTTTCCCACCACCGATTTTACCTTTCGTCTGCAAACCCATTAATAGACCAATAATAGAGAGAAATTAAAAGTCATCCTTGCACTTTTGAATCTTTAAAAGCTTCCGCCGCTTTTTTATTTTAAGTGTTCCTCTCCTCCCGCCGGAAAATGTCGAGTGAAGAATAACCTTTATGGAGTTTGACAGAGATGCCATCAATGATTGTTGGTAGCGTTTCGAAAGAGGTGAAATTGCCTTTGTATTTTCCTTGGGCAGCTCTTTGCCGTGTATGGATGAAAGGGCTCTCTCTCTCTCTCTCTCTCTCTCTATCTCTCTCTCTCTCTCTCTCTCTCTCTCTCTCTCTCTCTCTCTCTCTCTCTCTCTCTCTCTCTTGATTATTCGTTAGTGGTTCATGCCATACTTAAAAAGACTTATCAGTGCCAGGGAACTCTCTCTCTCTCTCTCTCTCTCTCTCTCTCTCTCTCTCTCTCTCTCTCTCTCTCTCTCTCTCTCTCTCTCTCTCTCTCTCTCTCTCTCGTGTAGAATATAAGTCAGGGTCTTTCAAGCACTGCAAATATACTTATTCCATTAATTGATTAAAGGTAATTAATGGGGATGTAGTTCCTTCTATTTCTTCTTGACGGCATATGTCACATTTTTCCGCACAGGTCGCTAATTACCCGGAACTTTAATGTAAAGGTTCCATTTTTGTGGTAAGATCCGGAAAAGCTAATGGTTTCCTATAGACTGAAGAGCGAATTGAGTTCCAGTCAACCGACTGTAGTAGATTTCTCCATCAAAGGTCATGGAATCAGGATCATGATGGCAGAAAAGTATCCAAGTATCGGAACGGTACCATCTTCTGGAACCATTCGAGAAAAGGGAAAATTCGTTTTAAAGGTTTAAAGGCCGCTCAGGAATGCCGTGGGCAAGGGACAGGGACATTGCCCTATCGAGTAGGACAACGCCCTAGAGACTGAACATACGATCAGCGCCCATGCCCCCTCTCCACCCAAGCTAGAACCAAGGAAGGCCAGGCAATGGCTGCTCATTACTCAGCAGATAGACCCAACCCCCACCCCCCTCTTTAGCTCACAAGGATGGTAAGGTTGCAGTGACCAAATAAACTAACGAGTTTGAGCGGGACTCAAACACCAACTGGCGTTCACCAGTCAGGGACGTTACCACTTAGGCCACCAGAAAGAAGGTCCTCCTTGAGAAGAATTGCGTACAGTATAGTAATTAGAGGCCATCTCATTGCCCATTCTATTAAGGACTTTAATGAGTTTAAAAATTAGAGAAGAAAGATAAGGACTTATCCTCTACGTACAGTACGCCAGTGCATATACCTATAGGTGAAAAGGGTCTTTAACTAAAATTCATAGCGACCTGATGTTCAAATGTCATTCTGTGCGTAGATCCATACTTTGAGTAGCCTCTTAATTAGGTAGTTCGTTAATTGAAGTATTTCCGGATTCCTTTTTACCGCCAAAGCCAAATTTTACGAGCGTCGGCTGCCATTTAACGGGTCTGAATAGGTGATGTCATTTAAAGGGGAATTAACCAAGGGCCTTTAAAAACCCATGAAGGTAACTTTTCTGTTTAAGAGCTATTTGGTTAAGTCAGTTACCCCTGCCATTTAAAAACGTTGTGCCCGTCACATTAGCCTGTTAGGTCCTTTATCACTGCTGTCTGTTAGTGCTAAATGTGCCGAGGTAAAATGGTCGGGAATCCGCATGGGACGGTGGGAAGCGCTCTCGACAGGTGGGGAAGAAGAGGAGTTGGTAGGTCAGGTGGAGGAGGGGAAAAAAATCTGCTTTTCGTAATCTTATGAAATCTGCATTCCATTAATTTCTCCACTTCGCTGGGGAGATTTTAAGGAAAAGGAATGTAAAAAATAACTCTGCTCGATTTAAGCTTCTTTCTTCCATTTAAAAAAATCACATCTTGCGTTATTCAATATTTATAAGAAGTTTTCCAAATGAACATAGAGGTCGAAGTTGCTCAGTTATGATTATGGCTGTTCATTCTAGTGTAGGAATTTAATTCTTATTCTATTTTTTTATGTTGATTTCATTGTTTTGGTAATAATATCAAAGCTTACAAGAATGTTTGAGACGCAGTCGTCAATAATGCCTTGAAAATCATGACGTAAGGTCATTTCACTATAAACTGTGGTCATTTAAGCGTTATCTTTAAAGGTTGAGCAAAGTTCATCAACTGCGTTTTTCAACTCATATAGGGGTTTTGCTAAGGCGGTATGACGTACATTCCAGGACAAGAATATTGTGTTTTGAAGTTAATGAAAAAGTTATCTACACGTATATTCCAAACCTAATGAATATAGAATCATTAGCCATATATATCACCTACTGAAGGTAATGTAATACTTGACATTGCAAGCTCCGTATTAGGCGTAAGTTAATTTAATTAACAGTAGCTGGCTGAAATAAAAAACTGATTACCTCCAGCCGAATCATGAAGATTTTAATACTGGAGAACGGCCACTATATTAACCTTTATTTTTCTTTCGACTTCCCCCATTCAGGGGTCGTCACAGCAGATCACGTGTCTCCATTTACTTCCCTCTGCTGAATCCTCTTCTACATTGACAAATTGATAAAAAGAGAAATTATCAGTTGTTTAATCTTTGTTAATTGAATCTTGAACCCTCTCTCATTTAGTAATCATGCTTATGATTATTAATTTGTCAAGTCAGCCTTAGATTTGCAGGAATTTCCCTAGATTATGGATTCGAGTTAAGAAACGCCTATGGCCACAACTAATCTGCCATCTCCAAATATTGTATATGGTACAGTTATTCAAAGACTAAAAGCTCCTAAAGAAAACTTAGCGGTATTGCGAGTACTATTTTATTAGCAGTAGCAGTAACCAAGCTACAACCCTAGTTGGAAAAGCAGGATGCTAGAAGCCCAATGGCTTCAACAAGGAAAATAGCCCAATGCGGAAAGGAAAAAGAGAAACAAATAAACTATATATGAGAAGTAATAGAAAAATAAGATATTTAAAGATCAACATAGGTACGACGTTGGGCCAATGACTGCGAGATGCATCAGTGCTGGGAGAAACTCAGTTACCTGTAAACTTTATGATTAGGCCCTGTATTCAGTTGAACTCCACCCTACCTTGAGGCAATTTGTGGAAAAAAATTACAATGGATCTTGTGTGCAGTAATTGCAGATGGCTTCTGTTTTCAATTGAAAAGTTGGAGTTTTCTTTTGGGATATCGGTGTCTCATAATCTGGGCAATAATGTCATTATAGCCAAATTGAAACTAGCCCTCGTTAGGTATTAGGGAATTAATGTAATATGTATAAAAGTGCCCATATTTAACGGCCATTGATTGTCTTAGAACAGCTAGAAAATGGTACACTATTCCATTTTTTCTAATCTGGAGAATATTGGTCTACTGTTCACAGTTTCCTCTTAATATCTGCTTATATGAAGTTTGGAGTGAACCATGCTCCATGAGAAATGTAGTACTGCCACTGAGACCTGTAAAAATCAGATTGGTCAGAGTAGACTTGATTAGACTCTTAGCATAAAAGCAAATCTTTCCTAATGGATGTTACTTTTAGTTTTACCTCTAAGTGTTGAGTTTGCGAAGTTCCAAATATTTCAGAAAAAGGGAATTAGAGAGATGTTTATTACATTTGTTATAGAACTATTAGACCCACCAAGATGCTTTGCCTTAAATTACAGGAGCTTGTTTCTGGAACTTTGTACAATTTGCCAGGAGAGAGACAGAGAGAAAGAGACACTTTGAGGATGATATCCATAAGGGAATAGAATAGTAAAACATTTGGTTTTATTAATTCCTATCGACATAATAAGTTCTCTCAGTTTATTTTGTGTTGTAGCCACTTCCAGAAATTTAGTTTACTAAGTATAACTCTTTAGATTGTGGTACTTTCCTGTTTTTGTTAGCACATATTAATAACCTGTGACAAGTAGGAACCTGCTGTAGATATAGTGATTTGTATGCTGCTGCCGTAGAGATAGCTGCAGCTAGGCCTATATGATTTGCTCTGATCTTGCAATGCGTGCCCGTAGAGCTCAGTCCTGATGCTTTGCTTTGTACTTTGAGAAGCTAACATAGTCTGTCTCTTGTAATGAATCTCGATAGTGAGGCTGTATTTCTGCAATGCTAAAAAACGAATGAACCTGTCATGATGCCTCCTTATGTTGTACCTCATCGTGAACAGCAACAACTCATGCAGCCAGGAGGTATAACTTCATGTTCTTTGAAACTGGGATCTTGTGTCGAGCCATGACTCTAGTCTAGGGCAGTTATTAAATGTAACAATAATCACATTTAGCATTTTAACTCCTCTCTTGATATCAAATACGAATACTTATCACAAGAGTTGAATTATTTATTTTGAACTTTTTCATTAAGATATGGTAGAGGAAGTACCTCTCTTTTAGAATTGAAGATCTTTCTTTTTCTCCAGCATCAATCAGTCGATCGAGCCTTATTCAGTCTCGTTAAATTATTACTTACAAACTCAGTATTTCATATTTGAAAATGTTCTTAAAGTAAACATTCCTACACCTGAGGAGTTTCCTCAGCTTATTTTAGTTTTATCTTTAATGATGGATGACCAGAAGATCATCCATCATCAGATTCAACTTGGAATTTTTAGACCATTTCCAAACTAGTCAGTTTTGCCAATTCAGTTTCAAACGGAGGGTGGTGGAGGTCTTCGGATTCCACCTTTAATATACTTCAAAAGTGATATATTAGATTTGATTAGGAATTTATCCAATGATCGATCTTTGGGTCTCCTCAGTTGGTTTCAATACCGTTGGCTCTTTTTCTCTGCTTTTGTGTGTCACGGATATTTAAATTTCCCAAGATTTGACAATTATATCTAATTAATTAGAATTTACACCTTATAGAGAACTTAGTCAATTCCTGTTTATTTAAATATTTTTGGGGATATTAGTGGTATTTTCTTAAATCCCCTAACTGGAATCCTGGTGGTGGTTTCTAATATGGAAACTTTGGTCTGGAATATGTAGACGTCCAAAATAGGGTAATGATGAATGCTTAATCATGTGACTTCTATTCAGTCACAAATCGGAGGAAAATGTCTAGAAGCTAATTACTGAGAATTTGTACAGACTAGAATAGGGTGTAGGTTGCAGTGACTTGTATTTCAGTAACTGTTAGGGAACCCTTATTCTATCCTCTTAGACAAACTTCTTATGCAAAATAAAAGCTTGGATAAGACAGGTTTAGAGTTACAAGTTTTCTTCTGAGGCAACTGTCATAATTAGTGACTGGGTGTCATATTTTCTCACTGCGGAATCAACAAATAGATCCCGGGGTTACATAATTTAAAATTTTTCACATAGCTATATACTATCTATTCGTGGTTCCAGTCACGAACCTACAGTATTCAGTCTGGAATTTAAAATATTCACAGTTTTTTTTTTTTCGCCATCTAATACACATACGGTTCATAGTAGATTTCCCAATGGATAACTCCATAGAAATCTCGTCTTTCTTTACCCTTTTTTTCCTTTCCATTCCCAACACTATTTTTTCCGAACTTCATTTTCTTTCCTTGCTTCAACACACGTACTCCCAAGCTGTTTTGTTTTCCCCTAAGGAATTGTTGTTTTTCCTCCCAACTTTTATCCTTCCTGGATTTTCGTTTTATAAGTAATGTTCTCTCCACTTTTTTTATATCTTCCTGATAATGTCTTGTAATCTTTGTCATTTTATTTTTTTATCGAAGATCAAATTATTCTTCGACCGTTTGTATCCCTGACCAGATTGCTCATTATAATACAGTACATTTTCTTATCCCAGAACATGCGCCAGAATGTCTTATATGCATTTAAAAGTAAGAGCTTTGAATGCTCTTTTAATTTTTCTTTTTTATCATCCGTTCACTCTAAGCATACTTATTAAATTTTTCCTTATATAAGTTACCTCGTTTTATTGCTTTTTGTGGCATTTTTTCTCAAATCAATTTTTTGTTTTAACGTCAATAACTTTTTTCATCCACTCAAAGTGTTTATCAACTTCTATAATACATCTACCTTTCCCCTTCTTCCTTCGCAAAGAAGCCTACTCCTTCCCTCTAGTAACTGAACGCTTTCACATTTTTGGTACTTTATAGAAAAAACAATTTTGTTCCCCAACCTCAGTATAATATCCATCTTTATCCCGTCACTTCTCCCGTAGTCTTGAACTTCATCCAATTTTCTTTTCTTATCCGTGATGGTGGTGTTGGAACGGTTATCAGGCCTCATAAGAACAAGTTTTGTTTGTTTATAAATTCTTGAAAGAAAAAAGGAATTGAATCCCAAGAAATATAAATAAATCAGAGAAAGGATTTTCCCAACAAATGTAAGTATTTAACATAATTTAATATGAAATTGAAATGTTAATTTTTATAAATGTTGAAGATATTCATTCCCAAGGCTGGTGAGTTGGTGGGGTTCCATGGGGTGTGTGTCTTTCTGTCTGTCTGTCTGTCTGTTTGTCCACGAGTATTTAAGTGAAAGTACAATATCTATGTCATTGTCTGTGTGCGTGTGTATGTATGTGTCTCGGCACATTGGTAGTGGTGGTGGGGGTATAGTAGTCGTAGTAGAGGTAGTCACAAATTAACCGTAGTCGACGTAGTAGTAGTAGCCGTAGTTAGTAGTAGCAGTAAAAAAAAAAAGAAAAAAAAAGTAGTAGGCTGGAATGGGCGTGTGTGGGGGGTGGGTGGGGGTGTTGTCGAAGGGTGGCCACCGTTCTAAAGCCCCTGTGTGTCCCCATGTCTGTCCTCTGTGGCGTGTCCTCCTGTCCGTGTGTGATGTACGCGTTCTGCATCTGTTGCGCTATCCGTACATGTACTGTACCCACACGTACCGTACTGTACCGTCTCTCTGCAACGCCCACCACCAACCAACCAACCACTACCACAACCCACTGTCTGTATAATGTCATAATGTAGTCAGTTTTGGAGCTCCTACGATCCTCGGTAAGTAGAGACTATGACCAAAAAACCCCCCCAACAAAAAAAAAAAATTAAAAAAAAAAAAGCCAGGCTTTCCTAGCTGCTGCTGCTCTGCTGCCGCTCTAGGCCTTAGTTTTCTTTGGTTATTATTATTATTGTTACTATTAACATTTTTATTATCATTATTGTTCTTGTTACTCCATCATTTGGGGCATTTTCTTTTTCATTGAAATACTCTGTGGCCGGAGTTCAGTGGCTCTGGTAATAACATTATGTACACAAACGAATATATGCTGATGTACTGCGTATAATGTGTGAATGTGTGTGTTTACACGCTTTTGTGTATGAGTGCTTCTTTATTTAGAAATAATAATATTCATCTTTGTTTTATGGTTATTTGTGGTTGTGATTTATGCAATAAACGTTAAATTTTATACCCTAATTATTTGTTTCATATTTTATCTCAAACTCATAGATCATACATAGATAAGATAAGTTTGTATAAATGTTTGTATAAGTGAAATGTAAATAATTGTAAATGTCATCATCACAAACAAATTGTGTGTAAAACTACTAACACTTTACAGAAGATTTCAGTAATAGAAACAGAACTAAGTGTTAAATAGGCTATTTAATTATAATATCATTAACACAAACCAAAATATATTTTAAAAAAATACCTACACATTACATTAAACATTAATATTACAAACTGAACATTCAACATTTTTCTTGTGCAACTACGTGTGTTAGTTTTCAAATGTATATCTATGCATTTATGTAAATATACATAGGGATGTGTGTGTATATTTATGAATGTGGTGAATGAATAACTGAGGCAGAACCATTATAGTTACATATGTATTGAATGTGTATATGTATGCATAAATTATATATATATACATAGGGATGTGTGTGTATATTTATGAATGTGGTGAATGAATAACTGAGGCAGAACCATTATAGTTACATATGTATTGAATGTGTATATGTATGCATATATATATATATATATATATATATATATATAATATATATATATATATAATATATATATATATATATATATATATATATATATATATATACATACACACATGTTAAATTATAATTTTTTTTCATGCCATTACATACCAAACAAGCTTCTTCACTGTCATACAACACCTTTTCAAATACATTTTGAACAGGCCAGAAGTATACATTCATGCATGTATTAGCCAATCAATACAGAAGAAACAAATACACATTACCTTAAGACAGACATACGCATGATACGATGTATATATTCTTGTGTGTATGGTGTTATTTCCTATATAGCTGATCATTTTTTTTTTTTCGATATTTGCTGTTATAAATGGACCGTCACAATAACACTTTTGGCGTAATGCACTGTATTCATTTTGAGTTTGTCACATCATTATCTTTTGAATTATGCTTTTCAAATCATTAGGACCCTAATGTTAATCACTAATTGTCTTAGAACGTTTTTTTTTTATATCATTTAATTGTTTTCAGTCATTTCCTTTTAACGTTTCCTTAAATGGGTTCGTGATTGTAGAATTTTTTTGCATTTTGAACTTCGTTTTCGTATGTATTAGTTTGGAAATTTTAATATTATTTTTTCAATTTTCATTCATATTATCGTTTCAACCTCTTGATATATAACCCTTTCAGAGTACATAAAGTTATTTTATCGTTTTGATTATTACAGTTAATTTCGATGCATGAAGTTTGTTTTTATCATCTCCTTTTACTTGAAAAAAAAAGAGGATTAGAAATCAGTTATGACATATGATTTTTAAGAATCAATACTTTCCTGCTGCACTTGAATAATGTCTGCCATTGAAATTACCCGATAAGACTTGACCTGTGTTGCAAAAAGACCTGTTTCAACCAGTTCGTTGGATTGACATCATCACCCTGATTGTAAAACGATTAGCCAAAGCTGTGAAGGACTGCTCTGTACCACTTGTGATTTGTTGTCAATAGCTGGCACCGACATGCTGGTCTCCTTGTTCGGTATTTTTGCTTGGCACTGTTTTCGAGCACCTGTTAAAGCCTCAAACATCCCACTGAGAGAAAGTGATGTAGTCTAATTGCTTTTTTATTATTGCTTTTTCCATATTAGGTTCTTAGGATATTATGTCTTTTATTTTAAGGTAAAAATTTCATTTTTGTGCTAGTTATAAGGAATTGAGAAAGCCTTTTGTGTGTTATAATGAAGGAAATTATATTCATTACCTGTGGTAGGAGGTGTAAATAACTGAGTAAAACTTTGTTTTTAGAATGAAAAACGAACTCCAGGATATTTATAGAATTGTTTTATTAATCTGTTACCGGTGTGTGTTTTTTTTTTATTTATCTCCTCCTCCCCCTCCTGTTTCTTCCTCCTTTTCTTTGATAATGATATCAGTATATGAAATAGACTTATGCGCTATTGACTGACGTGTGTGACTTTAGAATATATAATATTCCATTATAAATATATATATATATATATATATATATATATATATATATATATATATATATACATACATACATACATACATACATATATACATGCATTCATATATATATATATATATATATATATATATATATATGTATGTATATATATGTGTGTGTGTATATATATATATATATATATATATATATATATATATATATATATATATATATATACAGTAGTATTTAAAACATGTAATGTTAAGGTTTATGATAAGAATTACGCATAAGGAATATGTTGAGCATGATGGCAAACTTGGGGATCTCTTTACTCTTCTTAAAAGTAAGATCATTATTGTAAAATACGACGCGATAACCGTTTTAATAGTGTGGACATAGAAACTCCATTTGGCGACAAAATAAAGTTAATTCTTAGTGAAGGTCAGGAGATGAAAGAATGAAGGAAGGAGTTCTGTTATGGAAGAGAGGTCTGTTCAAGATAATACTTGAGGATTTCAAGAAGACCTATTCCTCTTATGAATTAAACTCTACGATCTTGGTTCATTATTCTTTGAACTTTATTTCTTTTCATCGGTGAAGTATTGATGTCGTACGGCCCCTACCTCTTGTGTTTATATTTGAATAATGTTAAGAAATGATTTTAATAAACTGGGTTTTTTGTTTTTACTCTGGTGGAGTATTACGTTGTTGAAGTGTTGAATTAAACTCTATGGCCAACGAATTTATTCTTTTTAACTTTATGTTTTGTAAATTGTGCAACTAAGATTTTGTTCATTGGTGCGGTATTGTTTTCCAAAATTAAATTAAGAGAAATAAATTCTTATCCTCTGTTATGAAATCGACGTTGATGATTTGTTGTTTTAACTATGAGAGTTCACATAGTAATGTATTGAATAGACATGATGACTATATTCTTATTATCTCCGCCAACGAAGTTGGGAGCAGGTTATGTTTTTCGCCCCTGTTCGTCTGTTTGTTTGTTTGTGAACAACTTCCTGGGCACAATTTTACTCGTAGAGTAGAGAAACTTTCAGGAATTATTTGTTATGTAGAGACATGGAAGTGATTCAATTTTGAAAGTCCTAGGTCAAAGGTCAAGGTCTAGGCAAAGGTCGACCGTATTAACCTTAAGCCCTAGTTAGCACATGGTTGTCACAAAGACTTCAAATACGCCTACGGTCTAGATTGATTCTGGGAAAGGCAAGCTGGTTTCGAGAAATAAGCTGCCGTGGCGGAGGTCTACACTCGGAGTGCTTTTCTAGTCTAGCTTTGAGTCTGGTTGAAGGGATTGTTCTTATCTGTAGTTATTTTGTCTTGAGGTTTGAAGTTATTAAAAGTATTAATTTTTTCAGAAATTCTATTTTATCTTTACCGTTGAACTACGATAGTTGTTAATTATGTATATAAATCACCCTAACCTTCTCCGAACACTTATTAAGAATCTAATGGACAGTCTATAAATTTGAATGTAAAACGGCTAATCTACTCTTTAGTTTACCTTTATCTTTGTTAATTAAATTGCATTACTTCCTTTTCCGATATGTATTATGCAAAATGTTCATTTTGATATGTTTATATATATATATCCATAGATTAATATTATTATTATTATTATTATTATTATTATTATTTTTACTTGCTGAGCTACAACCCTAGCTGGAAAAGCAGGATGCTCTATGCCCAGGGGCCCTAACAGGAAAAATAGCATTTAAGGTACACGTTTACATACTTATGTGTTAATTTACATTTAGTGCTGCTGTGGATGCAGAATGGCTTACATCGACAACGCATTGAATTTCTTTACGGATGTGTTTTATTTCAGTTCAAAGAAAGAGCAAGCACGGAACGAAGTTTGGACATGGGTGCAGTTTTAAATTCATAATCCATGGATACCAACCGTGTCTCTCTCATCTCAAGGTTGAAATCAGTGTGCCTGGTTGTTGGTTGAATGTATTGGGTTGCTTGAGGAGTAAAGGACTTGGACTTGCAGTCTCATTCCAAATTATTACTTGACAATCAGAAGAGCAATACCTCGAACACAGTATTATTATTATTACTAGCCAAGCTATAACCCTAGTTGCAAAAGCAAGATGCTATAAGCCCAAGGGCTCCACCGAGGGAAAATAGTCCTGTGAGGAAAGGAGACAAGGAAATAAATAAACGATATAAAAATTAATGAATAATTAAAGTAAAATATTTAAAAAAGAATTAACATTAAAACAGATAATTCATAAATAGACTATAAAGACTTACGCCAGCCTGTTCAACATAGAAAAAAATTTGCTGCAAGTTTGAACTTTTGAAGTTCTACTTATTCAACTACCCGATTAAGAAGATCATTCCACAACATGGAAAGTACTCTAGTGAATGCAAGATGAATGAATAGGTGACCTCATAAAGAGTCGGTAGGGATGTCTAGTGCTCTGTTTAGGGCCCCTCTTTGTAGGGTCATGAAGCAGTTAATGTTGTGGAAGTTTTTCACAAGTAGTTCATTCACAACTTAACTAAAGATTTGTTTGTAGCAATGACTATTTTTTCCCCTGAGTCACCTGCTGATAGTGGAAAAGTCAGTGGTTATCATCTTACCCTTCCCAGCGAGTGACCCAAGATCAAGCCGAAGGGTCTCATATAGCGCATTGGTGAATTTATTTTTGCCTGTTGGATAGAGCTTGTATCTGGTGATTAGTTGACTCTAGCGGGTCATAATCAGGATAGATGAACATGAATCTGTCAATCTCATCCCAAAGAATCTTGGGGAAAAACCTGAAGGTCTACCCCTCTTAAAACTCCCATCTATAACCTGAATCAGAAAGGACAGTCAACTTCCCGTTTTCTGCGCATCTCCTCCGTTTTATTCTGATTGGCAATCTCTTCCCGGCACAACTATTTCGGAGGAGAGAAATTCTCCTCTTAAGTTTCCCTCCTCTTCTAATGGTTTGGCTGTGATTGACTTTAATGCAACTTTACTGAAAGCTGCCGAAGTTCAGCCTTGGGTTTGCCTTCCAAGTATGAAATGCATTTCGGAGAGTCTCATCCTCCCAGGATCTTCAGATCCTCGAGAAAGGAGCAACAGAAATTAGAAGTTTTAAAGCTTTTCTTGTGTTGCATGTAATTCTCTCTCTCTCTCTCTCTCTCTCTCTCTCTCTCTCTCTCTCTCTCTCTCTCTCTAGGTTTTTCACTTCAATGTACGGAAACTATGATTTAAATTGCCGAAGCCTACAAAAAGAACAGTATTCGCAGGTGGATTAATTAATTAAGAACTAGCAACTCTGTTAGAGTGTCATCGTCAGAACTAATAACTTTTAGAAGTGGGGACTCTGTCCTCACAAAGTTTAATGAGTTTGCTATAAGATAATTATTGAGTTAGTGGAAAAATCGCTCATGGAGAGTCTGAAGGAGTTATTTTCGCTTGCGGTGAAGAGGACTGACTGGCGCTGGTGTGTTCAACATTCTCCGAAGAAACTTTGGTTGCCTCTCGGGAGATTTGATAATTCGGGAAAGGAGAGATTTTCTCCGAGAATAAATTGCAATATATGAATGAAAGAGGGGAAGAGAAGATAAGTTATTAAGAGGAAGAGTCGAACAGGGTTACCTAAGAGATGATTTTCTCAACTGGTGAAGATATTTTGCTCTCGAACTTTTGGGGCAGTTTAGTTACAGTGAAAATGATAAAACAAGATGACAACATAATGGCAAATTATTAATTGGGATGCAAACTTCCTTTAGTTGAATATAATTTGATAATTGAAGGCAGGAGATATGTCTGTTAGGAGATTCCATTTATGAATTAAACAAAGCACCCCATAGGAAGAGAAGAACTAGATGCATAAACAGGTGAATTTAGAGGATGAAGAAATTAAAACCTAGATTATAGGATAACGTTTGATGTCAATTGATGAAAAATATATCAGCAGGTTTAAAGAGATGATCAACGATAATTTTTGGAAATAAGGAAACCGAACGGGGTTTGTTAATTAAATATTATTCAACAGCAAAGAAAATGGCTCCTTGATTTCAAAAAAAAAAAAAAAGAGGTGTCTTAAAGGGTGTGATTTTGAAGGAACTGTGGAAAGCACTTGATGAAATGAAATAAAGAATTTTTATGCTTAACAACAGTTGTACCTTACCAAGATGTGGACCCTAGATTTTATGATATTTCTTCAGTGTTCTAGAAGCATTTTATACTCAATTGATTGATTTGAAGTTATCTGGCGTCGTTTTTTCTTCTGGGATGAATATAATTGAATGAGTTATGGAGGTAAATGAAAACATTAGTACATAAAATATTAATGTTACATGACAAATTCTTCAAGATTCAATGAAGAGACATTTCAGAGCCTAATCTTAGAGATATTAGGTGACTCTAAACTAGAGTAAAATTTTGCCAGAAGAATGAACCCCTTCACAGTAAAATAATTTTTATACCACAAGAGTTAAATGATATATAAAAAAAACAACTGGTGCTTTAGGGTAAAGAAAACATACTGTGCTAGAGGGTAAAAAAAGAAAAATACTTACAAAGAATTTCATCAGAGACAATGTTTGGGAATTTTGATTCTCCTATTGAATAGATTATAACTATTATAGTCAATTTTTATAAATATGAAGAAAATGTCTCTTCAAATATTACTTGACTGGGACTTAGGAATTATATCAGAAGCGATAAGCAAACCCTTCATGTTCTGACAAAATGAAAACGTCGATAATTAATCAGGCAAATATACAAAACAAATTAAATCAAAGAAAGGGGGGGAGTTAATTTAGAGATCGCAGAAGAAAAGCTCTTAATTTATAAAGAAACGAACAACATATAGACATGCAAAAGATTAAACAGCTGCCGTTGTTGGAAGGTTGATTACTTGACTTCTGGTTGGTATAGTTCGTTTAGATCTTGTTGTCTGTGTTGCTTAACAGAATATATTCTACCTTGTGGAGTTAGTGCCGTCAGCACATCTCACGTGGTGCACTGTAAGCCTAACTTAGGGGTCTTTGCAGCTTCCGTGTGGTCCCCAGTTGCACTCACTTTTTAGCCTTCTCTTGTATCTCCATTAACGGTTCTTTCTTCCAAGTTGCTATTGAAAGACTTCTATCTTTTACTTCGTAGTGCAACTGCCAGGTTTTCCCCCAGGATGCACCTGGGTGTTGAAGGGCCTCCCAGGCTCCAGTGCTGTTCCACATGGCCCAAAGTCTTTAAACATAATTACAGAATATTCTCTCTCTCTCTCTCTCTCTCTCTCTCTCTCTCTCTCTCTCTCTCTCTCTCTCTCTCTCTCTCACTAAAAGGTATCAGGCAAGAGTATGTCTAGTTGACAATTCTTATGGTAGTGATCATTCTTGAAGTGATGACATGGATTTCAACGAAATTGTAGCTTTTTTTATTCGATTCCGTAACAGTTTTGATGTTCTAGTTCCTATATATATATATATATATATATATATATATATATATATATATATATATATATATATGTGTGTGTGTGTGTGTGTGTGTGTGTATGTCTCTGTATGTATCTTATTCCTCTTTGTCTGCATCTTTTCCCACTTCTATGTGGGGTCGATGTTTCTGGTCAGCTTTCTCCATCTACCTCTGTACCACACTTCACCGCCGATTTCATTCTGATTATATTCAATGACCTTATTTGTTTTGGCTAATTTTTCATGGCCAGATGCCTTTCTTGCCGCCAACTTTCCCCATTTACCCGGGCTTGGGACCGGCACCAAATTGAGGCTGGCGTGCCCCCCTCAGTGGCTGGATTGTGTGCCTGTATGTATATATAATGCATGTACTGTATATATACAAAATGTATATTTGAATAATGAAGTGATAGCCCTGCAAACCTCATCTCATATTCTATCTTTCTATTCATGTATCGTTATCTCCAAATCATCACAATAGCTTCAAATAATACCACAACGGGTCGAGTTGTCTCCAAGTGAATTCAAGACTTTAATTACTCATTCCAATAGCTTGAAAAGGATACCTTGATCCCCCCTTCCCATAGGCCCCACGTCCCTAAACCCGCTTCCATCCTTTACTCTAATTCCCCCCCCCCCCCCTTGTCTTTAGCTCTCCATTTCCCCCCTTTCCCACAACCCATTTTCGTCGGCCGGTTAGCAACGAGGGAATCAAATCGGACCAGCGTAGCCCGAAGGAACGGGTTTTGAATTGCACCATTTATGCAGCGGCAAGTGAGAGGAAGCTTTTGTTCTTTGTTATTGTTCGATGTGTGGCCTTTACAGACAGCGACAAGAAGACCGCTTTCATCCAGTTTCATGGTAACTGTATACGCTGAATGTGTAGGCGTGTATAAATATATACTGTATATACATACATATATATATACAGTAATGTATATATACACACACACATATATATTATATATAAATTATACACACAATGAAAAGCATCTATCACTGGAGGTCACTAAGTTAAAAGTAACTATAAAATATCTGGAAAGAATAACATCTTGAAAAAAAATATATTGTTATTGATATGCAAAATATATGTTAGACATATCAGTCTTGTGTTAATATATTTGAATTAAACTTACTGAAACCGATAAGGATTCTCCACGACAGGAGAGAGAAAGAGAAACTGGCTTTCTCCATAACCGGGATCATACAAACAATTGGATCGACGCCGCCTAAACTGCATCTTGTTTCGCCCATGGTGCCGAAGCCACATTAATTGCATATCTAACGTGCATTGCCCTACTTCGTTGCACATGTTGCCAAAGATGTAAGCAATTCATATTGCAACCCCTCCCCCCCCCCCTCCACATGCATATTCTGTAAATGCCCCCTCCCCCCCTCCCCTTGGATCTCCCAGCATTGCCTCTAGCCGTATGCTGTGTGGTGTCACCTAGTGGTTGTCAAAGTATATATTGTCTTTATTATTTACCATTATTTATATACTAGTGTATGCAACCCGTCAAAATGTCGACTAAACATTTAGTATTTAGATAGATGTGGATTCAACCCTTCCCACTCCTCCCCCTTTCCTAACTACAACATGGCAGTTTCGGTAATTTGTGGGAGATTGTGGTTTCCGAGTGTACCTCTTGGGAGTCCCTCTCTCACCAGGGTATGACCACTCTCTCTCAACCTACCCCAAAGGACGGGGAAACACCAAATAGTCATACGTATGGCCATGCCGCTGAACATGACAGGAAATATATATATATATATATATATATATATATATATATATATATATATATATATATACATATATATATACACACATATATATGTACACACACAAATATAATATAAAATCAGACACTTCCTATTTATTATATAGGGGAGATACCCAAGGGACGGTTGAAAGACCAATGTTGCTCAGCGTGACAGGAAAGATATATATATATATATATATATATATATATATATATATAAACCAGACACTTCCTCATTATTATATATGGGAGATACCTTCATAAAAAGTTCGAGAGATTTGAGAGTTCTAGGGAACACTCTTAAAATAACAAAAGATGTTTGACGTCATCACATAATTGTGATTCTCATTTATACATTTTCTTTCTTTTTTTTCTAGCTAAGAGGATGCATGTGACTCCCTTGTCCTTTTAGACCTCGTCAATTCATCCTATCTTCCCAAGAGTTCTCTGGTGTTTTAGATGTAAAAATATATTAGCCTAATCAAAAATATTTGTTGATGCTTAACTTTTTAGTGAAGCTTGCTGATTTTTCTTTCAATAAACATCTCTCTCTCTCTCTCTCTCTCTCTCTCTCTCTCTCTCTCTCTCTCTCTCTCTCTCTCTCTCTCTCTCTAAATTTAAGCTATAGCACCGAGTGAAGCTACTTCATCCTGGTGGCCTGGTGCCTCCTCCACCATTCTTTGAAAAAAAACTCTTAAGATGGTTGTGCCCCTAACGTGTTTAGCTATCCTAATTTGTCTCTACGCATAACAATGTTGTTGCATTTGAGACGGTGTTTGGATACCCAATGTCAACTGACAATCTGCAGGTCACTGGTTTGAAAGAGGGTTAATAACTACCATTTGATCCTATATCCTTTCTGTTCTATAAGAATACTTTCTTGTATGTGTGTGTTCTTGTCAGTCAACTGTGCAGTGACTTTAACACCATTACATAAGTTCAGATTGCAAATATTGCACAGCAGCTCTCCTTGAAGTTCCTCTGAATCTGCAACTTAAGTGTTTTTTTTTTTTTTTAAAAAGATAAAAGGACTATATTAAAGGAACTAAGATACGTGAACACCATTATCAGTAGTCCACTATGGTATCTGAGTATTATTATTATTATTATTATTATTATTATTACTTGCTAAGCTACAACCCTAGTTGGGAAAGAAGTCCAACGGCTCCAACAGGGAAAATAGTCCAGTGAGGAAAGGAAATAAGGAAATAAATAAACTACAAGAGAAGCAATTAACAATCATAATAGAATGTTTTAAGAACAGTAACAACATTGAAGTAAATCTTTCATATGTAAACTATTAAAACTTTAAAAAAAAAAGAGGAAGAGAAATAACCTAGAATAGTATACCCGCAAGGGTACCCTCAATACCGCATATATATATATATATATATATATATATATATATATATATATATATATATGTATATATATAATATATATACATACACATACACACATACATGCACAGACATAATAGTCTAAATTATATGTAGACATATTTATATACAAATGAGTATGGGTTTTGTATATAATTTATAGACATTCGCACAGATATATGCTCGTATGTGTAAGGTGTGTGTTTTGTGCATGTGATTAAATATGTACGAGTATAATAGAATACGTAAAACATTCAAACCTCGAGGGAATCGCTTGTTGGTGAAATGCGGTTCTTCACTGTGTCCCTTTAAATTTCGTGAAGCGTAATGAGTTTTTTGCGTAATGACCTCATTATCATTTTTGTGAACAAAACGGAACAAAAATTTAGTAATTATGAATATTGCTGCTCTTGTTTTGGTTACGATATGTCATGTGTTCGAACTATCTAATGATGATATTTAATGTTAGATGATAAGGTTAATTTCTCTTCCTCTTATTTTGTTAAAGTTTTTATAGTTTATATATGAAATATTTATTTTAATGTCGTTACTGTTCTTGAAATATTTTATTTCAATTATTAATTACTTCTCTTATTTCCTTATTTCCTTTCCTCACTGGGCTATTTTCCCTGTTGGAGCCTCTAAGCTTATAGCGTCCTGCTTTTCCAACTAGGGTTGTAGCTTAGCAAGTAATAAAACCAAACTGACATCTTAAAAGAGACTCTCTCTCTCTCTCTCTCTCTCTCTCTCTCTCTCTCTCTCTCTCTCTCTCTCTCTCTCTCTCTCTCTCTCTCTCTCTCTCTCTCTGTGTGTGTGTAACTCCAGGAGAATAAAATCTCACTAATTATCCTTCCTCTTTTTATTTGTTATTTTCATCTTTGCATGGACTAGAAAGACCATTTAACATTTAGAAGTGAGACCTTTGTAACTCAGAATAGAAAGAAGTTATAATTACCTATAAATTTTAGTCGAATGATTAATATCGATACAGAAAAGAAATTGTTATTTTTTCATAGTGGTAATCAAGTTGCCTTTCTCCAAGTTACTAAAAGATAGATTGCTCTCAACGTGTCATCAATTATGCTTCAATCATGTCTCTATGTTTTTTGCATCTCTCTCTCTCTCTCTCTCTCTCTCTCTCTCTCTCTCTCTCTCTCTCTCTCTCTCTCTCTCTCTGTAAAGATTTTATTTATGGTATCCTACAGCCTCTTCTAATTAGAATAGATGGGCTTAGCATGTAAACGTACCCGGTATTTGCCTGTAATATTAATGTATATATATGAAACCACCGCATGAGCTACCAAAGCCTTCAATTCATAAAAATGCTATGTGGGAAGATCGTCAGTAAAGGATTTCTTGAAATAAAATGCAATTTTTATAAAGTGGCTGAAAATCCCAGTCGCTTTAAAGAAGAGAATGCTGGAAGGGCTAAAGAAATTGGGGATGCCACAGGCCCAACCAAAATAACCCTACTTCTTGTGAATATAGTTTGGTGGAATTGAACCTGTTCAGTGAGAGACAAAACCTGACTGGGATTCTGGCGAGAAATGGGGGAGAACAGGGATTATAGTGTAACCACCTTACCTTTGTTTCTCTTGTTTGGCCTATAAGAATGGCCAGGTACAATTGGGGGAGTCCAAAGCTAAAACCAAAATAAGGTTACTCATAAAGTACGATGGAGGTGGACTGGGAGTACGGATTTTGATGGATTCAACCGAAAAGTGTTTGCGGGTGCAATGAAGGGTAGAAGAGCACAGTTGGTGTTGTGCTGTCCCAACAAATTTAATCTGGTATAATTGTAAATCGATGAAGAGTAGGAAATTATGACTTCAATAGCCAAGCGAAACTCTGACATCGTTCCCAATAGAAGAAACAAGTCGGATATCCTTGGACCAAATCAAAATGGGTGCTTATGGCTTCCTGTTGATGGGATTGCGAGAGGAATATGAGGCTGCCTAAGTTCAATAATATACAGATACAACTTTTATAAATAAATAGAAATGAATAGAAACTAGGATTTGGCTGGCAGTGACAAGTAACAGGACAGTGTCTTGGTGACTGACCATATAAACATATCATGAGCTTCCAAGCCAAAACACTAACCAAGATAAGACAAAGGAGGGCCATGCCATGACTGCTGACTCCTCATCAGGTAACTCTCTAGGCTGTCCCAGAACCCTCATCCCTAGTTCACAGGGACAGTGAGGTATAATAGCTATAAGGTCATGCTGAGGAAAGTAGGAATGACATCATCTGAACCAGAGGACT
>NC_090734.1:120552236-120579736 GCF_036898095.1 Palaemon carinicauda | reverse complement strand
CCCTTCATACGTTAAGGGCCCATGATATATACCTCCGGGAGCCCCTGGTTTATTTCTCAGAGGATCATATTCGAAGGGGAATCGAGAGATCCTTCGGGCAATGGTTTAGAGTTTGTTATCTATATCATGATGACTTTTGACTTGTACGTCAAGAGCTCGTTGTCTCATAGTAAAGAGGCATCTTATAACGTTTGTACCCTGACTCTTTACTTGGGATTAATTTCTTGTAAGTTAGGAGCCATAACCAAGGACACGCGATTCCCCTAAAGGATATGGTTCTCGTCCTTCACTTTGTCGCGTAATTATAGAGGATTACTGCTGTTGCTTGGATATTGAAAGGGAGGGAGTCTATGAAACGTTATATCCAGCCAAGTCAGTCACACTTGGAAAAAAAAATTCCTTTCTATTTTCGTGTTCCAGCTGAATTTATCCAAGTACGCGAAATAAAGAGATCAGTAAAATACTGACAGTGTAACATTTAGCATTTATATACTATATATATATATATAAAGTGTATATATATATATATATATATATATATATATATAGATATATATGTATAAATATATATATATATATATATATATATATATATATATATATATATATATGTATATATATAAAAGTGTGTGTATATATATATATAAGTGTATATATATATATATATATATATATATATATATGTGAGTGATTGTGTGTATAGTATATGTATATACAATATATATATGTGTATATATATGTATATAGTATATATATGTATATACATGTATATATATATATATATATATATTGTGTGTATATATATATATATATATATATATACTGTATACATTATGTGTGCGCGTGCGTGTGTACCTTCAAATGCTAGTAAGCAATTGTAACAGGAAAGCTTGTATCACTATTTGTTAAATGAAATATGAAATTCTATTGATAAGGTTACATACAAAATTAAAATTGGGGTGTTTTTCTTTTACTACTATATATGTTGAACGGTGGTTATAACGAAAGGTATGATTATCGCTATTAATTTTGGCCAGTGCCAAAATGTTTGAGTGGTTTAATATAAGAATTGTAATGGATTTCTCTTTTTTTTCCATTATTAGGTACTATAATTTCATCATTATTCAGATGGTTTAAGAGCAGCTCCTCACAGCCTTTGTAAATATAGAAGCTTTATGTAAAGAACTGAATGTGTTCCATGTCTTTATTTGTAATGTCATGGCAGATGTTCTGTGAAAACTCATTTTGGCACCTAGTATACATATATATACTTTTTATTATTATTGATTAAAAAGACTTAAAAGTGAAAGACATTAGATATTATATATATATTTTCTAAAGTAGATTAAAAGTGCATATAATAAAATATTTTGGAATTATTACTTCATATCTTTTTTTCCCCCATATAATCCCCTCGGCTTCCGCTTTTTGTCCTTGTCTTTGTGTCCGTGTGCCATTCCCTATCCCATCATAGCCCCACCCCCTTTCCCTCTCCCCACAAAACCCCTCCCACATTTTGCATGTGTATGGCCCTCCCTTACCCTTCCCCCTCCCACCAAAAATATCTTTAGCTACCCGCTCTTGATATTTACCTCCTCCTCCACTTCCCTGTGTCATGCACCTACCCACCTCCACCATGCCCTCTCTGTCCCCTCCCCCCATCCTGTGTCGCGTCCCCAGGCCACCAGTGTCAAATATGTGTGTCTGTGTGTCAAAAGATATCTTCTGTGTTGTCACAACTACTGTAGCGTCTCTTGGACTAAGGTCGCGTTCTGCTCTTGTGTATCAGAATCCGGGGTCGTTGGTCGGGAGAGTGGGCTCTTTGGGTCCCAGATCGGGTCTTCCCACCCCCACTTGGCGGCATTTTATTCTGGACTGAGATACCCCCCTTGTGTATATGCATGGCGATTCCGTATGCGGCCGGCGCTCCAGGGTATTTTGGGCAGGCTTCGGAGAGGTTCTGGGTTCTGGTTCCCCCGAAACCTCTCTGGTCGCATCATCTCCCAAGCCCACAGCATCCAGGACTGCTGACGCCGTAGCCGGACGGTTTGCATATAAACCATTTTCTTCGGGTAGCCTTCAACGTCCAGAGGAAAATGCTGCCGCGTGGGATGAGGTGCCCCATCGGTGGCCCATGGCTGCTGCTTTGTCCAACTCCGTATTTTCATACCTGAAGAATATCGCCTTAGTTTTTTTGTTTATAACGAACCGATGGTCTTTGTTGGTAACAGATCAAAGTGAAGACTAAAGAAATGTACTTTCCATATGATTACTATTGACAATGATGCTCTGTATTCAAGTTTTGACTCTGTTTTGTGCGGGAACTGGCCTTGTGCAAAACAAGATGTATTTATTAGAAGTATATTAGAGAGGATGTTGATTGATAGTACTTCCGGATATATCAGTTCCGTTTTCCGGATGTCTGTCTGTTTTAGACTTATGATTAATGATGATACCTTAACCATAGAATATTATACTTTAACATTCTAATGTTTTGATACAGGTGGCTTTCTGATACAGGACTTTTCCCAATTCCATGCATTGTAGCTTTAGACATGTAGTGAAAAAGAGAACGTTATTATTATTATTATCATCATTATTATTATTATTATTATTATTGCTATTATTTTCATCATTATTATTTTCCGATGTCCCAATCGCTACACTGTGACCTTGATGATCTTAGTATAAAAACTGGAAGATGATGGCAGAGACACAGCAACAACAATAACAGCCTTTTATCAGTAGAAGAATATAAAAAATAAGACAAGAAACAAAAAATTCAAGTTGTTTTGTTGTTGTTGCTGCTGTTGTTTTTGTATTTTCTTCAAGTCGAGGTCAGAGCCATGCGAGGCTGCGAGGGACATGGGACATCCAGTAGACACTGTGTATAATCCCCTAACCTCGGAACAGACCCGATTATTCAATTATTATTTACAATTATTGTTACCATTATTACTATCGTTGATTTCATCGTTATTGTTGATTTGATCGTTATTGATATTGACTTTTGCTGTGGTTTTTATTACATCCAAGCGCAGTTTTTGTTTTATTTCAGAAATATTCTACCAGACTTTTTTTTTAATTTTTCATTATTATTTTCATTGTTACTATTTTTTTATAATTTGTCTTTCATGATCATGTATCTGTGAATCTCCACTTCCGTCTGTCTGTCTGTCTGTCTGTGTGTCTGTTGTTCTTTCTCTCTTTCTCCTGTACTTCCTTCTCCTCCACTGATAATCTCTCTCTCTCTCTCTCTCTCTCTCTCTCTCTCTCTCTCTCTCTCTCTCTCTCTCGATGAACTTGGGACTGCAATGGACTTGCACAAGTTATAACTAAGGATCTGCACTCTTATATGATATTTATGCATTACCCCATGCATGGTCTATTTTACTCTGATTGACTTAGAACATAATGCATTGGAATACTGTACTGCTCAATTTACTTGGGTTTGGCTAGGTGATATAGCATGTACTATGGATTGCTGTTCAGAAAGAGTTCTTATAATGTGTATGTGTTTATTGACTTCATACAGTCGATGTATGCATATATATATGTGTATATATACAGTGTGTTTTGCTTATATATACAGTATATGTATGCATAGTTATCATGTATTGTTTCTCTAGAATATAAGATCCAGGATTATATCTTAGAAGTTTCATGTTCATGTTCCCCCCATAATGCAACTTGAATATTTCAGCTGTCAAATTATTGAGTGCCCGAACGAAAAGCTCCCTTTTATACATTATAAAATCTAGCTTGGAAGCCCAAAATATTTTCCCCATTTTGTTCTTCTCTACTTCAAAATCCCCTCTCCCCTCCATAACTACAATATTGATCTTTGTCTACCAAGTAACCCTAAATGAGAAGAAAAAAAAAAATAAAATAGGAGCTTTACATTGATATGAGACCCCCAACCTTGTTTTACATTATCATAAATTACCTGGCCTTTATAGAGCAAGACGCCCCCCCCCCCCAAACTAATCTCCCCTCTTCCATATCAACTACCCCTTTCCCCTTTTTATAAATTGTAGAAGCAGATGACAAAATCCTGGTCGTTTACCTGCCCACTAATTTATCTAACCACATGTGTACTGCTCGTCGGATTCTATGCAGGCGTGTTGCCGTAATACGAGGGCGCGTGGTGACGCCTCAAGGACAAGGAATTGTGGGCGTGAGGACCAGCGTAGACAAGGAGTCTCGGTTCGGGCTGACGGCTACGAGGAAGGGAGGATGGTGAGTAAAATAGACCTTTGTTGTTTTGCTGTTAATTCTAAGTCTATTTCGAAAATTCGTCTTAACCACTTTAGTTGATTTTGTCTGTTATTAAATTGGCTATTTTGAATCAAGTTGCTTTTAAAAGATTTCATGAATAGTGTTGCCTATACGGACGGGGCACGTTGTGTTTTATATTTTATTACATTATTGTTACACTTCTTGAAAGAATAGTGTTTTATATATATATATATATATATATATATATATATATATATATATATGTGTGTGTGTGTGTGTGTGTGTATGTATATATATATATATATATATATATATATATATATATATATATATACATATATATACACAGTATATATATTGGTGTTCTTATTCGAAATTTTGAATCTATATCAGATCAAAATTCTACGTTAATTTCTTAAGTTTTGTTTAGTGCTAGTCATATGTGTATCTTTAAAGTGAGTTTACCATTTTCTAATGGTTCGTCATGTAAAGCATTTATGAAAAGGGAAATATGACTTCCTTACGTAACCAGAAGTAAATTTTTTAAGTATTTAATATTTCATATGACCCTTTCTTTTCCTTTATATTTTTGTACAAGACACATTACTATTTTCAACACTATTGTAAGATAGAAGCAAATGTTTTGTTTACTACCAAATCTAGCTTAATACTTTTTGTAGCACAGAAATAGTAGGTAAGAAAATTGTAGTAAGACAACTTTAGGAGTAATTGTCCGTAATATATTCATAAACTTCACTAATTTTTAAAATTTGTAAATGGTTTGACAATTTTTTTTTGTATTAGAGCGATTTTCTAAGACCCATTTATATTTATTTGTAGATTGTTTAAGGCTCAAAATTAGAATTTTAGTAACGTAGGAGACAGCCGTGAGCTATTAGTAGTTTACTAGACGTAGTTGTGATATAGTTTTAAGCGGCATTTTACACATTTTTCGGATTGTTTGCATTTTCGATTGTAAGGCAGCATTTCGATGTTGAAGATTTAGGAAAAACCTGGAATATGTGCTTGTGCTGACAGATGGGTTTGGAGGTTGATAAAAGTGGTGTCTATTTCTTAATAATAAAAAAAATATATTTTTTAAATATGATGTCTGTGAGACATAAAAATTTTACTTCCATGCCTCAAAGTTAAAAAGAAAAAAAAACTTCTAAAAGCTGTGTATTTACTTATGCAACAAAGTGAATTTAGAATAGTAAAGGTCATTGACTTTGACATAGAAGTTTTGGAGAACCGTTTCTAATTAGAACTTTGAGAGGCACTTCTGTAATTTAGAGTTTGGGAGTCACTTCTTTAATGAAGAAGAGTTTGGGAGAGTCTTCTGGAGTTAGTTGATTGATTAACACCCTTTTTGCCATTGAGAATGTTGATGTAACTTGAGACTGGAAATCAGATCGGCCTATTTATGCAATCTGCAATTAGTGAAGTCTTTCAAATTGGGACGAACTTACTGTTGAAGGTTCTGATGTAGAGTTCCATTTTAGTAATAGTACTCTTGTTATAAAAACCATCTTACAGTTAAAGGTTCTACTGTAGAGGTCCATTTTAGTAATAGTACTCTTGTTATAAAAACCATATTACAGTTAAAGGTTCTACTGTAGAGGTCCATTTTAGTAATAGTACTCTTGTTATAAAAACCATATTACAGTTAAAGGTTCAACTGTAGAGGTCAATTTTAGTAATAGTACTCTTGTTATAAAAACCATCTTACAGTTAAAGGTTCTACTGTAGAGGTCCATTTTAGTAATAGTACTCTTGTTATAAAAACCATCTTACAGTTAAAGGTTCTACTGTAGAGGTCCATTTTAGTAATAGTACTCTTGTTATAAAAACCCTATTACAGTCAAAGGTTCAACTGTAGAGGTCCATTTTAGTAATAGTACTCTTGTTATAAAAACCATATTACAGTTAAAGGTTCAACTGTAGAGGTCCATTTTAGTAATAGTACTCTTGTTATAAAAACCATATTACAGTTAAAGGTTCAACTGTAGAGGTCCATTTTAGTAATAGTACTCTTGTTATAAAAACCATCTTACAGTTAAAGGTTCTACTGTAGAGGTCCATTTTAGTAATAGTACTCTTGTTATAAAAACCATCTTACAGTTAAAGGTTCTACTGTAGAGGTCCATTTTAGTAATAGTACTCTTGTTATAAAAACCCTATTACAGTCAAAGGTTCAACTGTAGAGGTCCATTTTAGTAATAGTACTTTGTTATAAAAAGATGTACAATTAGAATTACGGCAATGAGCCTCGTTCAAATGTTTGAAGGTAATTTCATGTACGGTGGGTGGGTTGTGGAATTAGCGTGAAAACTTTACAAATGAATAAATAATTCTTTAACCATTTGAGGTTAGAGTTACTGTTTTGCAGTTAGTATCTTTTGTTATAAAAACCATCTTACAGTTAAAGGTTCTACTGTAGACGTCCATTTTAGTAATAGTACTTTTGGGGTCATCTTACCGTTAAAAGTTCTACTGTAGAGTTCCATTTTGGTAATAGCATTTTTGTTATAAAAACCTGCAACATTAAATTTATGGCAGTGAACCTCATTCAAATGTCTGAAGGCCATTTTATGTACGGTGAGGTGGGTTGTGAAATTAGCGGGAAAATCTAAACAAAAAAATAATTCCTTAACCCTCTGAGTTTAGAGATACTGTTTTACAGTTAGTATTTGTGAAGTCATATTGTAATACAATCAAAAGAAATTCGTTTAATATATACCTTTATTTTCACTTCCCGTAATATTATTTCATAACATCAATTTATCATAAGCTACGTTTTATGCAGTTGCCTAATTATTAACTTATAATAAATATAATCTTGGAAGTTCATTCATGAAATAGATGCTGTAGTAATTTTCAACCTTTTTCAATCTATTCTGTCATTAACTTTTAAAATATTTTGATTATAACAATATTACAATGTGATGCCTGATTTTTTTAAATACAATTAAAGGTGGAAGATTTTTAAAGATAATGTAAGGTCCCCGATTTTTATAAAGCAATGTTTCCAGATTTTGGCAGAGCGATAAAAGATGCCTGATTTTTTTCAGACAATAGAAAGTGTCAGATTTTTTCGGACAATGAAAAGTGTTAGGTTTTTTCAAGGACAATAAAAGTTCTTATTTTTCGGAAAGACGACAAAAGGTTAAGAATCAATTTTATAAAGTTAAGTCCTTTGAAATTCTATTTTCCTATTGGTTCATCGCGAGTCATTTTGTATTCCCAGGTTTTGAAACAAGGACTTTGTGATTAAAAACTTCTGGACTATCCTGGTATGTTTGTGTTAAGTATGAAATATGCACAGCATACTGTATAAGAGATAGCTTTCATTATCTCATCATAGATGTCAGTAGTTGAAATCCAGTGACATAAAGATCGTTTTCTTTAATTGTACCTATGATGATTTCATGAAAAAAACAGAAGGACATGTTATGTGTTCGTAATAGTTATTCAAGTCATAATCAGATTCTATATCTCAATCAAATCAGATGTAAATTTACTAATGAAAAGGCATAATTAATTTCAAGTACAACATTTATTTGAAAATTTATGAAATTAACATTAGTCGCATTTTAACATCCTTACAAAGTATTAGTTCGTAACTATGTTTTTGTCTTTGGAAAAACGCCTCCTTTCCATTTCTTCCGAGCAATGAGTTTCTCATATTGAGTTCGAGATGCTTTTCACGCATTCACACACTCATATATACACATCTGTGTGTGCGTGTGTCGACCCTAGCATCTAATTGGCCACCTATATACCCTTACCTTTCAAAGTGCTTTTTTTTATGTAGAAGTAACGTTAAGAGAAGGAATTTTTTTTTTTTTTTTTTAAATTCGAAGAATTAGTATCTGGAATCCTAATTGCAATATTCAAACGACAATATCTATTCTCATTACAATAATGACTTTACGACGTATTTGAATAATTTCAATAGCATGTCTTTAATTTGTAAGGATATCTGCTTTCACAGATATGTTAATCACTCCTTGTCTGATTAAATAGAACAGTAATGCATAACCGATGAGAGTGTTTAAATGATCAATCAAATCGCCGTTAAATCGAATGAGATATTAATTGATGAATAGCTTCCATTTTGTCACTTTCTGACGAGAATGTCGATGAAACCCTTTTTGGTAATCGTTCTCTTTATATCTTTGTTGTAGTTTTTGTTCCCTTATTGTTATGCAATAACATCGGCCCCTGCTGTCATCGTGCGCCGCCTTCCGTGAACTCGACATTAAAGCGCCAAAGGGTATTTGACATTCAATGCTTGATCGTCCGTGGATCAGCTGTTTGGTGCCAATCTTAACCCCTTAGGCGTTTTGACGGATTGCGTAGATATTATTCCTGTATATGCTCACCTTGATGAGAGAGAGAGAGAGAGAGAGAGAGAGAGAGAGAGAGAGAGAGAGCGGGCACTTTATGGTAAATGCATTGGTAACCAAAATATTTCAAGCATTCCATGAAGTGTGGGTTATCATTAATGTTATTATTATTATTTCTTTGTTTTGAATTTTGTTTAACACTATATGCTAATATTTCTTTATTGAAGTTAATAATCTGTCCCTATTGAGATGAAAAAAATAAAAACACTGAAGTTACTGCGATAAGGAGAGTTTAGAAGAAAATCGTATGGTAGAGGTTAGAAGATAAAAAAAAAAATATCTAAACTTACAACCTATCAAAAAATCTACTAAGATAAGGAAGATACTGATAATGATATGAAAACTAAAAGAATCTGTTATTTGACTTTTATATTTTGGTATATAAAAATAAAGACAACCCACGAATAAAAAAAAATATTAAGGCAACCTTTAAAGATAAGAAAATTGTAAAAATCTGGAGAAGTTGAATAAAAGTTGAACCTATTTAGAACGTAAAAGGGAATGCTTCAGATAAGAGTACTGGTAAAAATGTTGAATTATGGAAAAGGGTTGAGAGAAGGGGAAAAAATGAATAACAAAAAGAGAAAAATATAGACATCCCTCCAGGAGGCCTGGAGGCCGACGGCCTTCCGGGAAAGAAACTTTATGCATATTACACCATACCATTTGGATAATGCCAACAATAACATTACGGTTGAGGAAGCATCTGGATTTTTTTTTTGAGGGGGGGGGAAATAGGGGAGAGCTGACGGTATAGGTCTTTAGTGCAAGGGTAAGGGGTAGGATAGAAAGGAAGGGGAGGATTGAAAGACAATGGACACTGGAAAACAATGGAGGGTAGAAGCAAAGACGCCTTCACATTTGGAAAGGGTGATGGATTTTCGACGGGAAGGAAAAACACGAATGATTTTTTTTTTCTTTTCACGACTTTCAAACGCCAGAAGAATGAGAAAGGGGTAGACTTCCAGAGAGAGTGACAGAGAAGGAATATATATATATATATATATATATATATATATATATATGTGTGTGTGTGTGTGTGTGTGTATACATATTATATATGTGTGTGTATTCTGTATCTTTTACGCATTTATGCATATACATGTTTACAGTATCTGTACATACACACATCTATAGATAATGTATATATATATACACTCACACACACACACATATATATATATATATATATATATATATATATATATACATACATATATATGTGTGTATACATACATATGTATAAATGTGTGCCCTTCCATGTACGTTAAAGGGAAGAGGATATCTATTTACGATACAGAATTCTGTAGTATTTTGTCATTCTGAAATATGGAATTTTCATTCGTAAAGAAGGGACTGATTTGTACCAAAGATTCTTTTGTTGATTTATAAGCAACAATTCATCTGATGGTTGAGTAATTTTCCCATTGTGATTTGTTTTACTCGTGAATGCCGTCTTGTATGTGACATATAATTATGGCTAAAGGTAAGACTGTATTTGATGGTCTTTGAAGGCTCAGAATCAACTATACATAAGTCTTTTTATAGTTTATATATGACATATCTATTTTGATGTTGTTACTGTTTTTGAAATATGTTATTGTTAATTTTTTCTCATATCGTTTATTTCCTTATTTCCTCTCCTTACTGGGCTATTTTCCCTGTTGGAGCCCTTAGGTTGTAGCTTGGCTAGTAATGATAATAATATAGTATATGCATTTCGAGAGGGTTTTTGCAGCGTCAATTGCATCCTTACCTGTCCCCGCATTTTAGCCTTTTAATTTACCTCCATTTCCTTCCTTCTGTCTTGCTCTAAAGCTTCTTTTATCTTTCACCTCGGCGCTGAATGGCCCCCTCCCTTCCCCCCCCCCCCCCCCCTGGTTTAGTCGGGTCCATTTTGACAAAATTTCATGAATAATTCTCAAGTAATAATCCATATTCTTTATTAAGTAAAGTTGAAAATTGGATTTTAATTAATAGTCTTATTCTGTTGCTGGTGGTTAATTTTGAGTCAATCATCGAAACTGTTTTCCAAGTGACATCAGGATCACTTAAGTTACTTGTGTTTATAATCATATTGAACCAACATTTATAGAATGGATAATACAATGATAATATACACGGTGACATCAGCAATAATGATGATTATGATAATTAGTCATCAAAATTATTGACCATTATGATATAGATTGTGTGAAGCAAGAGCGATTATGATCAGGATCCAGAAAATAATAATTGTTATAAGGATAATATTTATGAAAATTATATTTCTAATATCATCAACAACAACAACAACAACAGCAGCAGCATCAATAATAATGATAATAATAATAATAATAATGTCTTTAGCTCTTATCACGTCCAAATCGAGAGCGACGTATTGTTTCCATTTCTTGATTCATAATAAGTTTTCATTCCGGCCAGATTTATACTTCGGGAGGAAAGTTCGAAAGGATTAGAGATATCCTTTTCCGCTTAATTGGTTCTGGATTGGGAGAAGGATACGCTATCCCGACTGGCAGAAAAGGATAAGGATAAATAATGGGGAGCTGCTCCTTTTTTTTTTTTTTTTAAATAAAAGTTGGAAAAGGCCAATGCGAAGTCAGGCCAATCTGAGCTCCATCTTCCTTGTATATCTGCTCTCTCTCTCTCTCTCTCTCTCTCTCTCTCTCTCTCTCTCTCTCTCTCTCTCTCTCTCTCTCTCTCTCTCAAACGTAATATTTTGTATATCATTCAAACAAATATTTTTCAGTGCTTTGGACAAAAATACACATTAATTTTCAAAGACATTGGAGAGATTCTCCTACGGTTTAACCCTCTACTTAAATTCCGTTCATGTTCTCTTTCTTTCATTTCGATGTCCAATTTTTTTTTCTTACGTCGAAGTGCAACTGTCGAGTTTCAACTAGGTACTGAGTAGTCTCCCTGGTCCCAGCTCTACCTCGTATGGGTCAAAATCCATTTTGCCTATCGGTCTATGCAGAATTCTTAACCCTTTTAACGACGTAAATCACAAATAATATTTTTTTAATATTTCAAATATAAGGGTAATTTTTTTCTGTTATTGTTACCTTACATTTCGGAAATGATAATAGATAATTATTGCATTTTATATACTGCTGTGTTTTCGTCTTTTTTAATAACGCATACTTGGGTTCACCTGTCGATTTCTGTTATTCATATTGTAATAAATTGGACGTTATTTCCATGTATTTTCATTTCCAGAAATATATTTTATTTCACTTCTACTGAAGTGTTTCTTACCTACCTGTTTTCAGGTGTTTTTCGAATCTTTTTATTTTTCTAACAAATTTTTTATTGGAAAATGCTTCCTTTCAATTAGGGATTTTGAGGAATGGAAAGGTGTCATGATAATTATTAAAGATATCGCTGCTAAGATAGTATTTAGGTTCTTGTCGAGTACATAACTTACGTAAAACGGTAGAAATACCTAAGCTGAATGCACTTGTATTTGCAATTGGAATCATTATTGATGATGACTATACAGTTTATCACGTTGAATATGACTGCTGCATCGGCAAGTGTTCTTTGTTTGGAATCTTATATGTTTGGCGAACAATACGTTTTTCTTGAATAGGAAAAGAGTGAAGTAGATATCCGAAAGGCATTGGTAAAGATACTTCTTCATATCCGAAAGGCATTGGTAAAGATACTTCTTCATATCCGAAAGGCATTGGTAAAGATACTTCTTCATATCCGAAAGGCATTGGTAAAGATACTTCTTCATATCCGAAAGGCATTGGTAAAGATACTTCTTCATATCCGAAAGGCATTGGTAAAGATACTTCTTCATATCCGAAAGGCATTGGTAAAGATACTTCTTCATATCCGAAAGGCATTGGTAAAGATACTTCTTCATATCCGAAAGGCATTGGTAAAGATACTTCTTCAATTACACGGCCCAGGCGTTTTCTAAACACAGCTGTCTATATACTAACGAACTACTACCGGGTGAAAAGTACGATGTAAACAGATCTGTGATTTTCAGTCTGAAAACGGATGCTGATTGGACGATTCTTATGTCTTGGATGCTGATTGGTCCGTCGTTTGTTATCTATTGTGCTGATTCGGTGTTAGACCTCCCGTGCAAGGTCATTGCGAAGATAGGATGCATTTGAGTTACCTTTAGGGTAGGACATTGCTGTAGGATGTGCAGGTCTTTGGTCGATCAGATGGTAGGTTGCAGGACAAAAATACCCTTATTTTTTTTTACGGACGATTGAGGAAGACATCGTGTCTGTGGTAGTAAAGTTAATGTATCACCACCATGGGATCCATGAAAGGTATTCAGACAGATAACTTCACTTTATCTTATGTCAGAGTGAGGCATATCCTCTTCAGGATATTGGAATCTGTAAATAACGGTATTCTTGATGTCCATATATATGACCTACCCATGTCCATTAATTTTCATACATATTTTCACAATATCCTCTACTTAAGTTTGCTTTCGTATCCACGTTGCTCTTATTGTCTCGTAGTTATTCCCTAGAAATTGCAAACGAACCAGGGGAAGGAAGAGAAGACGATATATTAACGTAGTAAGAAAATGTGCGGGTGTAGACTTGCATAGATAGGCCATAAACAGACGCATATTGAAGGCCTTTATCCTGTAGTTGACTATAGTAACGGCTGATAATCATGATGAAATAACGTTACCCATCAAATTCATGGGAGGAGAGATGGGTCATTCTGTCGGTGGATATAGCCGGTTTTACTAGTTTTGTTATAAATTGGACAGAATTCAAGGTACGACGTACCCAACGATGATACCTCTAAGGGCTTCTTCCCAGTGGCGTGTCCTTTGACTGAAACCCAATTGAAAAGGGTTTGATACTGTCGTCACCCTCAGGAACGAAATCCCGTATTTGATATGTTCTTCAAATATTTATTATCAACGAGGATTTGAGATATTCTTCGAGCTTCATGATAAAAGACGGTCTTTTCAAACAGCATGAATGTGACCCTCCTAACGAAGCTGATTACTAAAAGCTCCTTGTATTTCTTGAAGTATTCACTCTCGCCATTCATGCAGTCCCATGTAGATGTGCATCGTGTAGACGGGGGTTGTGAACCCCAATGCAGACTTGGATAAGATACGTCGAGGAACTAGTGTCATTGTTAGCCTTTATTAGAGTGAAACTGAGAGCAAGGTGTTCTTTGATTTCCTTCCTTACGGTCTTGATGTCCTTCTCTTATCTTTTGTGGTTCCCTGACTTCACTATGACACACTGCTACTTGCATCGGATCGCGGAGGTTTGTTGCAAGCGTCTGTTTAAGTTTTAAAGTCACAAAACAGATTTGACTTATTCTCAATTATAGCCTTGCAATTGAAGGTGCCTAAGCCGTTGAATGTTTTACGTGTGTTCTTGAATATGAGAGAAATTCTTTGTAGTTATATGTTCATTGTATGATTTTTTTATTTTCAATAACCTCAAGCCGTTTCCTCTAACAAGCAGAGAAACTCCACAACATTATATAGTCTGGAGGCTCACCAGCAGTATACCCTCTTTTTCACATGCGTTAGAATGTTTGCCATTTCTACTTATATACGGATATCTCGCCCTTTAAAAAGTTTTTTTTTCTCTCCCAACAAATCAAACTCTATACGCTACATAAGGAAGTAGTGATATTGGACGTTATCTGAGCGGTGTTTCAATATTTGACGTTATAGAAAAAACCCATACTAAATCCATTCTCCTCTTTGTCTACATATTTTCCCACTTCTATGTGGGGTCGATGTGTCTGGTCAGCTTTCTCCATCTACCTCTGCCTTACACCTCATCACCGGTTAATCTCTTTGATCGAAGGCCATCCTTGATACAGTCCACCCACCTTCGCTTTGGTCTCTCTCTCCTTTTCGTTCCCTGTACCTCCATTTCCATCTCTCTCCTCCCAATAAACTGTTCATCTCTTCTCATGACATGACCGTACCACCTCAGTCTACTTTCTTAGATCTTATCTGATAGTTTTCTAATTCCTGTGGTAACCCTAATTACTTCATTCTCCATCTTATCTCTTCTTGTCACCCTACACATCCATCTCAACATTCTCATCACTGCCAGATCCATCTTCTTCTCTTCTGTCTTCTTTATTGCCCACGTCTTCGCTCCTTACATCTTTGCCGGTCTCACAACTGTCCTGTGTACTTTACCTTTCAACTTAACCCCTATTTTCCTGTCGCATAGTACTCCATACACTTTTTTCCAATTCTTCCATCCTGCTTGTATTCTGTGGTTTATTTCTGCCCCCAGATCACCATCCTCTGCAACTGTTGATCCTAAATGCCTGAAATTTTCAACTCTTTTCAATCTTTCTCCTTGTAAACTAACTTCCCCATTCTCGCCATTTTTCAATCTCAAATACTCTGTCTTTTCCCTGCTGATCTTCAATCCCCTATTTTCCATTTCTCTTCTCCACTACTCCAGTTTCTCTTCTACTACCTCTCGCCTAGTGCTACACAGTATAACATCATCAGCAAAAAGCATACACCAAGGAGACTGATCTCTAATACCTTGTGTTACTACATCCATGACCAGATCAAATAGGTAAGGGCTTAATGCCGACCCGTGATGTAGTACCACATTTACTGGGAAACTTTCTGTTAGTCCTATACTGCTCTTAACATTTGCTTCTGCCCTTTCATACATATCTTGGGTGATTCTTACGTATTTCTCTGGGACTTCCTTTTCTCTCATATATCTCCACAGCTCCTGACGTGGTACTCGATCGTATGCCTTCTCCATGTCAATAAAGACCATATGTAATCCTTTCTGTTTCTCCCGATGTTTTTCTATCGTCTGCCTCAAAGCAAATATTGCTTCTACAGTCCCTCTTCCTGGCATGAATCCAAATTGTCCATACTAAATCCATCCAATGTTTGCAATTTCCATATCACGGGAACATCCTCTTCAGAACATCGAACAACAGATTTTATTATTTATATGTGAATGCCGATCCAGCGTCATTTGCTTAGCGGTGTTAAATAAAGCCATCTTGTAATTCAAGTCCGATGGTAATCAAACCTAAGCTGGGAACTGTAAGACTTAGAATTAAATATTGGATGTTAGTGAATAAATTTATAGAATTGGGAAAATAAACCAATACAACAATAAATGATTTTCGCCTTTTTTACTCATGCAAGAATCTTTTATCAAAAAGATAAAGGAATATTTTCATTACATGTGAATTTCGGGAAGATAATATACAAGAATATTAAACCCGGAATAAGGTGCATAGTGAATAACATTTTGTTTACACTTATGATATTTATTCGATTAACGGTAATTGCTTTGTGCCTTGCAGTGAAATTCTGTTGATAGTAACGAATCACATGATTCATCATCAACTGATAAAATATGGCAATCACATAAGACATGTTTCGCACAAGAAGTTACTTTGAGTCTTTCTATTACAACCTAATTATTTTTCCCATGCATGTGATTATGCATTTCAGAATAGGAAGGTATAAAAAGCTTTGCTTATTTTTAAACATGAACATAAAATTCAAAACTTTGCTAATTTCATTCATGAACAGAAAGGTAGAAGAGAGCCAAAGATAATGTTATTCATGCGCGTGCCTAAGATACCAGGTTAAATATAAACTAGAGATAAGATCTTAAGCCAGTCGATGAGAGCCGAGTTTCTGTTGGTGGGTTATCTCCCCTTCCACCTGCTTGTTTCACAGTGGTGGGGCCTTATCGAGATTTTTCGTAATTCTGTGTGGCGCATGGGGTCGGACAGTAAAAGCACGACAGTGATAAGGTCGGACTATAAATTACCAGTTTTTTTTTTTCATTCCGGAGCTGTCGATGTTCAAAGATAAATGCGCCGGGTGATTATTATCTCCATTATAGGAGGAACGTCGTATATTTTTATTTTTCATTTTAGGTTTGTTCATTTCGTATGTTTTAATTAATATCTGTATCTTTCGAATTCCCCGAATACCCTCGTGATAAGAATAAACGAAGATGATAATGAAAGAAAAAATAGTAACTTACTACGGGATCTGGTGCGAGTAGCAAAGTTAACCAAGGGAACCTGTTGAGTGTAATGAAGATTGCAATTTCAGATCAACAGGGACAGAGAAGGGCATTGCCCATTACTCCTTACCTGCACCCACTCATGTAGCTTTCCACTCCATCTCCGTTCAAACTTCCTTGTTTCCCGTCTTTCTATTCATTCGCTTTTAAGCTTTTGCCTCATAGTGCAATTACAAAGTTTTCCACCTAGTTACACCTCAGTGCCGAATGGCTTCCCTGGCCACAACACCAGCCCATAATTCCCAAATTCCCTGAATAGATTCCGTGTCTACAATAGTCGTTTCAAGAAAAGAAAATTATTTCTGACCTTTGGTCATGACACTCCTTCCTCTTCACCTAGCGATGGAGGATGAAGAGACTTCAGTATTTTAGAAAGACGACGGAGGGTTTTTTAAAAATTGAGGGATATGAAAGACTCAGGAGCTGAATGACATGAAGGACTTCACTACCGAATGAGATGAAGGACTTTAAAAGTTTATGAATGTTATGAAGGAGTTGGGATTTGGAGAAGATATAGAACTTCAAGGGTTGAGTATGTGAGGAATTCTAAAGGTGATTATGTGGGAGACTTACTGGCAAAGGAAATGAAGGACTTCCTGAGGTGAAGAAACTTTTAAAAGGGAAGGAGACGCATTTTGAAAGAGTCCCAATAAATTCATATGATTTATAATATGAACGAGAAAAGGTGAACATGTCCTCACTGCATATTTATATGTATTTCATTATCTTTCTTAATTGAGGTCCATTTGTATTTGGATGTTTGTATTCTGAAAGACAAAGATAGAGGTTCGTGATGGATACACATCTATACATATTTGTAACGTGCAGAGAAGAGCTTTCTAATTATAGCGGATATCTTATACAGAATTTATTTCCAGGCTTTGCTTGTGGAGAGAGAGAGAGAGAGAGAGAGAGAGAGAGAGAGAGAGAGAGAGAGAGAGAGAGAGAGAGAGAGAACTAATCAGCCAAATAGGCCTCCTCACCTTCCGTTAATCAGTCCGTATTTGTATGGCAACCTTTTTTCGCCAGTAGCGAATGTAAAGCCTTTCGAAGTAAACATTCAAAGGTCAAACTTCATTCACGCTTACCTTTAGTACGTCGAGGAAAATTGAATAATAGTGACAATGGGATTTTCACTCATCTCGAGAGAGGAGGGTATTAAGAGGCGAGTCCCGGATGCAGTAAACACTATTAACAAGATTAATATTACAGCATTTGCGACCTGACGCAGCCCACGCAAAGATTAATTAATGTGAAATTATCTTCATATATTTGTTTACCTGTTATTTCATTAGAGTATATAAATTTTGAAACAGGTTGAAAGGAATTTACTTTGAGTTATGTTTCTATGTACTATATTTATATTTAGGGTTTTATCTGTATCTGGTTACGGTTCACCTTCCCTTTGCCCATACATACACCGAATAGTCTGGCCTATTCTTTACATATTCTCCTCTGTCCTCATACACCTGACAACACTGAGATTACCAAACAATTCTTCTTCACCCAAGGGATTAACTACTGCACTATAATTGTTCAGTGGCTACTCTCCTCTTGGTGAGGGTAGAAGAGACTCTTTAGCTATGTTAAGCAGCTCTTCTAGAAGGACACTCCAAAATCAAACCATTGTTCTCTAGTCATGGTTAGCGCTATAGCCTCTGTACCATGGTCTTCCACTGTCTTGGATTAGAGTTCTCTTGCTTGAGGGTACACTCGGACACATTATTCTATCTAATTTCTCTTTCTCTTGTTTTCTTAAAGTTTTTATAGTTTATATTGAAATATATATTAAGATGTTGCTGTTCTTAAGTTATTTAATTTTTCGTTGTTCCCTTTCCTCACTGAGCTATTTTCCCTTTTAGGGCCACTGGGTTTACAACATCGTGCTTTTCCAACTAGGGTTGTAGCTTAGAAAGTAATAATAATAATAATAATAATAATAATAATAATAATAATAATAATAATAATAATAAAAAGGGTTAAAGACAGGTTCTGCTTATTTCTCCGTAATTGCTAATGTATTACAGACGGGGTCTAGGATACTGTAAGTAACAACAGTCGTTTATCACCTGTATTTTTTTTTTTCGATTCCTCGTCTACTCTGTAGCCTTTTATTAAACATTAATTACAAACTTGGTTTTTAAACTGGTGTACCCAACACAATACTGATTAGCTAACAAAGTTTTTCTTTGATAATATTCCATTTCATCTGTCAAATCATGCATTAGACAGAATTCTTCAATGCTATTTGGTCGTAAAAACTGGAATTTTTATATTTCATAACATTGTTAGTAAATTTCGAAAGAGTGGCTGTTGCATTATTCCTCAAAACCAAGAGGTTTCTATAGTTCTTAAGTATCGTACGGTTCTCAAGTTCTATGCTTGAATGACATTATGGACAACTTGATCGTTTCAGTAGGGTCAGGTTAAGAAAACTTTACCTCCTGGAAATAGTACTCGGTTACTCTGATAAAATGATAGCATAGAGTTTATATTTTGTAAGGTGACGGCTAATATACAGCGATTTTTTTTTTTTTTTTTTTTTTTTGCCACAATAGTTTGGCACTTCTCGATTTTCAAGGTGTGCATACAAATGAAGGCTCATGAACTTTCTTTTCTATTGATAACGCATCTATCTACCATCCCCTATTATGAGGCTTGTTTTTTTTTGGGGGGGTGGTTGTGTGAGGGGCGGCTCCCTCTCCACTCCCTCCTTCCCCCAACACATGAAGAATCTGGAAGTTTACCCAAATTATAACATAATCTAAAGGCATATGTTGTTGCTGATGATGATGGTGGTGAAATGGTAGGGAAGTCTTTCTCATAGAAGTTTAGAAACAAAATCATATATAGGTTATGTTAGGTTAGGTTATTTATGTTCACTGGAGGGGTTCCATGGTAATTTGGCATTTTTTTCTTCTTTTTCTTTCGAATGTCAAGATTTTTCGTTTGAGACGAACAAGTAGGGAGAGAGAGAGATTAAATATAAACATTCATCAATCAAACGTCAGAACGGCCCTGGACATTGTCATGCTCTCCCCACTAAGCTCTTGAATTAGCCCGCAGGCGCATAGAAATGAGAATTACCCCCCCCCCCCACCTCCTTCGTTCTGTTGGAAGCAGTTAAAGGTCGAAAAGGGTCGTGGGTCGTTAAAGGCCACCTGGGATCCAACTGACTTATCCCCTGGATTGACCAAATTCCAATTTGACTCGGAACCAGCCAGCCAAATGAAGTTAAAGGTAAATTCTTTCGAGACAAATTATCCAGCTGGTAGAACTGATCGAGGACTCCTCTGGGATCCACTTAGGACAACTTTGATTGAATTGGGATCACCGGTCATGGACATGGTAATGCGTCTATTGCGTGCTTGTGTTCGTCTCCGTTTGCTTGCTTGCGTGCGTGTGCGTGAGTTGGAGTTTCTTTCATTTGTACGTAGAATTCAATCTAAACTCTTTGGACTTTAAACTAAGAGATTTAACCATTGGTCACTTTGAAGGTTAAAAGCGTTTGTTTATTACGCATAATTAATCATAACAATTCGAATTAACATGCAAAATGCGTAGGGATATATTCATATACCATTTGCGTGATATACAGAAAGCATAAAAAAATAGACTGATCTAAAACTCTTGGATAATTACTATGACTCTATCCTATGATTGGAACTTCTCCACACCCACTTCAAAATTATTCAATGCCTTTAGCTTATGAATGAATTATGCATAAGGCTAGTAAATATGGTTACTTGTTGTATTAGTAAGTAAATTATATCAAAATCGGTAATTATTGTGAAATGAAATTATTTGGTTTATATATTTTCAAAAGTAACCAAGCAAATTTTTCGCTCGACAAGTTGAATCTTTGTTACATTATGGGCAATTTTAAGCTTAACAAAGGCAGAGGAATGATGAGTTGTTACTCGTTTAATTGTCAATTTTAACCCGAGTTGTTACTCGTTTAATTGTCAATTTTAACCCGAGTTGTTACTCGTTTAATTGTCAATTTTAACCCGAGTTGTTACTCGTTTAATTGTCAATTTTAACCCGAGTTGTTACTCGTTTAATTGTCAATTTTAACCCGAGTTGTTACTCGTTTAATTGTCAATTTTAACCCGAGTTGTTACTCGTTTAATTGTCAATTTTAACCCGAGTTGTTACTCGTTTAATTATCAATTTTAACCCGAGTTGTTACTCGTTTAATTGTCAATTTAACCCGTTATCTGCGAAGCTTAATGAATTGTTGCAATAAAAAATTGTGTTAGTTTCACATTTTCAAATCACAATCGAATGTCGTAGTGTGTTTTTTCCATATTATGTTTTCTCATACAACGTGATCTATTTGATGGTTATCGGTGTTTAGTCAACATTTTTCTATTGCAAATTCAGTGTTGGCTGCTTGGTGGTATATAAAATTCCAACATTAAATGTTTAAGCATTTAAATTAATATACTTTTTATTGCCTACGACAGTTGACTAATTCACTAGTTGGTTCAATAGGAGTTTAACACAATTTTTGTTTTTACACACACATGCACACACACACACACATATATATATATATATATATATATATATATATATATATATATATATATATATATATATATATATATATGCAGGAATATACACATATATAAAGACGTATTTATGATCATTGATTATTACCAGATGTAAAACCCTTTCTCTCAGCTTCCAGTTATATATACAGTATATATATATATATATATATATATATATATATATATATATATATATATACATATATATATATATACATATATATATATATATATACACATACACACACATATATATATATATATATATATATATATATATATATATATATATATATATATATATATATATATATATATAATGTATGTATGTATGAATGAATGTATAAACTGATAAAAAAAAGTAAACCGATATATAGAATCACAAGAGTAACCTCGTATTAGGGAAAAAAAAACTACCTGTAATATGTCATCATAAATCATATACAAATGACCAAAATCGCAAGAGGCGTTATGCTCATGCGAATTAAAAAAAAAATCGTCAAAAAAAGCGAGATTAACGAAAGCGTAATCCTCCAAAATCTCATGGCGTTCGTTTATGAAATGGTGTCCATTACCCCAAAACCGATCGTTTACGAAAAGAGAGATGTGTGTGAAAGGCGATATAGTGACCCCGTTTTATTTTCTGGTTTTATACATAAGGCGGCCGAGTGTTCAGGGACAGCACAACAGACACGGTTCGGCCATTAGCTTAAACCGCGTGGGTCGAGCCATTTTTTTTATTCCTCTTTTCGATATAAAAGATATGAAAGAAAAAAAAAACATGAGCTTAATCCTCCCATATCAAATTCACAATCTGGGTCCAGCTGGCCGGCCTGACTTGTGAAAGCCGAGCGGATTTTGTTAAAACCAGAATAACGATTCACGGAAAGAAAGGAAAGAGGCAGAAATGAAATGGGTGGCAGCTAAACGACCCATTAAGGGATTTGTACTTGGGGTGGTCAATTAAGAGCCGGAGTAAACAAACGGATAAGCATCTTTGCATAATTCGGCAGGTGACGTCGGTTTTGGACCTTCCATCATATATTGATATCCCGCGCAAAGCTCTTAAAACTGGGCTTCCTGGAAAGAGAAACATGGCCACTATCTGCTTACACATTATTTTTTTTTTAAAGTAACATCACACAATTTTGGAAAGCTTGCAAGCAAAACGGTCGTGATATTTCCCCTTTTAGCCTTCTCACTTCCTTTTTTTTCGTTCTTACTGTCTAATTTCTACTAACTTTAGAACTCATAATGCAGAAGCGGAGTTATAACCTAGCGCTGAATGGCCTCCCTGGCATGGAAAAGCCATATATCTGTCCTTTTATACAGTATAAACTATTATTGGTTCACGTATAGCACTTCATTGGAAATAATCCTTTTAGAGAAAATTGAAGACAAATAAATTATTTGTAAAACCAGGTATTATTTTTTTCCAAAATATATTCTTTAGTGCTTTCTTTTTCTCTTTTTTGCATTTTTATTAGGATGAATTGGTGAACAACCAATAATTGTCATTAGCTTAGCCAAAGGAAAAACACGTAACGAAAGAAAAATTTACGTGGAGAAATTGAACCAACTCCAGGAGTAGGTTTTTGGTAAACAGTATTAAGTATTTGAAAGATTCTGGGAAAGAAGCAGGTCTTGTGCTGTCAGTAACAAGACATATTCATATATGATAGAAAGGCTCAAAGCGAAATAAGTAGAAACGTGATTAGCAATTCGTCACACTAAACTCTCTTCTTCTTCTTCTTCTTCTTCTTCTTCTTCTTCTTCTTCTTCTTTGTCTGCATCTTTTCCCACTTTTATCACTGAAACAAAATCTTGGTTATTGTATTATTCCTAAGGCGATTATCAGCAGAATTAAAGGAAATTATGACACTTGTTAAATGATTAAATATATAATGGAAAATTTCAATTCCTATTTTTCTTCCTTTCCTCAGTGGGCTGTTTTCTCTGTTGGAGCCCCTGGACTTATAGCATCCTGCTTTTCCAACTAGGGTTGTAACTTGGCAAGTAATAATAGTAATTGCGGAAACGCGTTGATTTGCTTAAGGAAAATTACCAAATTATACGTACAAAAATCCAAGGAGCTCTGCCAAAAAACTTTGCATATAACCTCATCAGTATAGTACTAGTAAGAAGTTCCTCTCTCTCTCTCTCTCTCTCTCTCTCTCTCTCTCTCTCTCTCTCTCTCTCTCTCTCTCTCTCTCTCTCTCTCTGTCAGATATTAAAAAAATGACTGAACCTCCAAAGGAGTGGGAAATTAGATGAAAACAGAAAGTAATTGTGCCTCGGTTTGTCTAAATATAAAATCTTGCCTGGGAATTTTTTCCTCGACCCGACAGCACAATTAGCAATGTTGACTTAGAAAATCAGAGATACTGTGTTACGCCCCTTGTCCTATTGTCGCAAACCCCTTCCCCCCCCCCCCCTCCTCCCATCCCTCCATCCTATCCTCTTTCCTGCCCTTTTCTTACATTGTTTTTACGTCGAACGTAGCATCTGAACCCATTAAGAAAAGGCAGAGAAAGAGAGATTCACATTAATATGATTAGATGATGTAAGTTTTTACCACCCGATTGCATTGATTATTCATGGATTTCTTTCTCATCCTGTGTTTGTGTGTGCGTCTCTCTCTCTCTCTCTCTCTCTCTCTCTCTCTCTCTCTCTCTCTCTCTCTCTCTCTCTCTCTCTCCTTTATCTATTCTCGTGTCTTTCTTTTATCATTTTTTCCGTTGGGATGAAAATAAGATAGTAATCAGCCAGATCACTCCTTCCATTTTGTTTGACTTCCATAGCTCATTCGATTCTGGTGACTATTTTTAACCCTGGAGATGATGAGAGAGAGAGAGAGAGAGAGAGAGAGAGAGAGAGAGAGAGAGAGAGAGAGAGAGAGAGAGAGAGAGAGAGAAGGGTCACTTTTGCGAATGTAAAAAGAAGGAATTGTCAGGAAGAAGAGAGTAAAGGAAAATGCATTCGCAGGGAATTTCTCTAAATGTTTCGCTTGTTTGTCCCTAGGGATGGGGAAACACGGGATGTGTTTTCCCTTTATTAACCCGGCCGGCCATTGACTCACAAGATGGTCTCCAACACTCACACAAACACAAACTTTCCTCAAGTATTTTATCCACATGAACCCATTCGCAGGCGAACTCATCTTTAAGCACCGTAGGCTTTTCATAGTAGGTATCGAAAGTACGGTAACCCAGCATAAGATAGTCTTGTCATTGAATGAAGTAATCCTATAATTTTTCTCATCTTGCTGCGCATGGAGATTTAAGGGCATTTTTATACTCAAGTGTGCAAGTTATAAACTGTTCAAATCCTTTAACTAATGATGATGACTAGTTTTTCTCTCGCCTATCATCAAATACTCGAAACAAAGTTTCATTGAAAAAGAAGCCTTATTTCTCGAAACAAAGTCTCCTAGAAAAAGAAGTCTTATTTCCATAGATATTAAACATATTTTATTTTATTTTTTGTGTTGTGGGTAATATCCCACAATATCCAAAATCAAACCAATGTTCCCTAGTCTTGGGTAGTACCATAGCCTCTGTACTATGGTCTTCCACTCTCTTGGGTTAGAGTTCTCTTGCTTGAGGGTACACTCGGGAACACTATTCTATCTAGTTTCTCTTCCTCTTGCTTTGGTACTTTTTATAGTTTATATTTGAAATATTTATATTAATCTTGTTACTGTTCTTGAGATATTTTATTTTTCTTTGTTTCCTTTCCTCACTGGACTATATTCCCTGTTGGGGCCTCTGGGCTTATAGCATCCTGTTTTTCCAACAAGGGTTCTAGCTTAGCAAGAAATGATAAAGATAATAATAATAATAATATAGGTATATTAAACTTTTATTTCTTCCGTTTTTTTTTTTTTTTTTTTTTTTTTTTCGTACACATTACCAGAGAGCAAGTCAGCAAGCTCCTACTGCATAAAATTAGATGCAGATATAAATCGCAACTATAGGCAAGGAAATATATGAATAAATCTAACGGTCATATAGCTATATAAATGAATTAGATTACAGAGCAGAAAATAGTTTGCAGGACTAGAGCTGCAGACGTGGTCGCCCACCAGCTTACTCTTGGATTTGCAATCACTTCAGTGTAATGTAATTAGTCAGGATAAAAACCAATACGTGCTGTGGAAGGGAGAGCAGATGTGGGCTGTAGTTCCTCTAACAACCTCAGAAGAATTATTGTAGAGAAATGTATTCTGGATCGAGGGAATGCAACTTGTTCTAAAATATATCATGGGTAATAGTTGAAGTAAGACTGCATTTAGTTTGATGTAAGTAGGCAACAAAAAATAGGAGTGGTTGTAAATTACAAAAGAAACTAGAAATTGATAGTCTTCCTTATCAAGTAAATACATAGAAAATCTTTTTAAACAAGAATCAGCTTTTCAAGAATGTTTAACTTCCTGTTTCCCTAAATTGCTCTTAATCATCACGCAGAGAACTTCTCTGCGTTATTATAAAAATGCCATTATAGATTTTAAACTCCTTAACCACTGACGAACACATTTTATTTTATTATTAGTTACCATTACCAAACAAAGGTGATCAAAATCTTCTCACATGGTTTTGTATAAACTCATAAATACTTTTTCTTTTGATGAAATCATCTTGAATGTCATCATTAGAATTGTGTTTATATGCAAAGTCGTTATTTAATGTTTCTTCATAGATGATATGAATAACTATTTAGGCAACTGGTCATATTGCTATTTTTAAAGAACCTAGTGGTAGTGACACCAGCAATAATAGAAGAAGAAAGTGGTAACTGCGAATGCAATATGACTAGTCACGAAAGATGAGTTGACCCTTTTAAATTGGTATTAAGATGTTCATAGAAGTTCTCATTTGTTCTTTAGTTAATAGTTGATTTAATTATCCTTAATATTTTATAGTTGTATAAGAGAGTTCTCCGTGAAAAAAAGGGTAAACTTATGTTTATGCATTATACCAACAAATACATGATCGTCAGCCTTGCAAATCATTTTCAACATTGTTGATTCAAGTGTAAAGCAGAGAGAAGACAATTTACATATTTCCTGCGCGGGGGCGGGGGTGGGGGGGGGGGGCTATTGTTTCAAAGCTTATAGTCCCCCACGAATGGTATATGGTGCGCATCATCTTTTAATCTGATGACTCTGGGGTCATTTTGGCGCTCATTATGAATCTTTATGCAGTGGTGAATCTGTGGTATGGTAATGTATTCAGTGTTTCAATGTTGAATATATTAAAATCTAGGTTTAGTTAACGCATTTCTACTGTATAATTGGAATAAACTTATTGTATTATTAGGTAAATTATTGTTATTAGATTAAGCTGGTCGTAAGCTAACACGGGCTACTTCTTTTAAAAAAGGAGGATTCCATAATATATATATATATATATATATATATATATATATATATATATATATATATGTATATATATATATATGTGTGTGTGTGTGTGTGTGTGTGTGTGTGTGTATAGCTCTTCAAAAGTGTTTAGGGAGGAGGTTGCCACAATGAAATGTAACCGAATATGCCTGAAGCGTTCTTTCTTCTAAAAGGAAGTGGAACCTAGAACCTCTCGTTGGTGAGGAAAGCGTCCTAACCATTAGCCTTCTAGTAATCCTCCTACATATGCATACACACGCGCACGCACGCCCAAACACATACGTAACGTATGTGCAAGTGAAAATTGTAATCTGTTTTATATGACGCAATTAAATTCCTTAATTGGCATTTTAAATGCGTTGGGTTTATTTTTAGTAAATGTTTTTTGAACTATGTGTTCTTGTTACCTGTTTTGCTATTTATTTTAAAAGCATACGAGATTTTGGCCTTTTTAAAGTCTAACCGAGCTGGGATTATTTTATTGGATTTAAGTAGATTATTTCGGATATTCTTTTCAGATCCAAGCAGTTTTTATTCATGTATAACCCTTATTATGGTATATTCAGATAATCACTTGATAAATTCATTATTGTTGTTATAACAAGCTAAACTACAACCGTAGTTGGAAAAGCAAGATGCTATAAGCCCAAGGGCTCCAACAGGGAAACATAGCCCAGTGAAGAAAGGAAATAAGCAAACAAAAGAAGTAATAAACAATCAAAATCAAATATACTAAGAACAGTAGCAATATTGAATTAGGTCTTTCATATTTTACATTCAGTGTTTTAGCTAAGGTTTTCAACATAATCTATATTACTTAGTACTAATT
>NC_090734.1:120542236-120547236 GCF_036898095.1 Palaemon carinicauda | reverse complement strand
ATTTGTTATTTTATAAGATATGCATAAATCTAGATGAACTGTTGAGCACACAGAGAGAGAGAGAGAGAGAGAGAGAGAGAGAGAGAGAGAGAGAGAGAGAGAGAAATTAGTAATATTAATTATTATATTTGAGGATTCTGGTAACCATACAGTCTGATCTCCATATATATGAAATCAGCTGACAAGAGATATGTATGTTCCGCTGACTCTTTACATATATACATATGTATGTGAATGTTTATGCGAGTATTATGTGTGTATGAATGCGCATAAGTATCAGTTTTTTTTTTTTTGAGGGGGGGGGGGTGGATTATGGTGAGCCGTATTCCTTCCTTCACTACTGCCTTATCATTTGAAATTGTTTCTGAAGAGTTCATATTTCCTAAACTAAAATGCATAGAAATTAATACTGTGTTACCACGTTCAAACATTGTGAAATTGAGTGTGGGAAAGTTTTGATTCAGTTTTTTATACTGTTTTAGAACCATATAGACAGTTGATATAAACCGCATTGTTTATAAAGTTATATGATGCAAATTGATATATATATATAAATCTTAATTGCTAATTTCGTGTTAAAATATGAATATTTATAGCGTACCGTAAGTAATTTACTAAATTAGTTGAATAACAAAAAAGTTGTATCAAAGTTTTTATTAATATAATGATACTAAGTCAGAGAAACCGAAACTTCAAAAATGCTCTACCAAATGTACATTGACCTTTTGCGAGTTGTAAATTCAACTAATTTTCTCTTAATTCGGTTCGAAAATAGTCTCTTGAGTTTTGGTTTGGATATTCAGTAAGCTAAGTACCAAGTTGAAATGTCACTTGTTAGATCCGAAACTCTTGAACTTGGTCAACAGCTAATAGAATATTACAATCAAATCGAGCAAGTTGCTCTTTGGAGAAAACCAAAATAGTGAAGATGAAAGTTCTTAGTTGGTGTAACTGAGAAGTCCTAGATGAAAGGCAGCCATCATCAAGTAAACCAAAGATTTAAAAAATGTTTGAAGAGGCTGTGGTTTTATTTCGTGATATTGGTCAGACCCAGCGGAAGAAAAGAAAACCACATAATATGTTTTTAGTCACTGGTGTTTCATTGGGATGATAGTTGTGTATGTATTTACTGTAATGTTGTTCGTAGATATATAAGTGAGGGATTTAAAGAAAATAAAAGGCCAGGAAAAGAAAAGAACATTGTCTTGAGCCGCTCCAAGAGGAAAAAAAATATAGCGGAGGGAAATTCGTTGTGCTACTACAAGAGTGAAAAGGAAAATAGAGAAAAATTCCTAAACCCTGGACAAGATGTAGGTCGCCCACCGATGAAGTCAATTTTGGGAGTATTTCATTTTCTCGGCTGGTGACGAATGAAGGAACTCGAAAAGGTTTGAAGTTGCACAAGATGCAGATCAAAAGAGAAAAGAAGAAATACGACCTGGAACTCTGGAAAAGGGTCCTCTTGAGATGAAGGAGGAGTCAGAGGTCGTCGCAGGCCAACAGAAATGCTGTAGTCGAAAAGGACTTTTGCCGAGTCATCACCAGACTGAAAAATGGTCGAGCTGGGACCTGGACTCGAGGGAGATGAGATTGGTTTTTGTGTAGGAAAGTGGAAAATCTGAAGATAGCGTTGTTGACGAAGGAAGTTATGTGCGATTGGGTCGTTCGATAAGGCAACTAGAAAAAATAATCAATAAAGAAAATAAATCTCACCTGTCCCATTGATAGAAAAGGGAACGAAAATATGTCATTACATCTGAAACCCATATCTCTTGTCAGTCAAAGTCACTTCGTAATGCCCCACTACTGTGGGTTGGTTTTTCCTGGTGGATTAAATCAAGAACATCAAACAGGAACTCTTATTCCATTTCAAACTGGAATCCCAGTGACCTGGTTTTGATGGGAGTAAACTTATTCTCCTTTTCTTTAGGCAACTAAATAAATCGTACTTGTTATTGCTAGGTTTTTTTTTTTTTTTTTTTTTTTTTTTTTTTTTTTTTTTTTTGAGATTAAAAGACATAATTATCTAGAATTCACATTATCATAATACAGTAGAAACTTATTTTATTTTCTATATTTTACAAGAATAAATCTTTGTCGCAATTTATTGAAATTGAAAAGTCCTGCACATTAACATTGAAGCAGATTGAACATTATAGTATTCCTTTTTATATGGCATTCATTTTGAATTAGTTTAGAAACAATAAATTAAGTATAGGTTGATAATAGAAGTATAATTTATTACTACTTATCCGTCGAAAGTCTATTGAAAAAATTTTGCTATCATAGAATTTATAGTTGTAATTATAACATGACCTTTATTGTTCAAATAATAAATCTTCAGAAAAACAATCGTTTGCATTTTAGATTATGTAATGCTCCCTTAATAATTGTCGGCCTCAAAACGGAATTTCAATCGATGGCTGTCGACACGATGATAGAACTCTTACATTTGGAAGACGAGCAATTTGATTGGTTCCTAAATAGTGACAAATTGTCTTTTTTTTAGATTTCGAGGCGAATGTTGTTTTGTAATCAGAGAGGGGAAATATAATGGCATATATTAGCAAAATAAATGTAGCAGTAAGGTCTACATCTGCACTTGAGTCTTGGTGCTGAAAATATTTGTAAAAGCTGTAAGATATGGAATAACAGTATTCTGTATTCTATATACCATACATTATCACCAAAATGTCACTAACCGCATTTTTGGAGTTTAGTAGTTTAGATTTTTGGTTTGTGTCAACATTTTCTGAATGTGAGTAATTGCTTTTAAATGTTTAATAGATCATATCCTACTTAGCAATAGCTGTAATTTCATATTCTTTAGTATCGCTATACGACGATGTTGGTTCCCAATGTCTTGTCTCCAACTTGAAATGCCGGAAGTTAACGTGATAGATGTTAGTTCAACCAGCCCTCACCAACCACCCCACCCCACCCTTCTTTTCTGAGCTAAATTAAGAAGTCACGTTACAATTTTCAACAGCTTTTTAACATTAGAATATTTACTTTTCTAAGACACCATATTTAATAAATCTTGAAGCCAAATTTTTCCAATGTTGTCTAATCCTTAGCGCCGATGACCTTCAATTTGTAAGCGGCAGTGAGTTTTTTTTTTTTTTTTTTTTTTTTTTTTTTTTTTTTTTTTTTAAGTAAATGGCGATGCGCAAATCTGCGGATCGTCTATTTAAAAAAAAAATAAAAATGAAGTCTTTATTCCATGCGAAGTTGAATGAGATCTCTGGTGCCCTTTATGAAGCATCGTATCTCGAAACTTCCGATAAGCCTCTCTCTCTCTCTCTCTCTCTCTCTCTCTCTCTCTCTCTCTCTCTCTCTCTTTCAGTTCAAAGTTCAGAGTCAAATCGATTCAGGAGGGTAATTTCTGGCGAATACGTGCGTTTTGTTTTTTCTTGGTTTTTAAATATTTGCCCACACCGACAAGAGAGCATTGTGAAAAGCTTATTTGGTATTAACATTTAAGTAAGAGGGGATATTCTGGGGGAGAAGAAAACCCTATTATTATTATTATTATTATTATCATTATTATTATTATTATTATTATTATTATTATTATTATTATTATTATTATTATTATTATTATTATTATGAATGGGAGGTAAATCAGTTTTTGTTTGCGGATGATACTGTACTGGTTGCAGACACAGAAGAGAAGCTTGGACGATTAGTGACAGAATTTGGAAGAGTGTGTGAGAGAAGGAAGTTGAGAGTTAATGTGGGTAAGAGTAAGGTTATGAGATGTACGAGAAGGGAAGGTGGTGCAAGGTTAAATGTCATGTTGAATGGAGAGTTACTTGAGGAGGTGGATCAGTTTAAGTACTTGGGTTCTGTTGTTGCAGCAAATGGTGGAGTGGAAGCAGATGTACGTCTGAGAGTGAATGAAGGTTGCAAAGTGTTGGGGGCAGTTAAGGGAGTAGTAAAAAAATAGAGGGTTGGGCATGAATGTAAAGAGAGTTCTATATGAGAAAGTGATTGTACCAACTGTGATGTATGGATCGGAGTTGTGGGGAATGAAAGTGATGGAGAGATAGAAATTGAATGTGTTTGAGATGAAGTGTCTAAGGAGTATGGCTGGTGTATCTCGAGTAGATAGGGTTAGGAACGAAGTGGTGAGGGTGAGAACGGGTGTAAGAAATGAGTTAGCAGCTAGAGTGGATATGAATGTGTTGAGGTGATTTGGCCATGTTGAGAGAATGGAAAATGGCTGTCTGCTAAAGAAGGTGATGAATGCAAGAGTTGATGGGAGAAGTACGAGAGGAAGGCCAAGGTTTGGGTGGATGGATGGAGTGAAGGAAGCTCTGGGTGATAGGAGGATAGATGTGAGCGAGGCAAGAGAGCGTGCTAGAAATAGGAATGAATGGCGAGCGATTGTGACGCAGTTCCGGTAGGCCCTGCTGGTTCCTCCGATGCCTTAGATGACCGCGGAGGTAGCAGCAGTAGGGGATTCAGCATTATGAAGCTTCATCTGTGGTGGATAATGTGGGAGGGTGGGCTGTGACACCCTAGCAGTACCAGCTGAACTCGGTTGAGTCCCTTGTTAGGCTGGGAGGAACGTAGAGAGTAGAGGTCCCCTTTTTGTTTTTGTTTCTTTGTTGATGTCGGCTACCCCCCAAAATTGGGGGAAGTGCCTTGGTATATGTATGTATGTATGTATGTATTATTATTATTAGTACCACCTAGTCATTTGGAACAGAGTAAAATAAGGTAATACAAGGCGAATAATTACTCCATGGGAACAATATGTAAATGAGATAAATTTAAAAAAATGTAAGAACTTTGGTAAAGTAATTAAAAAGCAACAAAATGAGAAACAAAAAAGTAAAGAACCTAAGAATATTTATCTATATATAAACACTTTTACTATTCGTCTAAATTAATATTCATTGGTTTGCTTCTTCATCGCTTGAAAGATGAATAAGTCATGACTTATGTTGTTTTGCTTTTGGAAGAAGTTTTATTGTGAAGTACATTATATATAT
>NC_090734.1:120534736-120537236 GCF_036898095.1 Palaemon carinicauda | reverse complement strand
TGGTCGGAAATAAAGGGCAAACGAGAGAGAGAGAGAGAGAGAGAGAGAGAGAGAGAGAGAGAGAGAGAGAGAGAGAGAGAGAGAGAGATTTGATGTGGTGAAGGCGGAATTTGACTGAAAGGAATAGGTCAATGGTTGAAAAAGTAAGTGATATGCCCGCTTTTTGAAGAAGAAAGGTTATGGAGCACAGGCGAATTATGCAAAAAGATTCCACAAGTTTGAAGAAGGAAAATTCAAAGAAATATTTATGGAACAGAAACGAAAATATTCAAAATTTCCCCGGTTGAAAAGTTAGGATTGAATTACCTCACAGAGTAGAACGATATCCATGCTGTTCTTCAAAAGGATCTGTGCCAGGAATAGTGATAATTAGCAATTTCTCATACTAATAATCAACCTTTAAATGCTCTCTTCTCTTTGCACGTCAAAGAAAGCGAATACTGTGTCGTATTACTTTGACTACAATTTAAAAAAGGACTCGACTGCTCTTTTGCGATCACTTGTACTTGTGATGGAAGTCCTCGAAACCCCCTTTCGTTTCCATTTTCTCTTCTGTAGTGTATGGGGTGTTACACAAGCCCTCCAACACGCCCTGTGTGCCCCGGTCGATGCGTCGAGGGCACTCCACAGCACCCAGACCAGTTAAGAGTATCCCTTATAAATGAAATGGGGGGAACACGGTGGACTTCGTGCTTTTCAGGCGATAAACTCCTCCTGTTTGATGAGCTTTGTACGACACATTAATAATTCGAATGGTTGGTTTCTGTCGTTTTGGGGAAGGGGTTGTTTACCGGGACCTAGATGGAATGGGTCGTTTGGTTGTGTACTTGATATTTGCTAATTTGTTTATCATAACTGTTGCTACTTCATGCTTATTATTGTCATTTTCACATACGTTTTGTTATATGTATCCGGGAATAATTTATATGTGTATTTCGCATCGATCACCTATTGAGGGCAATCACTCCTCTGTGTATTTTCAATACATTTTCTACATTTTAGATATGTTCCGTCTTTTCTTTCGTTTAATTACACGAATATTTTAAGTTTAACAGTTACATTAATATCGCCTTGACTCTGTACATCAGGTACATCTGTCTGATACCGAAACATATTTTTAAATACAGAAAATATTCATGTACTAGATTTTCCGACACCAGAAACGCTCGTGCATAATACATTCAAATGTAGATTCCTTATTTATTTTATGGTGCTTTGTGAATATTACATTCTACCGCTGTTTCTACAGCTAGTGCAATGTTTCTCAAAGTGGGGATAATTACCCCCGTGGGGGTATTGAAGCCGTTTCCGAGGGGTAACGAGGCGCTCTCTAAACGTAATAGCTCTCTAGAGCAAAATTCAGTAAATTTACAAATAAATTAATAAATAATGATAGTAAGTAAATAAATTATAATAAATAATTGGTAATAAAAAAATAAACGATCCAAAGTAAATAGATTAATTTTTATCCCAACCATGCAAGTTATAGCCTACCCCCAATTTGATTTTGTTCAATCCTGAAAGAAAATAAGAATGCCATGAAGAGTCTTTGTGATATAAGTGAGTGAAATATCAAGAGATAGTTTTGCTGATTGCTGCCCACTCTTCACTCTGACCAGTGAGTGTTCTGCCTTTGATGAAGTAATTCGGCTTTTTGATTGTTCTTTTAACTGTATTTATATGGTGTTAGATATGTATGTGCTGATTTCTTCTGTAGGTGAATCAAGGACTGGTAGATGTAGACGATGGAGGGGAAGAGATATTATTAGAGCTTGGGTAACTAAACCATTTACTGTTGATGGTGAACAGGTGATGGAAAACAATGACAAAGCAGCAGAGTTCGAATCTTTTGCATGAAGAGAGGATAAGCCCCTTAAGGGTTGTGGTGGCCGATGTGGTAACGTCCCTGACTGGGGTTCGAGTCCCACTCAAATTTGTTAGTTTCTTTGCTCGCTGCAACCTCACCATCCTTGTGAGCTAAGGATGGTGGTTTGGGGGAGCCTAAAGGTCTATCTGCTGAGTCATCAGTAGCCATTGCCTGGCCCTCCCTAGCATTGGTGGAGAGGGGGCTTGGGCACTGATCATATAAATATATGGTCAGTCTCTAAGGCATTGTCCTGCTTGATAGGACAATGTTACTGTCCCTTGCCTCTGCCATTCATGGGCGGCCTTTAAACCTGTAAGTGGATTATCGGAATTAAGAGTTGACTGCTTTATGGGCCATATTGGAAAAGGGATATTCATATCATTCACAGAGCAACTCTCAACCGTAGCCATCCCTTTTGCCTCAGCTTACTGTTGCAAGGTGGGATTCTTTAGCTTTAGTGTATATGAAAACTAAACCAGGGGCCCTCTGAAAGACTTTGATGCCGAAAGGCGATGTGTACTGTCCTCTACACACCGTCGTATTGATATTTTAGTAAAGAACAAACAATGCCATTTTTTCCAATAATAATACATTTACTTTCTATTAATTACCAAAGAAATAATGTTTGAAATC
>NC_090734.1:120519736-120527236 GCF_036898095.1 Palaemon carinicauda | reverse complement strand
AATAAGATAGTCATCGTTAGGGGTTTATTACTCAGAGTAGCCATTGCTGAGCATATTTGTTGAATTATGGTTTAATCACTCGTTTTTAAGGCATTCAATTTTATTCGAAAAGTGCATTATATAAAGCTTGATTGTCTTTCTTGCCTGAAACACGGCTTGTTGATTTGCCCTATGTGACATTCTCTCACTGGCGTAGTGCCATCAGTGTACCTCACGCAATGTACTGTAGGCATTCCTAAAGATCTTACAGTGTCCCACGTACACCTAGCTGCTCCCATCTTTTAGCCCTGTACTTTACTTCCGTTAACGCTTTTCATTTTCCATCTTGTTTTCTACCCTCTTGTAAATCTCATTTCACAATGCAACCGCTGAGTTTTCTCCCAGTTGCACCTCATTAGTGAATGGTCTTCGTGGTCCCAGTACACGGTCACGTGGCTCAAATTCCATAAACCCAAATCCTCGCTTGCTACACGTTTAGCGACTCGGAATGTCATTTACATGTTTAGTGGCTCTTCTGTAATTTGGGAACTTAGTAATTTAGACTCTTGTAGATAATGGTAAATGGGCTGATAAAGAATTATACAGACCAAATCAGTAATTGTGAGTGATGCAAATGAACACTGCTGAATTGGAAGAAACTGTTGAAGAAATTAATTAAACTGAATCTGATGATATTTATCAGTTTCCTTCTCGGTGAAAGACGAGTCTATTTATCAGTTTCCTTCTCGGTGAAAGACGAGTCTCTATTTATCAGTTTCCTTCTCGGTGAAAGACGAGTCTATTTATCAGTTTCCTTCTCGGTGAAAGACGAGTCTCTATTTATCAGTTTCCTTCTCGGTGAAAGACGAGTCTCTATCATAGCTGAATATACTAACTCTCAGAATTACAATATTTTGTTTCTGATTAGTAACCCAACTAGATCATTTTCAAGAATTGCGTGCGTGCTTCTCTTCCAGGTTATCCAGGAGTCCCTGCGAATTCCAGGCAGTCAGCTGCACTTACTTTACCACTCGAACAGCGTTGCCGGGTACTTATCGACTCTGCTTCTCCAACTAACACCCTCGCAGGTTCCAGCGGCATTATCAATGGTTCATCTGAAGGTGAGTCGATTTTATTTCTATTTCAATGTTCTCTCAGCTTATTTTGTTCATGATATGCTGGATGTATCCTTACACGTTCTGTCGGAGCTATCTGGTGTGTATCTTATTGATAATTACGTTTTTGTTATTTAATTTATCTGTAATTTTTGTTAGTAAGATAGTTTTAAAAGTTCATAATCTAGTCCTCACATAAAATTAACATCAAATTAGTCCAATTTTTAGGCTTATTTATATGTGTATATTGTATGTATAGTTTATATTTTCAAGTAAAGTTTGGACTGAGATGTTTCCAATTTATTGCAGTCCTGAAGTACCGCATATAATTGTTATGAATTTGTTAGATGACCGAATGGTTGCAAATAGTCATTCAAACAATTAATATGGGCATCCCTTTGTGCGTGACATGTTGAAATTCTGAATAACATAGCGATGGAAATCATTTAAGTCGATTAATGCTTGACCTTACTGGAAGTGAAGTTCCAGAGTGAAAATATTTTTCCTGAAGAATTTTCATTATTCCAGAAAGATGAATTTGATGAATCTACGGGTAGGCCTAATGATTTCCATCGATATTAAAAGACGAAATTATTCTTTTTTCTTACTATTATTTCTATTCTTATTTTCTGCGCAGGTGACCTTAGAAGGCTCGGTTTTCGAAAAGGTGTTTGAGGCCGATCCAAACATAACTTATACGTTTACTTGGAACAAGAGGAATGTTTACAAGCAGAAGGTAATGTTTTTAGCATTTGAATTAATGAAGATATTTTCATCTTTCCACTTAAAACCATTACTGTATCCTTTACAGAGAATGTTTCTCTCAGGAATGATGCTGCATTCTGTTTATATATTTTTATAGTTAGTACTGATATATACATACATATATATATATATATATATATATATATATATATCTATATATATATATATATATATATATATATATATATATATATATATATATATATATATGTATATATAAGGTACATTGTTCATATCCTCAGTCTTCACTAAAATCCATTCAATGCTTTATATGTATGTGTATATATATATATATATATATATATATATATATATATATATATATATATATATATATATATATATATATATATACATACAGTATATATATATATATATATATATATATACATACAGTATATATATATATATATATATATATATATATATATATATATATATATATACATACAGTATATATATATATATATATATATATATATATATATATATATATATATATATAAGGTACATAATTCATATCCCAAGTCCTCACTAAAATTCATTAAATATTTTCAACAGGTCTATGGGGAGGCCACGGCTTTGGTGTCCGTTGGCTACGAGTACATAACCTGTTCAAGCATCCTGTGGGAGACGCAGACGGCGACTTTGCACGGTTTCCACATGGACATCTCTGATGTCGGAGGCTGGAATCTTGACATCCACCATATGTACAACTTCGAGGCTGGTGAGTAATTTTGTAGCTCTTACTTATTCCTGGTTTGTTTTGCTTCCTTTCTGGTGTTCGCTGTTAATTCTTTTGAATGGAATATTTTTTCTGTTCTCTAATTTAAAGCAAAATCGTTTCTTGAATGAATCCTGGTCTACTACAACGTGGCGAAGTTAAATCATTGTTATGTTTATACCTATATATCTGCAGTTTATACTTTTGTTTATGTTTTTACAAACGTTATTTCCTTTTGGAATAATTTATCAATGGAACTTAACAACCTCTCTCTCTCTCTCTCTCTCTCTCTCTCTCTCTCTCTCTCTCTCTCTCTCTCTCCTCTCTCTCTCTCTCTCTCTATATATATATATATATATATATATATATATATATATATATATATATATATATAAATAACCACATGTGTTTTCATCCAGGTTTACTGCAACGGGGCGACGGATCGACCTTGAACCTTCGAGAGGCCCCTCGACTCGTAACCATGTTAATGGGCACGGGCACTCAACGACCGATAGTCTGTCGACATTGTTCGGGATCAGCTGTAGATGCCCAGTTATTGACGCCCACAAGCTTAGCGTCTGGACCAGATGGTTCGGTATATGTCGGAGACTTCAACCTACTTAGGAGAATAACGCCCGAAGGGATGGTGTATACACTCCTTCAGTTGAGGTAAGGAAAAAGAGATCTGATTTGGGTTCACTTGTTAAGAATAATAATAATGGATGGAACTAAACGTGGTAATGGGCAATAAATACCACTAGAATTACTCCTTGGAACATTCTAGTCAAAATGGAGAAATTAAAATTTTTGGAATTTTTCATTCCCAGACTTTTTTTTCAAATAATCTTGATTTATTAAATTTGCATAAAATTTACCGATTTTTTTTTCTTTTCAAGTGCGACGCAGGTGTCCTACGGGTACCACATCGCAGTATCTCCTGCCGATGGACAGGTGTACATCACTGACCCGGAAAGATACAAAGTTTTGCGGGTTCTGTCTTTGACGGACGTGACCGAACCAACCACTAACTCTGAGACAGTAGCTGGTAATGGAGAGAGATGTATTCCGGGTAAGTTTGAAAAAGATTCGTCCTCGAGACTGACATATTTGTCATGTTAGTTTGGGATAGTTTTATCCTTGGTTAGTTTGGAGTTTTATTGACTCTGGGTTCTGAAAGATTGATTCGGAGAAAGTTTATCGTCTCCTGCTATATTCTTGCTATACTTAGACAGGCATGTCTGTGGTAAAGTTTATGGTAGGCCTATTCGTATGCAGAATGATGTACACAACCAAATTTGGGTCCATTCGTCCCTTTTATGTTAATATAAATAGAAAACTATTAGTTTGTAGATTGAGAAGTTTTAAATGTCTCGATAAAGTAACAGAGTTCCTATCAACTAGATATTCCATAAAACTCCAAAATTTGCTCACTCAGGTTTTTAAGATATGCCTCGTAATTATGAACTGTCTTCCCTAATAAGCTAGCTATTAGCCTATCAACCTTAATTATCTGATGATACCAAGACACAGCAAGGTCACATCAAACTGCTATGGACGTCCACTATTATAATAACTGCTTATTCTACACAGGTGACGAACGTCACTGTGGTGACAGAGGACCTGCTCGCAAAGCTCGTCTGGCCCACCCTAAAGGTTTGGCCATCGCGGCTGACAGAACTATGTACATAGCTGACGGTACAAACATTCGAATGGTTGACCCTCAAAACATCATTCACACTATCATAGGCCACCACGGGCACAAAACTCGGTGGAGGCCTCTGCCCTGCACAGGAGGGTTGCCTTCTAGTCAAGTGGAGCTCCAGTGGCCTACGAGTTTAGCGCTTTCTCCGCTAGATGGCACCCTGCATATCCTGGATGACCACGTGGTGTTACAAGTCACTGGCGATGGGTCAGTTCGAGTCAGGGCGGGAAGTCCATTACACTGCCCACGTAACTCCGATTCCTTCATTGTTGGTAAGAGAATTTTCTTATTTATATGTATATATATTTTTTTTTTAGTCAGAAGAAGTCTTTCGAATTATCCTGGTTATGTAGAGACTTCCTTAATGTCAGTGTGTAAGGCGATTATTTTTATGAGCAACTGATTGTCAGGAAAAATCATTGTTTATGTGGTAATGCCATGAATTAATGATCTCTGTATATTAGATATATCAGAATATCTCTCTTGTTCATGTTGTAATTGTTGTTCTACTCGGTAACACAACTTTTTATTATCATTGTTGCAATACAACTATCATACAAATGAATGAGAATTTGATAGTTGTTACATTTTTGTATGACAATATGTAAATTATGTTTATATTATTGAATTTGACAAAGACAGATAAATGGACAAGGGACCCAACATGTTTTGGTATAACAAGTCCAAATTAAAGGCAGTTTATTAAGGGCTTGTTAGATCGAGAACCCATTCTAGGACAGAACCACCTCGGTAAAGTAACAACTTTTACTACTTCAAAGACCTTACACACTGGGCAAAAAGGCGTATATTTTAGTAATAAATGTATAAAATGCTCGTGACAAATGTTACTTTCCCAACATTTGCCACTGAAATGCGTACTTTGATGATTATATTCAATTAAAATGTCATTGCCATTGGCCTATGATTTCCAAGAATTGAAAATTACCTGAAATGGAAATGACGTATTATGCAATCACCCAAGTCCTCCGTAATGTAAAATTACGCTGTTATTGGCTGTGTTGAATTTGGAAAACTTTCCTTTATGTTTTTCACGTTTGATGGATTTCCAAATAATTTCCCCTAGTTATGTTTTTATATCAAATAGATAGTTGTTATATATACTTTTTTGTGAATTATGTTAATGCATCCTAAAATACAAAGCAAACATTCACTGTTAATTTTCTTTGAACATTATATACGCTTGACAAATACATCTGTCATTCATTTCTAAAGTTTATCAGAAAATATAGCCCTTTACTCGTCTTCTCTTCCTTGTCGCCATAAATAAAGTTACTTTTCTTTTCAATTTTCACCTTTAATCAAAGCTGTTCTTACGTCATTTGAGTTATGTCTTGAACTTTATACAATGAACAATACCATAGTAACTGTAATATATTGGAAAGAAATCAATCTTTAAAAACAAAATTATAGCATATTATGATATAAATTGTAAAGTATTACGGAGATTCGTTATGGCTATTTAGAATTTGTTTATTACTAACTTACGATATTGCCTCTGGCGCCACAACCCCGAAAAAAATCTTGATTACTGAGAATTAATGTTTTGTATATGTATGTATGTGAAGGCATACATGTCTTTGTTTGTTATGCCTTCGACTAAACGTTAATTGTATATTTCTTCCAGGTACCATTACTGGGCTATCTTTTGCCCCCTCGGGATCTCTGTTCATAACCGAAGAAGATGCCAACAAACGCCACACCGTACTGGAGTTGACGCCTTCCAGTCAGCTCAAGCACTTTGCTGGTGCCAGGCCCGATTGTGCTTGCAGTGAGGAGGACTGTACTTGTCCTGCTGATAAGGTAGGTTTTGTTTCGTTTGTTGTCCTTGTTTCCAAGGGTTTGGGAGTGGTTGAGTGACTTTAATGGTTTCGTTGAAGTTTTGTTTGTGTTTACTTACGGCTGCTTGAAGGTGTGAGAGTTTTCGTTTTACAACTTTGTGTTCATTAATACATAGCTTTAATATTGTGAGTGAAAGAATGAATTTTTACTTTCTTTGGTATTGTTTTTAAATCGTAGATGACACTTGAAAGACCCATAGTAATCTTCCAAATAAGTAGATTTCAGAAGTGTAGTTATATGTATTAAATAGCCATTTATGATGTGTATTTATACTCAAAACTATCACCAAAAATGGATACTGATAAGTGAATCACCCTGTCTATAGATTCCCTTATCAACGACCACGGTCTTCGGAGGTGTGTCAGCCATCACAGTGTCTCCTGATGGAGTGGTTCACGTAGCGGATCAGACTGCCTTGAAGATTCTCAGTCTCAAGCATTATTTGCCTCCTGACGATCAAAATGGAGACTTCCAGGTAAGGGGAAAGGAGAAAAAATACAACTATGATAAACATCGATTGTGATTTTGTCAAGGAGCAACAAATATACATATACATAACGTTTGCATAATTTCTGAGATTAAGGAAGTTTTTAATTGATATTTCTAAGGAAAATTTTCCCATTATTCCATTTTCAATCAGGTTTAGTATTTTCACTCTGAAAATGGATTTCGAAATAATACTACATATACTGAAGCAGCAAATGCTTTGTATTATCAACAAGCGAATAGCCGGGTTTTATGTTTGTATATTAGGTACTTGTCGCAAGAGAAACCAGCAAGTAACCTACTTAATGTTCGGAAAGTGTTGTATTCAGTAAATGGTATATACAGTAATAGCACAAGTAAAAGGATTTTTTTACTAAATATTATTAAAGGTTTCTTGAATGAGAAAACAACAGTATATGTCTATTATGATGACGCTAGAACAATCTAACATACTGTAGTTCTTATATAGATTCACTACAAATTACTGCAATAAATTTCTACGTTCTATTGAAAAAAAAAAACTTCATCTAATCTATTTAACTTTAACCTAATAGAAAAACCGACTAGAAATTATTGAAGTTTGTACAGAATTTAGAACAAGTACTTAGAATATCTAGTTTTTTTATTTTTCTAATTTTTGTCCCTTTTAACCCAAGGTGGCCTATCCTCGTACAAATGAGCTCTACGTATTCAACCGCCACGGCCACCACGTCGAGACCCGAGATCTGGTCACAGGACGAACCCTCTACTCCTTCTTGTACTCGAAGAACACCTCCTTCGGGAGGCTCTCGAAGGTCACCGACTCCTCTGGGAACAAAGTGATGTTCTTGAGGGATTACTCTTCAGCTGTGAGCCAGGTATGTCTTCTC
>NC_090734.1:120504736-120514736 GCF_036898095.1 Palaemon carinicauda | reverse complement strand
ACATACCTTGTGCTGTTTATCTCTCTCAGTGCACACAGCTTCCCAGATGTTGAGATCATTTCTTTCCAATACTTTTTTCACCCATTAATCTAACACCACTTTTTAACGTTGTCGAATAATATTCTTTTTTTTTAACAACTTATCATTATCATTCTCCATTCGTACCACATGAGCAAACCCTTTTGGACCACTCTATATTCACCACTCAACTCCACATATATCGCCAGCTTCATTCTTTTCCTTTTTTATTTTCTTTACGATCATACTTCATTTCATTTACTCAAAACTGGTTGACTTTGAACATTAATCTGTTACCAACATACTAAGAAAATCAGTAGGATCTAAAATTCTAAACCTTTTCACTGGACAGTCACATATCGAAAATAGGATTATTAGAAATTTTGATTATCACATTAAGGTATAGTTTTTTTTTTATATATCAGATCGTGGCCTCTGAACTAGGGCTTTACAAAAAAAAAAAAATATTCCCAATCATACAAGGAAGTGATGTTTATTATTCAGGGTAGTATTTTATTGTTACTTATGAGATTCTTAAATAATTCTGTACTGTATATCACAAGCGTAAAATGGGTTTGAATCTTGCGTAATGCCGTGATCCGTAAAAAGTGTTATTGCGTTATTCGTATAGTACGGAGTTGTTCATAAATTTGAGTTGTAATATAAATTTGGGGTTGTAAACGAAAATATAAGCACCTGAATGTCTTTATTTTCTGGTAATTTGTATGTTTTCCGTAGAGTTGAGTGCCTTACTTTACTTTAAGAGCTGTTTTCTTGGTCCTACTGTAACTTATGACTCGTTCAAGATGGTAAATAAATATTTTATTAGCTGGAAGGGTTTTTTTTTTTTTTTTTTTTTTTTTTTTTTTTTTTTTTTTTTTTTTTTTTTGGTGAAGAGTAAGGCTAATTTCAGTCTTTTATTGCAGATTCTGAATTTACTATTTTGGGATCCAAAATCCCCTTTTGCTTTTAGAGTCTGAAATGGTCGTTTAGTATTGTAGGCGTTAATTTTTTAAAACATCCCATTTCAGGTAAGGGAAACTTAGAGGCCCCGTTTATTTGTTAAGGGATTTGAAGTATCCATATGCTGAAAGGAGACCTGAAGTCCTCACTTCATATTATGGGATTCAAAATATTCATTTAGCATTTGACCATAATTCACCATCCAGGTTTTTGGTAATAAATTCTCCTTTCACTTTAAAGGTCAACGAAATTCCTATTTAATGTTAGGGTGATTTTACTTCTGCGTTTATTAGTAGAGGTTCTCAAGTCCTCGTTTAAATTTAGGCGTTTTGAAACCCTCACTTCCGACCTGGCAACGCCCTTGGATTTTGGGAGGTAGATATCCATATATTTTCCACCAGTTTGCGGAATGAATCCCCCTCCTCCTCCTCCTCCTCCTCCTCCTCCTCCTCCTCCTCCTCCCGGCCTTAGCACATCCGCATCCCAGTTTAGTGACATCGGATTCACATCCTGTTCGAATTGTAAGCCATGAATAGTGCAACGAGAAAAGAACTCCGAATTCCTACTTCATGGAGATTGCATGTTGAAAGATTCACTGTCTTCTGCCAGTCAGCCCGAATTGTTTTGCCCCGACTACCTCCACTCTCCCCTTCATTTTTTATTCACAGGTGAACTTTCAGTTTATTTTCTATTTCGTCTTTCCGCTCAGGTTCTTCCTAGGCTATGCAGCATAAATTTCAAAAAAGAATATTTAGGTTTCATTTTCTCTAAAGAACCTCGTGTTTGTTAAATGATGATCATTGAAAGTTAATTGCATTCAAACTCCACTGAAAGACACGCTATCAAAAGGCAATTCAAAATGTATTCTTCACGTTGGGAAGAAAGACAAACATTTGTATTTTTAAATCGTTTATAAATGGAGAAAATTATACAGAACTTTTACGTTATCACGTTGTTGCATAAGTTAACACTACATGTTAAACTTTGTGGATTTTCTTAATATTAGAAAATAGGACTTAAATGGTAAAACCTTCTTAACATAACTCTTTTTAACGGTAAATAAGTTCATTTTCTACCCTTTTAGATCTACTTCGATAAATCCTCTGAATCTAAACAGTATATTCATTTCCTTTCAAAGTAAAGAATTAATATTTCTATCGATATTCAACATACTTCAAGAGACTATAGTTTTTATCTTTTTACACACATTCCTCCGTCGGATTTCTTGCTTCCTTTAAAGTTAAAAGGTGTCTGGCTTCAGTTCCAGTTTTATCAGAATAGATACTCACCAGAACGTCAGCCGGGCAAGCCCAACCCCCCACTGTAGTGCCCAAGCACAGCAGTCGCCTGAGCCTCCCTAGTAAACGGCTTAGGCCGGGAGCACACTAGCGACTCTGTGGCGCCACAAAGCCACAGCATCGTGTGGCAGGGATGTGGTCTCCCACAGATTTCCATTGTTTTCAAAGCCATGCCACGCCTGTGGCGGGGATGAGCGACAGAGAGCCACAGTCGCTAGTTTGCGCGGCAAAACTTGAAAACAATGGAAACCTATGGGAGACCACATCCCCGCCACACGATGCTGTGGCTTTGTGGCGCCACAGAGTCGCTAGTGTGCTCCCGGCCTTAAACTTTACGTTTCCAGGCGGGGATCGATCTACTGCCATGCGAATGCCAGGCAAACACGTTACCACTGTACTAGCCTTGAGGCTTTAGGTTTAAGTCGATTAGAGTGACATATAAGAGGTCGTTTTATCTGTCTGGCAGTAAAGATAAAAATTACAGATCTGTACCTCTCATGATGACCACGGTAGTATAAAAGTCAACAGATTTGATATATATATATATATATATATATATATATGGTTTTTAATGCGTCCATGCACCCGACGGCTGAATAGTGGCATGTTTGCCTGCATCACAATATCTTTCTTTCTCTGTCTTTTTCTAGAAAGGGTATATATATATATATATATATATATATATATATATATGTGTGTGTGTGTGTATACATATATATATATATATATTATATATATATATATATATATATGTGTGTGTGTATATATATATATATATATATATATATATGTTGATAACCCAGATGTGCTTATAAAGTTCCTATACATACATATAGACTACTCGCATAAAAACATCAATATAAATCGATGATCCATTACTGAGTCAGACCAGAAAAATAAAAGTGAAAAGAAAGACCAACTTGCAAATGACTTCCAAAATGTGACGCGCATAATTGAGTTCCTCCGGGAGCCGTTCTCTCCATCTTTTTCTATTCATTATAATTATCTCTTCGGCGATGAAAAGTTGGCGGAAATGATTTTCGAAGAAATAAGCTTGGACGTGCTAGGTCAGAGTTTATTACCTATTTTGAAGTTACATTGACAGGAGTTTCAGATTTTGCTGATTATTAATATTTTTTTTTTCCAAAAATATTTGTCAACCGATAATGTGGTTGGCTTTTTTTTTTTTATTTCGATTCCAAATTATTCCATCAAGGAGAAATGTTTGAAGGACTTGTGGGCTGACTAAAATTTATTGAGAAGTTGAGATTTTTTGGTTTTCAGAATACCTTTTTTTATTTCTTGATCATTTACTCTTGAATTTCTCTTTGAAAACTATGTTGATTAATATAAATTGCAATAACGAGATAATACAGAAAGATATATCTTTGCTAAATGATAATCCGTACTCTGATTGAATTACCTCATATTTATCAGTGAGGTTATTTATCATGTTAGTGCCGCTTTCAAAATTCATGACCAATCGAACATAGCGTCGTTATTTACCTTAAATTTCATGGACACTGAGGGAAGAAAAAAAGATTTTCAACTCAAAGAAAGCTTTAAACCTTCCACTTCAAGATTTCATGCCCAAGTATTTATTTCAGATAGTCATGAAACAGGTCAGGATAAGATAATACTATGGCAGTAGCCTACGATGAATAGTTTATGAATTCATAAATGCGGAACCTGCATTTGATTTCTGGCTGTAAATCAGTTCTGTTATGAAGGCTTGTGAGTGAACGGCATTTCGGATAATACGATAGTAAACTTTCGTTGCCCTATGTGATGATTCTCTGCCCCAGTTCAAAAGAGGAACCGAGGTTATAGCTTTCATTGATTATATCCTTTAAGCTCTCTTTTCACCAATTTTTTTCCCTCCAGTCCTGTGCCTCTCTAACATACGCGGGCTAAATTTTTACGTTGAGATCCCTTTCCCATTAGATTCTCCGAAAAAAGCCTTATGACATTAACTCAATATGCTCAGCGGCGAATGAAACCATCAACTTCTAGGAAAGGGGTTAACCTTATGAAATGTTGGTAAACTTACAGAATCTGGGCATCTACTTTAAGAGCTTTAAAAAGATACTTAAGCAACGAGCATGTTATACGCCTTTGAATAATTCATAGAAATTTTAAGGTATTTCTATATGCTGCAATGTTGATAATTGCTTGGATATTAAATTCTTGTAAACATGGCGTGGCCTAATTACTGTGGTCGTTGAATTAATAATTCATCCGTTGAATGATTTTTATAATTCACAAGACATTTTTAACCCAGTTATACATTTTCTATAGACTCCCGACTTTTACCTCCAAAGTAAAAGATTAGATTAAAATGAAATAAGCGTAGATTTACCCAATGGTCTTTTCTTAGCCTCGATTGAAAGGCAGAAGAATATTATAAGTTAAACCCCCCTTCTCTCCCAGGGGTGGAGGGAGAGAGAGAGAGAGAGAGGGTGGCCATTGCAACAACGTAATTATTCTTGTAGAATGTTTCTTGATGGAGCATTTTATGTTTCCAGCAAATGCAATTTTAGTTCATAAGGTATCTTTACAACTTATTTTATGGGCGCACCAATCGCTGTTACGACCGACTATTTAGGATGCGCCCTGAGGTGAAGTTTCTCTCTGTGGAGGGCGGTGGTTGGTTAGACGGTAGACTGACACAGACACACACAATTTGAAACTAATGTCTGGTTGTGTATTGTAGGAACTTGTCTCCCAGCTTTGACTTGAACATGCACATACTTTTCTTAGCTATTTCTTGAGAAATATATTTAGAATTATAATTTTTTCCTGTAATTATTATTGGTATTGTTATTATTCATAATATCTGCTTGAAAAAATAAGAAAGGTCATTGACTAGGTAAGCAAATAGTTCAGAAATGGACAGCGCATGTGTGGTAAAAGAGAAAATCTAAGCTAGAAGAATATTTAGATTTTTATCTATAAGATATGGCAAAAATAATGTGTATCTGAAAAGGTTCAGAGATTTATAAGGGAGGATTTTCAAAGAGCAGTTTACTTCAATACGATAGATTATCCATCCTTGATATTGTATGCATATATATATATATATATATATATATATATATATAACCATTGAAACTTTGATTCTTGTGTTGTTCTGTCATATATATATACCAGCATTTGTCAAGTTTTGGTCCGCTTCACTAAAATGGCAAACGTAATTTTTCATTTTGAGTGTAGCTGCAGAAATACTTGTGGGAATTTCTCAAAGCAGTTGCAGTAAGAATCCTGGTTAGTGTGATTTAAAGTCTGATATCGGTGTTATATTAATGAGAGTTAATCATAGATTGGATTTTAAGATTCTTTGACAAAAAAAAATCACGTTAGTTACGATCATCAACGAAGAATAAGCATATAAACATTAAATCTGTTTTTCTTATTGAACCTTACACAAATGCGTATTTAGTTGAATAATTGTATTCTTAGAAGTGTGCGAGCTGACAGCGTTTTATAATTAGGTATATTTATTACAAATACCAGCACTTGAACAAGTTACATGCGCAATATTATTTTTGCCTTAATCATATTATTGTGAGCAGCAGCTCACCATCACCAGGTAGAAATGGACGTGATTTTTCTTAGTTACGAAACAAGTGGAAGTATTTAAAAAAATTGAATGTACGACGAAGTTAATAAACATCATTGCAACTCACTGAGAGAGAGAGAGAGAGAGAGAGAGAGAGAGAGAGAGAGAGAGAGAGAGAGAGAGAGAGGCCCTCTTCCCTCCTGCTTTTCCATCCTTCAAATCAGCTAGGATTTTCTAGGGCAATTTTGTGGGATGCCCTTCTCTAACTCCCATCGTTTTATCATGCAAGCCCTTTTTATGGCTTTCGGGGTGATACCAGAGGCCTCAGAAGATATAGGTGGTGTGTATTTGAAGCTGAAGGTTTTTGTACAAGTATAGGGAACTTAGACATTCACTTTGAAGCTTTACCTGGCTATCGATTCCACCGAGTTGGGTAGAAAATTGGCCGATCTAGGCTTTAACCACACACACACACACACACACACACACACACACAGAGAGAGAGAGAGAGAGAGAGAGAGAGAGAGAGAGAGAGTTTTGATACCTACATAAACAGTCCATTATTCACTTTTATATTTCTGTAACCTATGTAATATTAGCAGTTACGATACGCGATGCCAATCAATCATATAATACGTAAAATGTTTTTTTTAACTTTGTTTAAGAGAGGAAAGGCCTGTCTTCGTGTTAATTTTACGATGCTTTTTAGTAGATTTCTCTGGGAACTCCCCTATCCTGATGAGCCGGGATAAATGAAATGAGAAAGATTGAAATCTCGCAAGGCTTAGTTGGTTGGTCCCATAACCAGTGGTTTGACTCTTAATTTAGTTGATTTTTAGTTATTTTTTTCATTTACTTGTTCTTCTCTTGCCTTAGAGGAAGCCTTGGCCATTACTGGGTTACGTTTAGAGTTTTTCTACTTAAAATGGAAAATAATGCTTAAATAGCCTTAGGGTTTTATGTAACCTGAGAGAGAGAGAGAGAGAGAGAGAGAGAGAGAGAGAGAGATATTTTGATTATGCACTAGTAGGAACTGTCTACATAGAGAAAGTATGATATAATAGTCAATAAAACGACCATCTGTGGTTGAGAGGAAGAATGTAGAGGGGGGAAGAGAATTCAGGGATGAAAAGGGGGCATGAGTGACTCCCTCTTAGTTCCCGTTTCTCCATCCTTCAAATTAACTTGGATTTTTTTACAATTTCCTGGAATGGGCTTCTTTAAATCTCATCGTTTTATTATGCAAGCCTATTAGGCCTTGGCTGGGGAAGAGGACAATGGCCTAGTAGGTTTGGGTGATGGGTGTTTGAGAGAGAAGCTTTTTGTATGGGAATATGGTTATTTATATTTGACTAAAGCATTCTATTGAAGATTTCCCTTGGGTATAAATTCTACCGATTATGGAAACAGACTAGCTGCTTTATGCTTTAACCTGAGAAAGACACGGGCAGAGACAGTTTTGATACTTAAATACATGATAAAGATCTTGTAAACTAAAATTCCATGGTCCTGCTACGTGTGTAGTATGTATACTCTCAAAATATGCAGCCAATAAATTATATGACCTTATTTTATGAAATCAAATTGTCTTGCATTGGTCTAATTTTAGCAAACATATGATATTGTGTTAACTATTGAGTCCTCATTTAAGAGAGAGAGAGAGAGAGAGAGAGAGAGAGAGAGAGAGAGAGGCGTAACTTATCTTGTCTATTTTATAGTCATTTTCAGAAATGAGTCAGGATAAAGAAACCGAGAAAGATTGAAAAAAAAACTCACTGGGTTTAGATTGCTGGTCTTATAACCGTTGGTTTCACTCATAATTTTTGTAACTTTCAGGCGAGTAAGTTTTTCATTTACTGGTTCTTACTCCTGTCTTAGAGGCCTGTGGCGATTAACATCTATTATCTTAGAAAATAAAGTGTTTAAATAGCTTTTGGCGTTAGAGACAACGTCAGAATAAGAAAAAATAAATCGTTGATACAGATTACTTTGTACTAGGTAGAATATTCAAGGATTATTTATTTAATCGTTACGACAGGTTTAGTGTGACTTAATACATTCATATGGTTATTTATCTAAGGTTTTGATACTTCTATTATAGTAAGCCTGAATATTTTGAATTTAACCGTATTGGTATTGATTTTTATAGCGAAATTCTTTTTAGATAAGTAAAGGTGAAAATTGTCACGTATATGGACTAAGAGAAGTTGATAGAATTAAGAAAGGTCAGAGTTGAGGATATATGATAAAGAATGAAAATTGTTGAAGGCAATGGGAATCATCTATTAAGGAAGCGTTTGTTATAATTTGTAGATGCGGAGTGACTGGTTCGTTTTGAAAGTGGGGCATAGGTGTGAAAGCCTCCTTGGCTATTTTGTACCTTTACGGATGTAAGGATAAATAAATCAGATAAATGAAAGAACATGTAAACTATTGATTGTTATACAGTAGTGAAGATGATTTCTGAAACATGTGAAAGGATTTGAGTGTTTGGAGATTAGAAAGCAAAGTATTAATTTAAGGAAGAATGGCGCTATTTGGCTAAATGTAAACCAGCGAGGTGAAGAAATGATGTATGTGGAATGCCGAAGGGGATTTTTGTTGGTTGCAGTTGCATATGTATCTGATGACGATAAGATCAGAGAACAATGGAATCACAGAACTGGTGTGTGCGCAATGAATTAGGAAGAAACTTGAAGTGCCTTTGGAAACCTGTTTAGAAATGAATGCTTGGTAGTTAAGCCAACTCTCCTTTGTTGTTGAAAGCAACTGGAAATTTAAAAGGTCGAAGATGTTGAAAGCAGTTTTTTTTATGCAGTATATGTGTTATGTTCTGATGATAAAGGTAACAGATAAAAAAGAATTATTGGTTTTATTTTTAGACAGTTTCTTGATAAGGAAAGAGTGGATTAGGAACGTTTGTAGAAAAGGTGTATAATTTAGGAAGTAAAGAGTAACTCTTAGAAATCGCTGGATAGAAATCAAAATGGTGGCCATCATTCTTAACCTCTCTGAACATTTTCATGTAATATCAATGTATTTACCTTTGGTATTTATTCACTTATAATTATGTATTACCTCGATGCTTTTGTATGTTGGTCTTTGCTTGTTACTAGTATCGGTATGCCTACTAACTTAAATTGGTGATACACTGATATAGGTAGAACTTATCTTCCCCTTGTGGAGATGTATACCCAGTTGGAACCTTGATAGAAATTTAATCTCCCCCCCCCCCTTCTAATATTGAAGAAACCACTTGTCTCCCTTGATATGACACTATATAGAGATGAAAATTTCATTCCTCACTGGAGGGTGAAAGAATGAGCCTACCCCCTTAAGAGATGGAACATCTCCCTTAGATAGTACCAGAATAACCCCCCCCCCCTTTCCTAAAAGTGGTGCAACCCTTCTTCCATCAGGTCGAGGCGTAATCTCCCAACACCCAGGTAAGAGAGGCAACCTCTTTACTTAAGGCCAGAGAGAGATCTTGCCCCCCCCCCCCCCTCTTTCTCATCTGTCCTTTTTCATAATGATGGAAGTCTCTCATGGGTATTTCTTGTCAATTTGTCTTCTCTGGTGTGTTTTTTCGTCCCTTTTCTTGTCAACCTGTTGCCAGTTAATTGTTGTTCCTGATTTTTCAGGTTTGTAAATACCAAATTTGTTTATATTATTTCCTTCTTTATCCTTCCTCTTCGCATTACTCCTCCTCTTTCTCAAAGTCCGTTTTTATTCCTGTACCTTTTCTTATATTTCAAGTCTCCCTTCTTTTGACCCTCACTTTCTCCCTTTTAACTTCCGGTCTCTCCCTTCCCCATTTCACCTTTACATCTTTATGCTGTGTTTCCATCTAAGCCTCTCTCGTCCCCCTTTCGTATTCTCCCCATTCTCTCCCTTCCCCTCCAACTACTCTCTCCTCCTCCTCCTCCTCCTACTCTCTCCTCCTCTTCCTCCAACTACTCTCTCCTCCTCTTCCTCCAACTACTCTCTCCTCCTTCCCCTCCAACTACTCTCTCCTCCTTCCCCCTCCTCCTACTCCTCAGTCTAATCTGATGGAAATGGCGAGATCTTGAGATTTCAGATTCCATTCGGTTGATTGACGCTTCCTCTAAGATAATATTCTAATGGGAGAGAAACCTGTTTGATTGGACCCCGAGCTATGGCC
>NC_090734.1:120398746-120498746 GCF_036898095.1 Palaemon carinicauda | reverse complement strand
GACGAAGAAGGACAACGTTGGATGGAACACTTATTAAGGTCATGAATAGGAGATACAAAGGGAATAATATGATATACGTGAAGCTGATGAAGGCCTTGATGTGCCCATGAGTGAATTCAGTTCAAAGTCGAAGCTATCATTAAAATAATACTCAGAAGATGGAAAGCTGTGGTTACGATGGCATAACTGCTGGGATGATACTGGCTGGAAATGAAGTGATCCCCAGAATACTTACAAAATTATTTTGTAGAATGTGGCATGAAGAGGTAAACCCTGATATATGGGAGTTAGGAGTGAAAATGGCAAAAAAATGAGACACTCATTGCAATAATTACAGAGGCATCACTTACATCGATTGTCATGAAAATATATATAGGATGCTCATTATTCTAAAGAGACTAGAAAGAAAGATTGATGAAAAGCTGAGAGATGAATAATGCTTGCTTACTAGAATGCATGAAATATCAGAGAAGGTTGGACTCAAGATAAATAGAAGCAAGACAGATGGTGAGAACAGAATTTGCAATGGAAGGAGAAAGGATTAATGAGGTAAAATTATTTGATTATTTAGGTGGTATGATATCCTAATACAGGGTCTTTAGAATTAGATTTTAGTGAAAGATTAAAAAAAGCAAATAAGACAATGGCTAGGTTAAGTAAAATTTGGAAATCAAATCGCTTGAAATTGAATTATTATTATTATTATTATTATTATTATTATTATTATTATTATTAGCTAAGCTACAACCCTAGTTGGAAAAGCAAGATGCTATAAGACCAAGAGCTTCAAATAGGGAAAAATAGCCCGGTGAAGCAAGGAAATACATAAACGATATGAGAAAAAATTAACAATAAAATATTTTAAAAACAGTAACATCATTAACCTCTGCATATGAAAATCATGCGATATATCAGTTTAGTGAGATCTGTTTTACTGTATGGACACGAGTCGTGGTATGACGATGAATCAATCTCCAACAGATTTAGTAGATTTGAGAACAAAGCCCTCAGAAGAATATTGGGAGTTAAATGGCAGGGCAGGATTAGAAATGAAACTATAGGAAAGATTACTTGAGTGTCATATGTGGATGAGATCATGGTGAGGGGTAGATGGAGATGGTTTGGGCATGATCTTCGTACTCCTCAAGAGAGATTATTATTGCATATGTTTAACTGGGCTCCACAATGCACTAGAAGAGTTGTAAACCCCAAGCCTACATGGGTCAGGACTATGAAGCGAGAAGTAGATGATGAATGGAGAAGTATTGAATAAAATAAACTCATGACAGAAACAACTGGAGAAATCTAACCGAGGCCCTTTGTGTCAACAGGCATAGGAGATTTTATATATAATGTGTGTATATATATATATATATATATATATATATATATATATATATATATATATATATATATATATATATATATATATATATATATATATATATATATATATATATATATATATATATTTATTATATATATAAAACTGTGTGTGTAACCTGAAATAATGTAGCTGTTGTAAAGCTATACGATATCCATCATAGATTATTTAATAGTCCCGTAAAACGGCAGTTGTTGATATCCCTTAAATATCCAGGTTTTAGTTCTCTCCTTTAGATATTAGTTTATTTCATTATTTTTTGTATTTTTTCCATCTATTTTATAAAGTTCTCAACTCATTATTTTTATTCATTCTTTTTATTAGGTTTGGAAGAGCAGAAGGAAGGCAGTGGGACTGGTCCAGTGAAAGCTACCAATACGATGCTCATGGACTCTTGGAAAGTGTCTCAACATCTACGTCGCACAAAACCACGTATTCATTCGGGGATACCAGACTGGTTAGTTATCGCCTTATAAGTTCATGAAGGACTTGTGTTATGTTAATTTTAAGTTTAGTATTTTCAAATACAAGGTTGTAGCTCAGTTTTATGTCTTGACATACTGCCAATTTTCTTGGTGTATAGCTTTTGTCATTAGTATACTGTACACCACTTGCATATTACTAATACCCTTAATTTGTAACTATAATGTTTATTAGGAAACCAAATGTCGGAATTTGTTTACAGTAACTTTCTTTTTAGTCAGTGAAATGCACTTATGAATAACAACAAAACCTATTTATTTGATGCCATACTCTGTAACAGATTAAATTTCTGACATTAGTACATCTATTTATGAAATACCAAAAGTATTTGAAGTTTACTAAAATTATCTTATTTTCTCACAGCCATCAACAATCACACTTCCATCAGGGAGGTCATGGGGCCTGCATTATGATGAAAGGGGCGGCCTGAAATACATGACAACGCCAACAGGATCAGCACATTTCTTTTCACTACAGCCATCATTTGGCTGGCTTGTATTCTCTTACACTCCACCAGGATCTACCCATTCCTACAGGCAATACTTGGACCATGCTGGGCGTTTATTGTTAACAGTATTTCCTGCCTCTTCAGGCAAGGTTATGTACACCTACACAGAGGCTGGCCAGTTGAAAGAAATTGTGTCTGGTGATGGGAAGACTGAATTTGGCTATGGGAAAGATGGTCTAGTCGCTGAAATCATGCATGAAGAGGTTGACCTTGAATACAAGATCGATTTTCTCTATACTGGCGTCCTCCTTCAGGAACTACGTATCGACTATGGTGCTAGAACTGGGCTAAGCAATGTGAAATTTACCTATGAGTATGACTCAAACTTCAGAGAAACAAGCTTTGCTGGACGAATTGGGGGCCAAAATCTGAATCCTTTCCCATTTGCATACAGTGCCTCCACAGGTGGTCCATCTCAGATTGGTCATTTTGAAGTGACTCATAACCAATTGAATGACACAACTATCCATGATGGTACTGCTATTTTCACTCGTCATTTAGACTCTCACCTTAGAGTGTCTGAGACTTCTGTCACAATGCATAACATGGAGGTGTTCAAGCTTCAGATTTTCTATAATGCCGATGGAAAAATCACCCAAACAAAAACATTCACCCTGAATTTCCACACAAAGACGTATACTAATACTAAAAACTACACATACGATGCTGATGGCCAACTTATCAGCGTTGAGGCAAAAGAACCTTGGAGTTTCAGCTACGATGCCAATGGCAATATGCTGTCTCTCACATACTCAACAAATACAATCCCCATGAAGTATGATTCTCAAGATCGCATTGAAAGGTTTGGTGAGGGAGTGTATAGGTATAACTCTAGAGGAGCCATTGTGCAAAATGCCCACGAAGTAACATATCAGTACAACGCAAGAGGACTTCTGGTGCGTGCTGCCAAATCTGGTCGTTTCAATATAAGGTACTTCTATGACCACGAGGATCGTCTGGTAGCCAGAAAAGACAACTTTGGCAATGTCACCCAATTTCTTTACACTGACCAGAGACATCCAGATCAAGTTACTCATATTTATAGTCCTCGTAATGGCAACCTGATTTCCTTGGTGTATGATGACCGTGGACATATCATATTTGCCCAGGTAGAATTATACTTTCAAGTGATTTTTTATCAGTACAGTCTAAGCTTTTGTGAAAAAAAAGAAGTCTTAAGTGGCTAGGTGATCTTTTTATGATAGTCATTGGGAAAAAGTATGCTTATCAGTTAATTCCCCCATTCAAGTAATAGTTTCAAAGAAGAAAAGATAGGGCATTAGAATTAGAATTCTCTTCTGTATTGTAAAAAAAATTTTTATTATCATTAGAATTCTCTTCTGTATTGTAAAAAAAATTTTTATTATCATTATGCTGTCAATCAACCCTTTTAAAACATTCAATCTGTATTGATTATGAAGGAGGTTATTAGGAAAATGCTATTCCTTGTTACATTAGTACTTTATATTAGATTTAGACTAATTTTTCCACTCGCATTAGTTCATGTTTTTTGTTTAACCTGCCTTACTTTTCCTTCTATAAGAAAAATAAGTTTCATTTTAGTAGGAAATTAAATCAATGATGTAATATATGTGATGTCTTTATGCATAGTCTACTATGAAGGTATTTTCGCTTACAGGTGTATAGAAATAAATACTACATTGCTACTGATGAGTGTGGCACCCCAGTCATGGTCTTCAATCAGTATGGAGAAGTTGTACGCGAGATGACTCGGTCGCCTTACGGCCACATAATGTATGACTCGAATCCGTACCTGTACCTTCCTGTTGACTTCTGTGGTGGCTTATTAGAGACTCGAACAGAGCTAGTGCATATGCCAAAAGGTCGAATATATGATCCACTCATAGGTAAGATTTCCTATTTATTTTACAACAGGAACTTCTGTACATTAATGTCTATTTTTACATGAAAGTTGATAAATGGAATTTGGTAAAATTTTATTTTTTTCCATACACTATTCTAAATTAACTGTATACCATAGTACAGTATTACTTTCTTGATTTCATGCCATTTTAATTTTGGTAAAATTTAATTTTTCAATATTCTAAATTAACTGGATACCATAGCATTACCATACATTCCTGATTTAATGTCATTTTAATTTGAATCTTGTACAGTATAACAATATATATTTTTTACTTTAAAAGGCCAGTGGCTCTGGCCATCTTGGGAAGATGTAGCAAACAATCTGTTGACTCCTTCGAAGCTCTCGCTCTACCGTTACAATGGAAATGATCCCATCAATGTCCACCTCAAACATTGGAAAAATTTTGGTATGTTCTGTCTCTTGTTTATTTCATTAATGTCTCATTATTGAGACAATTTTTCCTTTAACATCTCTTTAAAAATTATAATTAAGATCCCATCTTTAGCTGTTGCAGATAATTACAATCCTATCTATTTTTTAATTAATTATATTTCTCTTGTTGACTTCATTTATAATCCCCATCATGAAGTAAAATAAATAACTCTTACAGCCAAGGTTTTTTTTTAAGTCATGCATGTAAAAAGATTCTATCTCAATCCTTACAATCAAGATCCAGACTTTAAGCCTCAATGAAGATCTAGTTTCGTGACAATCTTTCAGTGAAAAATCCACTTCAAACTAATGTCAGGATACCATCCTTTATCATCTTGCAGGTAAAACATAATCATAGCTGTTATATTTGACATTCCCTCTTTAACTTCTTTTCACTTAATTAGGATACAAAGATTGGTTGTCCCACCTGGGATACAACCTGGAGAGCTTGGCTCCACAGCTAGCATGGGCAACAACTAAGCACCCAGCTCCATCCCTCTGGCAAGCATTCACAAGATCACCTCCTATTCCTACAAGAACTGCAGCCTCTCCATTCATGGAAAATGTAATTTGATTCATATTGGTAAAACAATTGCTTTGTGCAGTTGATAATCTAACATGAAGACAGCCATCCTATTTTGTACTGAAATTTTAATGGATAAACATTTTTTGTAATCATATAATTGATTTTACAATAATTACTCTTTAGCCACCACCTACAACATTTATGACCTTTCACCAGAAATGGGTTGCTGGGGTAAATAGGTGTGGCAATTGTATTGCTTTTAAGTTTGATATTTAGTGAAAGAAACTTCCAACTTGCTCAAATTTCTTTTGTAATCTAAGTTTTCATGGCTAAAGATTAAATAGGTAATGAAAGAAAAGGTAAATCAGGACACACTACATTATACGGGACTTGTAACAACAGAAAATATAAATCGGGATACTACAATATATGGGACTTGAACATCTTGCCCTTATCCGAGTTATTTTCAATACAAAACTTACTTTATCTGTTTAGGTTGTTGGAGTTGGATATGTGAGTGGTCTCATTCTAACACTGCAAGAGGCTGCCCGCACAACCTCCAGGCTGTCTACGCTCACACCTACGCGTCTCAGACATGACTTCTGGCCAGATACTCATAAGGTGAGTTTTTAATGAATGATGTGATATTTTTGTTTAATCTGTTACTGTTTTATTTTCTGTTGTAAAATGTGGATTAAGGAGCTGCTATGCAATAGTAATTGGCAATAAAAATATTTGATGCTTTTGTACATTTGATCTCAGTACAGCAAGTGTATTATGATGTTGTGTTAAAAATCCGTTGGATTTATTTAAGGTCTTTGACATTCAATGATTATTATTATTATTGTAGCAGCATTATTAGGTAATTTAACCAGACCACTGAACTTTAATATTTAACTCTGAAAGGCCTGGTTCAAAGTGTAAAACTAAAATGTAAATATTGCTCAATAAATTGCAGTTCATTGAGAACTAGATATTTTTACACATACATTGCAGCATACAATAAGGTGGAGATTCTGACAATTTTATTTAGTTGATTTCTTATCGAAGCATGACATTCGAGTTAGGTGTTTTTTCAATTCAACTATGAACTTGCATCCCAATAACTAATATGATCAATGATGAATATAAATAATTAAGACAAAAATATTTATTAGTATACTCTATATTTATATTAAAAAACATTTGCCTATCCATACATGCTTTACAAATACTTTCCCACTTTACATGCAAACAAACTTTAAAAGATATTTGAATGACAAAAGTAAATACTATAGAGACATATTCTCAAGAATTCAATGTCAACAAACTCACATTCACTGCTTGTCTTGGAAATAACATCCTTTATAAGACCTCCGAAACAAAGCACAGTAATTATCCTCCTCATCACAGCACTCTTGAGAATAGATAATCTTTCTAGTCCCCAAGGTTGGGAAGTGATTACTTCAATAACCGTTATCCATCAACCCCCATTGTGTTTTGGTAACTATGTTTGCCCGTTAAGCACTGCCCGGTCGTGTAGACATACCCTTAAGGATGTTTCCATCCAATATGAAATATTCACTTTAAATACCAATACCGGTTTATCAGAGAAGAGAATATTGATGGATGTGGGAAAATAGATTCTTTAAATATTTTCTAAATTTGAACATTGTTTATAGTAATGTATATTCATATGTATGTTCATACACTATAGAATCCTTTTTCAGTCAATAATTTGTATATTGGGTTGGGATTGGATTGGCTTTATGAATTTAGGCTACAGTATTGTATATGGCTTGACTCTGGGACCTGTAATGCATTTAAACGCTTGGTTTGTATATCGGTGCCATCATAATTACATAACTTTAAAACTTGTTAGTCCATGTACTGCAAGAACCCAGATATTGTATTAGTTTTTTTTACTAGTGATCATTTTATATGCTAGTAGAGTAATGAGGGATTTGCAAGAGATGATTTTTTTTTTAGTCTTGTAGTTTGCTTCATGTACTTTTACCTTGGTAGGCTTGGAATTTGCCTAGTTTACTTATTGCGTTGTGCTGTGATATTTGAAATGATGTTATATTAATGTATGAAGAATCTGGTTAGCCTTGTTCAATTAAATATAACATACAGTACTTCAAATTATTATCTGTAAAGCACTATTTTTCATCCCAAGCCACTTGTATAGATTTATTAATAGAGCCATAGACAATGTACTCTAAATAGTATAAAGTGATAATTAAGTGATAATAAAATTCACAGGTGGAGATTTCTTCGGTGCCTGGTCCATTTGGAGAGGGCCTTTTGGTGTCAGCTGTGGAAGGGCGTGCCATGATTATTGCGACTGCCCATGCCAATCCCATTTTCAGGGATGTGCTTACATCAGTATTTAATAATTCCTTACTTCTTGACATAACTCTTACAACGCACAATACACACGTATTCTATTTTGTAAAGGTGAGTAAAGATCAGTTTGTAATTTCTTTACATGATATTCTTTATTGGAAGTGATAAACACATTAGCATTCTTTTTATCATTAGCATACTAAGCATGTTTAGTAGGCCATAATTTATTGAAGTACAGTACTGCATATATTTAAATGCTCTTGTGTTTTAGGAAAATTACTGGAAAGCTTCCGAGGACATGACACAACTAAATCGTCTTGGAGGTGAAGTCAACATCACAATTCATGAGCCTTCAGCTTCCGCGCCTCTCACTCCTGACGATGAGAAAAATGATAAATTTGTCGATGTAAAATTGCATAGTGCTTCAGCAATAGTACACATACGATATGGCACTACGGTTGTACAAGAAAAGAAAAGGTTGCTCAAACATGCCAAGAAGGTAAGTGATAAGATTCCTTGGATACTCAAGAAATTTGTTTTCATAAAATATAAGGACATTGGTGTCATTCAAGTATCCTGCACAGTAAATTACAATACATAATTTGTATTAAAAAATTACAATACATAATTTGTATTGAAAAATTACAATACATAATTTGTATTGAAAAATTACAATACATAATTTGTATTGAAAAATTACAATACATAATTTGTATTGAAAAATTACAATACATAATTTGTATTGAAAAATTACAATACATAATTTGTATTGAAAAATTACAATATGACAAATTCGGAGATAATTTGTATTTTACCTAACCATACAAACCTTAACTATTTACATGGGGTATTACTTTCGGCGTAGCTGAAATGACGAGCCATTAAATTTTTAACGAGGGTTAACTACCCTCTCGCTAGCTAGCGAGGGGGTAGGGGAGAGGTAGCTAGCTACCCCTCCCCCTTCACACACCGGTGAACTGATTCACTTCGCTTAGAGGTAGGACTTACCTTGGGGGACAGGGCTGGCGGGCAAATATGTGTAAATAGCTAAGGTTTGTATGGTTAGGAAAAATACAAATTATCTCCGAATTTGTCATTTGTTCCGTAACCGAAATACAAACCACGCTATTTACATGGGGTGATTTACCCCTTAGGAAGGCTTAGGAAGGGTGGAAAGTTCCAGCCTTACTGGCTTTGGCTTTGCCTGGGGCCTCAGAATCCGAGTGAGCAGCACTCGAGAAAAGGAGTCCCTGCACCTCGCAAGTTCCTTGCTCCCCAAGGAACGTGCGGCCTACATAAGCTCGTGTGTGGAGGGATGAAGTGTGACCTGTCCTAGGAAGTTGACCTGAAGTCCCTTACATGGAATTCTAGGCTAGGACGTTCCCAATACCACCTCGTCAGGGTATAGGGGAGGCGACAGTATTATCTTAATACTAGGAACACAAGGAAGCATGGTTTAGCTGCAGAGGTTTGAGGTCAGCTATGCAGAGAACCCAGGATGCTGCTTTCCCCAAGAGAGGGGAGGATGAAGGAAGAAGTAAGGGCCAGACATACTTCTTTCATTCATGCAGTCTAAAACCGGGTAACAATGCCCTCAACCTTCTGCTACCTGTCCATTGAGGAGCCTAAGGTTTAGACCAGCTGTTGTGTAGCCACCACAGGGCCGATAGAAAACGTATCGAGGCTCCTGTGGGTCACGTCCTGCAGGTAGTGGGCTGTGAAGGTCGTTTGACGCTTCCAGACTCCAGCTTGTAGCACCTACGTCACAGAGAAGTTACTCTTGAAGGCCAGGGACGTAGCGATGCCCAAGGCGTCGTGTGCCCTAAGGTGACTTAACGGAGGAGGGTCTGGATTCAGGGCGTGATGGATGACCCTTCGAATCCAGGCTGAAAAGGTATTCTTGGTGACCCTCCTCTCCGTCCTTCCTGTGCTCCCAAACAGGGCTTGCACGTGAGGACGAACTCCAGCTGTTCTTAAGATAACACCTCCGACTCCTACTGGGCATAGTAGGAGATGGTCTGGGTCATCTGTTACAGAACGGTGACTCAAAATCCTGAAGGAGTCGAACAGAGGGTCCGGGCTCCAAGATTTTGAGACTAGTGACCAACTCAGGGATAAACCTGAACGTTACCTCCCCCTCTCCTCTTGAATGGGCGACGACGTACGAGAGACCATGAAGATCGCTGGCACGCTTGGCCGAGGCCAGAGCGAGCAGGAGCACCGTCTTCCAAGTCAAGTGACGATCAGAAGCCTGGCGTAATGGTTCGGAAGGAGGTCTCTTGAGAGCCCTAAGAACCCGAACCATGTTCCATGGAGGAGGTCTCACTTCCAACTGGGGGCAGGTAAGTTCGTAGCTTCGTATGAGCGAAGAAAGAACCAGCCAGGAGGAAATGTCTATTCCTTTCAGCTTGCAGGCCAGGCTTAAGGCTGAGCGATAGGCTTTCACCGCCGAGAGCGAAAGGCCCATTCCCTCCCGCAGGTATACAATAATTCCGCTATTGCTGGAATAGTGGCATCAAGGGGAGAGATACCTCTCCCACGACACCAACCACAGAAGACTCTCCACTTCGCCTGGTACACCCCTGCGGATGACTTTCGCAGGTGATGAGACATCCGCTACACCCCTGCGGATGACTTTCGCAGGTGTCGAGACATCCGCTCCACAACTTGTTGCGGAACGCCTCTTTCTGTGAGGGAATGCTGGATAGTCTCCAGGCGTTAAGCCGAAGCGATGCTACGGCTCTGTGGCAGATGTTGCAGTGTGGTTGCTTGAGTAGCTCGTGGCGTGGGGGAAGCTCTCTCGGGAGTCCCGTCAGGGGATGCAGAAGGTCCGGGAACCACTCTGCATGATGCCGTAGCGGAGCTATCAGAGTCATCGACAGGTTGACTGATAGTCTGGTCTTGTTGAGCACTTCTCACCAGACAGAGTGGTGGGAAGGCGTAGACGTCGATGTTGTCCCTCCATTGTAGGAAGGCATCTTGCCAGAGTGCCTTGGGATCCGGGACTGGGGAGTAGTACAGCGGCAGCTTGAAGTTCAAGGATGTCGCGAACAGGACCACAAAGTCAGGACTTTGCTGGCTACTAGGTGACTCCCTAAGACCACTCGGCACTCACTATCTGCGAGGCTCTGCTCAGACTGTCGGAGAGCACATTCCTTTGCCCGGAATGAAGCGAGCCGATAGTGGTATTGAGTGGAAACGGTTCATCTCAGTATCTCTACTGCAAGATGGAAAAGCTGTTATGAAAAGGTACCTCTCTGCTTGTTGAAATAAGCCACTACCGTGGTGTTGTCACTCACGGAGTGACCCGTCAGGGTTGTTGGAACTGTTGAAGGGCTAGATATACGGCCTTCATCTCTAGCAGATTGATGTGGAGGTACCTTTCTGATTCTGACCATAGGACTGAGATCCTTTGGTTCAGAATGTCCCCCCATATTTCTTTGCCGCGTCCAAAAACAGCATCAAATGTGGGGGGGAAGGACGCAAAGATCAACTCCCTTTCAAAGGTACCCGTAGGACAACCACCACTGCGGGTCCATTCGTTCCACAGGTCCCGTCCCAAGGGACTAGAGTGTCCGGGAAATCGTTCCCTTGGTTCCACCGGGACTTGAGCCGCCGTTGCAGGGATCTCATCCTGAGGCGCCCGTTTGGAACTAGACAGGTCAGGGAGGAAAAGGTGACCTAGGAGACGTAACCAAGATTGGGTTGGAAACTGTTCTGCGCCTCTCCTCAGCCTTGCTATCCTGTCGACTGATGGGAAGGCTTCGTGGAGATTGGTGTCTAAAATTATGCCTAAATATCCCAGTTGTTGGGATGGAAGCAGAGAAGACTTCTCGAGATTTACCATGAAACCTAGATCTTGGCAAAGTCCCAGAGGCTTGCCTCGGTGTCGAAGAAGGGTCGATTCCGAGACTGCCGGAGTTAGCCAGTCATCCAGATATTAAAGGGGACGGATGCCGATCCTGTGTGGCCACGTAGATATCAGGGTGAACATTCTGGTGAACACCTGCGGTGCTGTGGAGAGATCGAAACACAGCACCTTGAACTGGTAGCCCTTGTTGTCTAAGCTGAATTTCAAGTACTGTACTTCCTGAAAGACGGATGGATCGGGATCTGGAAGTACCCGTCCTTCAGATCCAGTGTGCACCTGAAGACTTGTGGTCTCACTGCAAGTCTGAACGACTCTGCTGTTCCACGCTGAACAAAGTTTGTTTGACAAACTTGTTCAGAGCTGATGACGGGTCTCCAGTCTTCAGACGCCTTCTTTACAAGAAAAAGTCGACTGAAGAAGCCGGGGGGAGCCGTCGACAACCTTATGGAGAACATCTTTCTAGAGCATGGTCTCGAATTCTGACCGAAGGGCTAGCCCCTTTCCCGATCCCATGGCATAGGGGCTCAGCGACACTGGATTCGCTGTCAGGGGAGGAAGAGATGTTATGAACGGGACGCAATATCCTTGGCTGATCACGGAGATCGTGCAGGAATCGGCTCTGAGTTGCTGCCACCTGAACGTGCAACTTTAGGCATCCCCCCACTGGGGGCAGGGGGGTTGCCAATCCTAGCGTTTGCGGCCTCGGCCGCTCCCTCTAGGATTATGGTCTCCCCAGGAGGACTTCCCATCCTTCTTGTCCCTGACAGGAGTGGGCTGCTGTTTAGACACCTTTGTTTTTGCCGCCAGAGCCGGTTCCGATGTCCTATGCCGATGAGGCTATTGTTGTTGAGGCGCTGGAGGCTTGTAGGGTCTGGATGTAAGCGCCTTGGAGGGGCGAATCGAGATTCGATTCCCTCTACCTCTCAGCTGTCCGTCCCACGTACTTGGGCTCAAACAAGCTCTTTCCAAGGATGGAAGAATGTCTGAGCTTGCCGATATCCACGGTTAGGACTTTCAAGAAGAATCTCTCGGTCACTGCATCTCGATGCTTCAATATCGAATTTGCCCACAAGTTCGAAACTTGGTAAGCCGGGAATCGATGGTGCTCATGCCCGGGAGGAGGAAAGTTTCCATGGTCTTCCTGGTGCTCTCCTTGGACAAGTCCTCGGAACAACAGGATGCCCAGAGATCCAAGCCAGACGACCAGCCACAAAGTGGCCTGCATGGCACACTTTGCGGCCTTCACCTGGCTCAAGATCTCTGAAGCCGAGAAAGTCGCCTGCTGGGCGGAGAGTTTCCCGAGAGAAATTCCCCTGGAAGCCCTTCCACGGAATGGTGGAGAGGCAGAGCTAAACCAGGCTTCCCCATAATCTTGAAGTACCTCCTCTGCTGACAGCTGACAGACGCAGTGTCAGTAACCCCGCTGGAGGGAAGGGATTAGGTGATCCTGAGGAGTAGAGATGATGGGGCTTGCCTGAAAAGAAGGAGAAGAATGTTGCCCAGACCTTTCTGAAGCTTCTTCCTGCTCCTGCACGTGCCCTGCTCTGCGTCTACGGGCGGAGATCGTGACGACAATGATCTGGAAGTATGCGCTCCAGAAGACCCGCCATGTTGCCCGTGTTGCGAAACCCGACGGGAATCGCAGACGAAAACGCGCTGGAAAATCGTTGGTTCGCGCGCGGTTGTAAGGGCGAGCGCGGGCGGCCGGAAGACTGATGGCGCGTAAGCGAGCGATGGCGCGCCTTGGCAAGCAATGGCTCGTAGGCGGGTGAAGGCGCGTTGGCGACGGATGGCGCGTAGCGACCGATCGCGTACAGGAGAGTTAACGAGTGGGCGAGTAAGAGTCCTACGACGATTGAAACGTGGAGCGTTGGCACGTTGAAAAACGCTTGCCCGCAGGTGAAGAATCGCGCGGGTGCTTAGGAGATCGCTGGCGCGCAAGGAGAGCCCTGAGGTGCCTGTGAGCGCCCGTGCGCTAGCTTAGGCGCCTCCTAGGTGACACGCTGTGATGTGGAAGCGTGATGACACGTTGGCGAGTGCTGGAACAGGAACCGCGCGGTTCGCGCAAAACTCCAGAAGGGCGCTGCGAGTCCAGAGGAACCTGTGAGCGCCTGTGCGCTAGAGTAGGAACCTCTTGAACTGCGCGCGACGAGGCAGGAACCGGGGAGATTGTAGGCGCGTAGTTGCGCGGCCAGAAGGTATCAGCGAGGGTGCAGAACCAGAGAGATCGACGGCGAGGAGGCGAAGGAATAATCTCCTTGCCTGCGCCCAGATCCGGAGATTGTGGGCGCGAGGGCGAACGTTGGCGTGCCTTGCGCACATCAGAAAAGGGCGAGCAGATGTACGCTGTCGATCGTGGGCGTTCAGGAGACCGTTGGTGCACATGGCCCGTAGCCGCACAGAAGGTCTCAGAAGAGTTGGCGATCAGGAGACCAGGAGACCTACGGCGAGACTCAGCTACAGGCAGTCGCTGGAGTGTTGATTCAGCAGAAGTCGGGTCCACAGCAGGAGAACATTTGCGAACGAGGTTGCACAGGTAAAAACCTGACACTAAAGGGACATACTCACATTGTGAGATAAGCCCTTTGCCCCGAAGGGACCGGTGCCCGTTGGAAAACGGGGTGGAGTGGCGCCCACTGCACTTCTGCGTCCAAGAACGGAGAAGGAAGACAAGATCTGGCAGGTGTCGGAGATCGCGAACGATCTGCCGACAGGTCTAGCAGCAGCTGCAACGGTCTGTTCTCGTCGAGGAGGATCCTCTGCGGCTGAAGATAAAGACGACCACGGGCAGGAGCACCATCATCAGCCCTCCAAAGAGGAGTCTCTGTTAGTGAACTCCCCCGAGGGGGAGAGACACTCGCAGGAGAGACCGTTGGACTCAGCTGCCCCCTCGAAGGATGTTTGGAGGGGGGAACTGAGCCTTCAGCAACATCAGCAACAACAGCAGGGGAGTCCTCCGAAGAGGAGTCTCTATGAGTGTCCTCTCTCGCGAACGAGAGAGGTGAACACTTCGTAGAAGAGACAAGAAGAACTGATGAAGGCGACCCTTAGGCAGTTGGATCAGCAAGCTGACCATAAAGAGCAACCCTTCGAAGAGGAGCTCCTGCAGCTGCTCAGCGCCTTGAGCGTAGCTGCAAATGCGACCGCCCAGCACCAAGAGCATAATCGCACGAATTCCATGGTCCGGCCTTGCAACCGCTCAGCCCCTTGAGCATGGTTACAAAAGCGGTCGCTCAACACCAAGAGCATAACCACCCGAGGACCAGGGAAAACCAACCAGGAATTATTAAGGTAAGAGAAGTTCCCCTGAAGGGGAAAAAACTCATACCTGGGAAGGGAACCTCCCTCGGAAGGGAAGTTACCCACCTATGAAGGCGAACCTCCTGAGCATTCTAAATGAACTAAGGAGCTGACAGTTGTCACGGGAGAACTTCCAGGAGAAAGGAACACGCCCATGACGAAGTACTAGAGAGGAGGCGGCAACAGCAGACTCCCCAGGCCCAAACAGGACAGCTCTGCTTCGTTGGCACATTAAGCAAACGAAAAACTAGATAGTTAACTGTGAAAATAAAATAAATAATTAGTTAACATTCATTCCCCCGGGGGAACTCCAAAGAGGAACCCAGAGGGAAAAGAACATAAGAATTACACACCAGGAATGCGCCTTCCTCCCCCACTGACACTCACGGGAAGGGGGGGAAGGCGGAGAACTGTAACAAAAACAGAATTATAACAATTATAATTATGTAATTCATCTAAGAATGTTCCCCAAAAGTAAGAACGAATAAACCCCGAAGGGAAGCTTTCTACACAGAAGCTGAAAAGTTAACAAATACAATTAGATTTGATTAAAAATAATTGAGACAAAATAAACGGAGTAGCAACTCAACCCGCAACGGGAAGGAAGCTACCGTAATACGTAGTAGTAATAAAAAGGAGGGAGGGAGGGAGGGAGAGGGAGAGGGAGAGGGAGAGGGAGGGAGAGAGAGAGAGAGAGAGAGAGGGAGAGAGAGAGAGGGAGAGGGAGAGGGAGAGAGAGAGAGGGAGAGAGAGAGAGCGTAGTCAAACTAAACTCCCATGTTCCCTACGCTGATAGACCAAGTTCCCCATAGGGAAGGAGGAACAGCAGAGAAAACAGATTAATAAATAAAGTCCAGCGATGACGAATCCCCACGGCGCCTGAGAATCGGAAGCCGAAGGGAGGACCGAAGGAGAGATCGCGACTCATGAAATGTCACCGTGGGGGCCTGGAACCACACGGAGATGCTGTCGTACACTACACCACACAGCACAAACACTGAAAAGGAAACTTACTGTATTTCTATACTCAAATATATACATAAACATAAGAATGTATACATATATATTAAGTATAAGAAAAAGTAAGTAAGTAAGTAAAGACAAAACATTAATGGCTGCCACTATGCGAGGACGGGACAGAGACGTCTGCCCACCGTCCGAGCCAAAAGCAAAGTGCATCAGTTCACCGATGTGTGAGGGGGGAGGGGTAGCTAGCTACCTCTCCCCTACCCCCTCGCTAGCTCGCGAGAGGGTAGGTAACCCTCGTTAAAAATCTAATGGCCCGTCATGTAAATAGCGTGGTTTGTATTTCGGTTACGGAACAAACATAATTTGTATTGAAAAATTACAATACATAATTTGAATCAGGACAGCTTTTAAAAAAAAATCAATGAATATTGACATTACTTTACTCTCTTAAAGCAAGAAGTATATATTATATTGGAAATAATGAATAATTAGGAGTGCTGTATTATTATCTATTAACCCAAACTAAAAAGTATTTTACGTAAGCTGGAAAAAATTTGTACTTTATGTACTTATTACTGGGAATTTCTTGTTATATCTACAGCTAGTGATGTACTTTTAATTTCAAGATAGTAATGTACTGTATTTGGTAAACACTTCCAAACTAGACAGAAATGTATTTTTCTTTCTTTCTTTCCCTTACATCATTTACAAGTTTTCTTAAAATTCTGTATATGGAGACATGCATGCCATAATGTATACCATAAAATTGAAAATAGTGAATAAGCACTTTGTTTAGACAAACCTATGACTATAATTTTTGGCTGCTGTAAAAGCTGTCAATTGATGTGGAGATGATAAATACGCTATACAGTTTACTCCCAGTTTCTTAAGTGTAATTGCTGTCCCTCTGGATATCTTAGTCCTTAGGAAATGGTGACACTTGAAAAGACCAGCATGTCCATCTGCTGAAATTCTGGTTTCATAATCCATTTCTTGCGCTGTCAACTTCCACAGTTTTCACCATACTTTGTCATCAGCTTCCAGGCTTAGCCTACTTTTTCTCATCACTACCTTCTTATACCTACTGGTTCTCTTAGCAGCCTCCTGTTCCTCTCGGCAATCATCTTTTTTTCTTTTCCTTCTACTGCCTCTTGTGGCCAATCTTTCTTCTTGCCCCTCCTTTATCCTTATTGTCAGACCCTTTTCCTAATCTCCATTCTCTTCCAATTCCTACTGGTTCTCCTCAATGCCAATCTCTTCCTGTTACTCATAATTCTCATCAGCACCTCTTTCTTCTACTTTTATTCATTGCTTATTACCTGTCCATTCTGTTGTCTCTCGTGGCCACTCCTTTTCCTCCTTAACTTATCAGTCACTTTCATTCTCTTCACTTGTCCCCTTCTTCTTGTTATTCGTCATTGCCACATTTCGCATTCCTACTAGTTCTTATTGCTACCCTTTGTGATCCCCCTGCTTCTCCTCATTATTGTTCCTCTTACTCTTCAATGCCCAGTCACCCTGATCCTGTTTTGTTTTTTGGTCATTCTTTTTCTGGCCCTCCTACTCCTCATTGCCAGCCTTTTCCTGTTTATCCTGCTCCTCATCACAATACTTTTCCTGTCTCCTCCTTGTTCCTGGTCCTCATAGCCTCCATTTTCCTGTTTTTCCTCATTGCTATCCTCTTCTCGTTTCTACAACTCATTTTTATTGCCAACCGCATGCTGTTCTCCTACCCATCAGCACCCTATTCCATTTCCTCTTGGTACTCTCATAACCAATCTCTGCTTGTTGCTCTTATTCCTCACTCCCTGTATCTTCTGATCCTTGATGCCAACCTCAGCCTGTTCCTCCTAATTATTTTTATCCTCTTCCACCTCTGCGTCGGGTGCATTTTACCGTACCTCCTAATCCCCTCCCTCTCTGTCCTTGTTCTTTATCCTATAACCCTTTCATCCTCCTTTTATCACCCTCTTCCTTTTGCACACCTCGTTGCTGCTACTTGTGTGTTTGAGCCTCATTACTACCCATCTTTTTTATTGCTTATTACCATTCTGTTCTTCCTCCTAGTTTTTCTGCTGGAATTCATTATTCTGGGTTTGCTTGTCACTACCCTGTTCTTATGTTCCTCCTATCTCTCATTGTGGCTATCTTTCTGTCTCACTTATTCCTCATCATTAACCATTTTCTGCCCTTCCTAATTTTAGATGTTAGCATCCTGCTCTGTTTATCCTAATTCACATCATTGCCCTCCTTCTTCCTGTTAATCTTCTTCATCCTCTTCCTGTTCCTCCTGATCCTCCATGTTGTTACCCTTTTCTTGCTCCACATAGTTTTACTGCCACATTGTATTATTACTGGGTAGCTTGTCATTACTCTTTTTTTTTCTGTCTATCCCTCCTTGCTGCTATCCTATTTTTTCACTTATTCCTTATTACTAACCTTTTCTGATGCGCCAAAGTACAATGTCCACTTCCTGCTATGTTTATCCTAGCTCACATCATTGCCCCTTCTTCCTCCTCCTAATTTTTGTCATCCTCTTCCAGTTTCTCCTGTTCCTCCTCATCACCACCAGCTTCCAGTTCCTCCAGCTCCTTTCCCCTGTCACCACCCTCTTCTAGCTCCTCCATTGCTGTCACTAGCCTCTGCCTCCTTTTCCAGTTTCTCCTCTGACACCACTCTCTTCCTGTTCCTTCTCATTCCAACTCTCTTCCAGCTCCTCCCAGTCACCACCCTCTTCCTGTTCCTCCTACTCCTCACTGCCACTCACATTACTTCTCATTGCAACCCTTTTCTTGTTCATCCACCTGTTTGTCCTAGTTGATGACCTCTTTCTTTTCCTACTGCTTTTCCCCACTTCTACAATTTTCTTATTCCTTCAGCTCTCTCTCTCCTAAACACCCTCTTCCTCATCATCCTTGTCTATGAGCTCATCCTATTCCTCATCCTCCTTCAAGTAGGCACCTTTTTCTTGCTCATTCAAATCCACTCCCTCTTCCTGTTCTTTCTTGCCGACACTTCCTATTCCTGCTTCACCCACTTCACTTTCTTCCTCGGTTTACTTATTGCCACCCACTTCCCGTTCTTCCTCGTATCTGCGTTCTTCACTTCTTCCTCACTGCCGTCTTCCCATTCCTCTTCAGAGTCGTCCTTGTTGCCATCCTGTTCCCGTTCTTCATCGGCCTCCCTCCATTGCCACTCTTCTCCCCCTTTTTTTCCTCGGCTCTAGAAATTTCTTATTCTTCCTCACCACCTTCTTCACGTTCTTTCTTGCCATCTAGTTCTTTTTTGTCTCATTCGCCAACCTCTTCCTGTTGTTCTATGCTTCCTTCTCACCACCCCCTTCCTGTTCTTCTTCAGGATCCTCCTAGTCAAGCTCTATTCTTCCTCAGCCTTCTCACCACCTGTTTCCTGTTCTTCCTCAGCCTCCTCCTAGCACGGTCTTCCTATTCTTCTTCAGCCTCCTACTTGCCACCCACTAACTGTTCTTCCTCGACCACCTCCTCACCACCCGCATCTTGTTCTTTCTAGGTCACACCACTCACATCTTGCTTTTACTCTGCCACCTCCTCATCACCTGCTTCCTGTTCTTCTTTGGCCACCTCCTCACCACCCACTTCCTGTTCTTCACAGCCACATCCGCACCACCCATTTCCAGTTCTTCCTCGGCTACCACCTAACCACCCACTTCCTTTTCTTCCTTGGCCACCATCTCGCCACCAACTTCTTCCTGGGCCACCTCCTCACCACCCACTTCCCATTCTTCCTCGGCTACCACCTAACCACCCATTTCCTCCTCTTCCTTGGCCACCATCTCACCACCCACTTCTTCCTTGGCCACCTCCTTACCACCAACTTCCTGTCCTTTCTCCGCCACCTTCCTGTCCTTCCTCGGCCAACTCCTCACCACCAACTTCCTCTCCTTCCTCGGCCAACTCCTCACCACCAACTTCCTGTCCTTCCTCGGCCAACTCCTCACCACCAACTTCCAGTCCTTCCTCGGCCAACTCCTCACCACCAACTTCCAGTCCTTCCTCGGCCAACTCCTCACCACCAACTTCCTGTCCTTCCTCGGCCAACTCCTCACCACCAACTTCCTGTCCTTCTTCGGCCAACTCCTCACCACCAACTTCCTGTCCTTCCTCGGCCAACTACTCACCACCAACTTCCTGTTCTTCCTCGGCCAACTCCTCACCACCAACTCCCAGTCCTTCCTCGGCCAACTCCTCACCAGCAACTTCCTGTACTTCCTCGGCCGACTCCTCACCACCAACTTCCTGTTCTTTCTCGGCCAACTCCTCACCACCCATACCCTGTTCTTCCTCGGCCACCTCCTCACCACCCACATCCTGTTCTTTCTTGACCACACCATCCACATCCTGTTCTTACTCGGCCACCTCCTCACCACCCACTTCACGTTCTTCCTCGGCTACTTCCTTACCACTATCTTCCCTCCTCTTCTTCAGCCACCTCCTCACCACCGACTTCCTCTTCTTCCTCAGCCACCTCCTCACCACCATCTTGCTGTTCTTGCTCAGTCACCTCCTCACCACCATCTTCCTCGGCCACCTTCTCACCACCCACATCCTGTTCTTTCTTGACCACACCACCCACATCCTGTTCTTTCTTGACCACACCACCCACTTCCCGTTCTTCCTCAGCTACCTCCTTACCACTCTCTTTGTCGTCTTCTTCAGCTACCTCCTCACCACCCACTTCCTCTTCTTTTTCAGCCACTACTTTACCATCCACTTCCTCTTCTTTTTCAGCCACCACTTTACCATCCACTTCCTGCTCTTCCTCGGCTACCTTCTCACCATCCACATCCTGTTCTAATTAGGCTACCTCTTCACCACCCAATTGCCGTTCTTCCTTGGCCACCTCCTCACCACCCACTTCTTCTTCAGCAACCACTTTACCACCTACTTCCTCTTCTTCCTTGGTCACCACCTCACCATCCACTTCTCCTTCAGCCACCTCCTCACCACCCACTTCCTATTCTTCCAAGGCCGTTGGCTTCAATGACCTTAGATGTCAGGATACCAGAAAATCTCAATAAATCAATCAATCTCCCTCGGCCACCACCTTTTCTTCCTCAGCCACTTCCTGTTCTTCCTTGGCCCCCTCCTCACCACCCACTTCCTGTTCTTCTTTGGCCACCCTCACCACCCACTTCCTGTTCTTCCTTGGCCCCCTCCTCACCACCCACTTCCTGTTGTTCTTTGTTGGCCACCTCCTCACCACCCACTTCCTGTTCTTCCTTGGCCATCTCCTCACTACCCACTTCCTGTTCTTTCTAAGCCACCTCCTCACTACCCACTTCCTGTTCTTCCTCGGCCACCTCCTCAACACAGACTTCCTATCCTTTCTCAGCCACCTTCTCAATTCCAACTTCCTGTGCTTTCTCGGCCACCTCCTCACCACCAACTTCATTTTCTTCCTCGGCCACCTTCTCACCACCCACATCCTGTTCTTTCTTGACCACACCACCCACATCCTGTTCTTACTCGGCCATCTCCTCACCACCCACTTCCCGTTTTTCCTCAGCTACCTCCTAACCACTCTCATTGTCGTCGTCTTCTTCAGCCACCTCCTCACCACCTACTTCCTCTTCTTTTTCAGCCACCACTTTACCATCCACTTCTTCTTCTTCCTTGGCCACCACCTCACCACCCACTTCCTCTTCTTGCTCGGCCACCCCCTCACCACCCACTTCCTCTTCTTGCTCGGCCACCTCTTCACCACCCACCTACCCACTTCCTCTTCTTCCTCAACCACCTCCTCACCATCCACTTCATATTCTTCTTAGGCCGTCAGCGTCAATGACCTTAGATGTCAGGATACCAGAAAATTTTCAATCAATCAATCTCCCTTAGCCACCTTCTCACCACCCACTTCTCTTCCTCAGCCATCACCCATTTCCTGTTCTTCCTTAGCCATCTCCTCACCACCCACTTCCTGTTCTTCCTGGGCTATCTCCTCACCACCCACTTCCTGTTCTTCTTTGGCCACCTCCTCACTACCCACTTCCTGTTCTTCTTGGGCCACCTCCTCACTACCCACTTCCTGTTCTTCTTTGGCCACCTCCTCACTACCCACTTCCTGTTCTTCCTCTGCCACCTCCTCACCACAGACTTCCTATCCTTTCTCAGCCAACTTCACACTACCAACTTTGTCCTTTCTCGGCCACCTCCTCACCACCAACTTCATGTTCTTCCTCGGCCACCTCCTCACCACCCACATCCTGTTCTTTCTTGGCCACACCACCCACATCCTGTTCTTATTAGGCTACCTCTTCACCACCCAATTCCCGTTCTTCCTCGGCCACCTCCTCACCACCCACTTCTTCTTCAGCCACCTCCTCACCACCCAATTCTTCTTCAGCCACCTCCTCACCACCCACTTCCTCTTCTTCTTCAGCCACCACTTTACCACCTACTTCCCCTTCTTCCTTGGTTACCACCTCGCCATCCACTTCCTATTCTTCCAAGGCCGTCGGCGTCAATGACCTTAGATGTCAGGATACCAGAAAATCTCAATAAATCAATCAATCTCCCTCGGCCACCTCTTGTTCTTCCTTGGCCCCCACCTCCCCACCCACTTCTTGTTCTTCCTGGGCCCCCTCCTCACCACCCTCTTCCTGTTCTTCCTTGGCCACCTCCTCACCACGCACTTTCTGTTCTTCCTTGGCCGCCACCTCACTACCCACTTCCTGTTCTTTCTTGCCCACCTCCTTGCTACCCACTTCCTGTTCTTCCTCAGCCACCTCCTCACCACAGACTTCCTATCCTTTCTCAGCCTCCTTCTCACTACCAACTTCCTCTCCTTTCTCGGCCACCTCCTCACCACCAACTTTCTGCTCTTCCTTGGCCACCTCCTCGCCACCCACATCCTGTTTTTTCTTGACCACACCACCCACATCCTGTTCTTACTAGGCTACCTCTTCACCACTCAATTCCCATTTTTCCTCGGCCACCTCCTCACCACCCACTTCACGTTCTTCCTCGGCCACCTCCTCACCATCCATTTCTTTTTCAGCCACCTCCTCACCACCCACTTCCTTTTCTTCTTCAGCCACCAATTTACCACCTAATTCCTCTTCTTCCTTGGTCACCACCTCGCCATCCACTTCCTCTCCTTCTTCAGCGACCTCCTCACCATCCACTTCCTATTCTTCCAAGGCCGTCGGTGTTAATGACCTTAGATGTTTGGATGCCAGAAAATCTCAATAAAACAATCAATCTCCCTCGGCCACCTCCTTATCACCCACTTCTCTTCCTCGGCCACTTCCTGTTCTTTCTTGGCCACCTCCTCACCACCCACTTCCTGTTCTTTCTTGGCCACCTCCTCACCACCCACTTCCTGTTCTTCCTTGGCCTATTCTTCACACAATTCCCGTTCTTCCTAGGCCACCTCCTCACAATCCAATTCCCGTTCTTCCTAGGCCACCTCCTCACCACCCATTCCCTGTTCATCCTTGGCCACCTCCTCATCACCCATTACCTGTTCATCCTCGGCCACCTCCTCGCCACCCATTTCCTGTTCCTCGGCCACCCATTTCCTGTTCATCCTCGACACCCATTTCCTGTTCCTCGGCCACCTCCTCGCCACCCATTTCCTGTTCATCCTCGGCCACCTCCTCGCCACCCATTTCCTGTTCTTCCTCGGCCACCTCCTCGCCACCCATTTCCTGTTCTTCCTCGGCCACCTCCTCGCCTCCCATTTCCTGTTCTTCCTCGGCCACCTCCTCGCCTCCCATTTCCTGTTCTTCCTCGGCCACCTCCTCGCCTCCCATTTCCTGTTCTTCCTCGGCCACCTCCTCGCCTCCCATTTCCTGTTCTTCCTCGGCCACCTCCTCGCCTCCCATTTCCTGTTCTTCCTCGGCCACCTCCTCGCCTCCCATTTCCTGTTCTTCCTCGGCCACCTCCTCGCCTCCCATTTCCTGTTCTTCCTCGGCCACCTCCTCGCCTCCCATTTCCTGTTCTTCCTCGGCCACCTCCTCGCCTCCCATTTCCTGTTCTTCCTCGGCCACCTCCTCGCCTCCCATTTCCTGTTCTTCCTCGGCCACCTCCTCGCCTCCCATTTCCTGTACTTCCTCGGCCACCTCCTCGCCTCCCATTTCCTGTTCTTCCTCGGCCACCTCCTCGCCTCCCATTTCCTGTTCTTCCTCATCCACCTCCTCGCCTCCCATTTCCTGTTCTTCCTCGGCCACCTCCTCGCCTCCCATTTCCTGCTCTTCCTCGGCCACCTCCTCGCCACCCATTTCCTGTTCATCCTCGGCCACCTCCTCGCCACCCATTTCCTGTTCTTCCTCGGCCACCTCCTCGCCTCCCATTTCCTGTTCTTTCTTGGCCACCTCCTCACCTCCCATTTCCCTTTCTTCCTCTGCTGTCATCTCACCACCTATTTCTTGTTCTTCCTCGGCCACCTACTTGCCACCCAATTCCTGTCACCACCATCACTCACTTCCCCTTCTTCCTCAGCCACCTCCTCATCACCCACTTGTCCCTCTTCCTTGGCTACCTCTCCTTCTTCCTCAGCCACCTCCTCACCACGCTCTACCTCTTGCTCCTCATTACCACCCTCTTCCTCCTGTTCCTCATCACCACCTATTTCTTTTCCTGTTCTTCCTCCTGTGACTTCTTGCCACCCTCTTCCTTTCCTGTTCCCGCCCTCTTCATGCCCTCTTCCTGTCCTGTTCCCGCTCCTCCCCACCATCCACTTTCTCCTGCTCCTCTTCACCACCCACTTCCTTCCGCCGCTCCTCACCACTCACTTCCTTCTGCTCCTCCTCACCACCCTCCTCTTATTCTCTTCCTGCTACTCGTCGTCGTTGATCCCCTCTTTCTGTTCTTCCTGTTTCTTGTCACCACCCTTTCCTTGTTTTCCCCCTCTTTACCATAGTCCCATCTTCCTGTTTTTCCTCCTGTTCTTCTTCTTCCTCCTCCTTATCACCCAATTCTATTTGCTGCTTCTCACCACCCTCCTCTTATTCTCTCCCTGCAACTCCTCATCGTTGACCCTCTCTTTCTATTCTTCCTGCTCCTTGTCACCACCCTCTTTTTGTTCTTCCTCCACCTCACCATAGCCCCATCTTCCTGTTTTTCTTCCTGCTCCTTGTATTTGCTGCTTCTTCCTATTCTGCCTTCTGCTCCTTGTTGTTGCCACCCTCTTCCTGTTCTCCCCCAGCTCCTCATTACCGTTTTCTTGATCTGCTCCTCATCAGTGACACCCTCTTCCTGTCCTGTTTCAACCACTCCTCACCACATCAAGAGCTCTCTTCCTCCTGCTCTTCACCATCCTCTTCTTTGTGCTCCTTGTCACCACCACCCTCTTATTCTTGTTGTCGCCCCCCCCTCTTTCTGTTCTTCCTGCTCCTCGTCACAACCATTTTTATGTTCTTTCCCCTCGACATAGTCCCAGCTTCCTGTTTTTCCTCCCGCTCCTTGTCTTTGTTGCTTCCTATTCTTCCTCCTGCTCCTTGTCAGTATCACTCTTCTTGATCTTCCCCTTTTGCCACTCTTCCGATCCCTCCACGCAATGCGCTTTACCTGTCCCTCCTCGTCACTGATCCCCTTCATTGCCTCCCTCTCCCTGTTCCCCCTCATTGCCACCCTTTACCCATTCCTCCTCATTGCCCCCCCCCCCCCCTCCTTCCCATTCCTCCTCATTGCCACCCTCCTCTTCTTATGCTTCTTCATTGGTACCCTCTTCCTGTTTCCCTTCATTTGTCACCCTCTAACTGTTCCTACTTGGAACCTCTTTCCTGTTTTCCTTCACCACCCTTCTCTTGTTCTCTGTCTTTCTCCTGCTTTTCATTGCCCCATCTTCCTATTCCCTTCCTCCTACTCCTCTTCACCAGCTTCTTTCTGTCCTCTTGCTCCTGGCCCTCATTGCCACTTGGTTCCTATGTAGTTCTCCCCAGCTCTATGTCGCCACCCTCTTCCTATTTCTATCCCCCTACTCCTCATTAGCACCCTCTTCCTGTTCCTATACCCCTTACTCCTTGATAGCACCCTCTTCCTATTATTCCTCGCCACCCTCTTCATGTTCTTCGTCACCATCTTCCTGTTCTTTCCCATTGCCCTCTTCCTGTTCTTCAGCCACCTCCTCACCACCCACCTCTGTTCTTCCTCGGCCACCTCCTCACCACCCAAATCTCTTGTTCTTCCTCGCCACCCACTTCCTGTTCTTTCTCGGCCACATCCTCGCCACCCACTACCTGTTCTTCCTCGGCCACCTCCTCACCACCCACTTCTGATCTTCCTCAGCCACCACCTCACCACCCACTTCTGTTCTTCCTCAGCCACATCCTCACCAGACACTTCCTGTTCTTCCCCAATCACCCCCCCAATTCTCCCGTTCTTCTCGGCCATCCCTCACCACTCGCTTCTCTTGTTCTTCCCCGCCACCCACTTCCTTCCACTCTCTTCCTCTTCCAACTGCTGCTTATCATCACCTTCTTCCTCCTGCTCCTCGTCATCACCCTCATTCCCAGGCTCCTTTGTAATCACCTTATTCCTCGCCACATCTTTTATTCTTCCCTGTCTCCCTCTTCTTGTTCTTCCTCATCAACCTTTTCTTGTTTTTACCATCACCCTCTTCCTTGCCATCCTCTTTTTCTTCCTCTGTTACCTCACCCCCCTCTTCCTCCTCCTTCCCACCTTATTAATATTCTCCCTTGCCACACTATATCTTCTTGTTCATTTCCTACTGCTCCTTCTCACCATCACCACCCTCTTGTTACATTCTTTTCCTCCTGTTCATCCTTGTCACCACCCTTGTTCTTCCTCCTACTCTTGCCAAAGACTCTTTCCTCTTTTCCTACTAGGTGTTAACCCCTCCTTCCATTTCTTCCTTCTGCTCCTTCTTGTTGCCACCCTCTTATTCTCCCAACTGCTCTTCATCTCTGCCCTTTTCCTGTTCCAATTCCTTATCTCCTCTTGTTCTTCCTTGGCCTCACTACCCTGTTCTGCCTCCTCGTCATTATCTTCCTTGACCTCCTCCTTGCTACTATCTTCCTTGACCTCTCTCCTTGCAACCATTTCCCTATCCTCTTCCTCCTAATCCTACTAACCACCCCCTTCTTGTCCTTTACATATTGCTACTTCTCACCTCCTGCTTCTTCTTGCTCCCCTTGCCACCATCTTCTCCACCCCACCAATTTTCCTGTTAACTTCCTCACCACCACCCTCCTGTTCCTTGTCAACACCCTCTTGTTATTCTCTTCTTCCTGCTCTTCCATGTCACCACCCATTTTTCCTCCTCCTTGCCAAAGGCCCCCCTTCCTGCTCCTCATCACCACCACCTTTCTGATGTTTTTCCTGCTCCCTTCGTTAGTGCCACCCTGTTTCTGTTCTTCACCATATTCTTGTTCATGATTGCCGCCCTCTTCCGGTCCCGCCCCGTTGCCGCCCTCTTCCGGTCCCGCCGCGTTACCGCCCTCTTCCGGTCCCGCCGCGATGCCGCCCTCTTCCGGTCCCGCCGCGTTGCCGCCCTCTTCCGGTCCCGCCGTGTTGCCGCCCTCTTCCGGTCCCGCCGCGTTGCCGCCCTCTTCCGGTCCCGCCGCGTTGCCGCCCTCTTCCGGTCCCGCCGCGTTGCCGCCCTCTTCCGGTCCCGCCGCGTTGCCGCCCTCTTCCGTTCACTACCCTCTTACGGTCCCTCCTTATGGCCACCCTCTTCCGGTCCCTCCTCATGGACACCCTCTTCCTCCTCATGGACACACACTTCCGGTCCAGCCTCGTTGCCGCCCTCTTCCGGTCCCGCCTCGTTGCCGCCCTCTTCCGGTCCCGCCTCGTTGCCGCCCCTTTGGTCACTCCTTGTTGCCACCATCTTCCGTTCACTACCCTCTTCCTGTCTCTCCTCATGGCCACCCTCTTCCAGTCTCTCCTCATTGGCACCCTCTTCCGTTTCCTCCAATCCGCCACCCTCTTCCGTTTCCTCCAATCCGCCACCCTCTTCCGTTTCCTCCAATCCGCCACCCTCTTCCGTTTCCTCCAATCCGCCACCCTCTTCCGTTTCTTTCAATCCGCCACCCTATTCTGGTACTTCCTCATTGCCATCTTCTTGTTCTTCCTCAGTTTCATTTTTCCAAATTTTTCTGGCTACTCAACATTATCACCTTATTTCTCTTGCTCTTATATGAAAGTTGTCATTTTGATAATTGTATCTGAATATTTAAAGAAATAATTAATACAGTACTTGATTTACTTCTGTTAAATATGATGAAATTAAACATTATGGATTTAGACGCATATTTGATATTACTGCCAAAATTTGCTTACAAGTTGAACTGTCCCTGTGCGGGCTTATTTTTTACATTTTTATCCTAATTAATTTATTTACAGTTTTCAATATTTGATGTTTGTATGCATAAATATATCTATGAAAATGTACTTACACAATTAATTCTTTCATAAATGCAGGTAGCAATACGAAGGGCATGGTCAGATGAGAAGGACCGTGTAGCTGCAGGACTCCCAGGCACAGTGGAGTGGTCTTCTAGTGAAACTGAAGAACTGCTGTCGAGGAGTTCAGTAGGCAGTTACACTGCAAGATACTTGCATCCTCCAGAAACTTACCCAGCTTTGTTAGATGATCCTACCAACATTAGATTCTTTAAGGACACTAAAAGAACTAGGAGAAATTCAAAGACCCGACGATCCCACAGATGCCGAAAGTGGTGGAAAGGGCTTTGCTGACTCCACTGGCCATTTCCCTCAGTTACATTCTCCACAAAGTCTTAGAAAATTTTGAGGGAAAATGCCTTTTAAAAATAGTGGTCAGTTCATCCTGCCATCTCTGCTCACAACAGATGTGAGATGGGAATTCACAAGACTTTTAATAATTTCCCATCTTGTGTTTTTTCTGTTGACGATCTCTGCACTGAAAATTATAATACAGTACTACTGTATTCAACTTTGCCAGTGTGATGGGAATGGCATTGTTTGAAGTGTGACATTTGATCTGTGAAGATAATGTACTTTTATTTTCTGAGCAGCATTCAAATTACTCTTTTTACAACTAAAAGATATGATATAAATGGGGACATACCCAGTGCTTTATTAGTTCCGTGCATTTTAGGCTTATGGTAAATCACAGAAAAGGTGTGGTCATTGTATGAAGCATTTACATTTTTAATGTGAAAATGCTTAAAACTTGAAATAAAAAAAGACAAAAGGTTATACAGTGAATCAAGACTATGCTTTTGGTAAGAAAAAGGAAAAAAGTGCAAACAGCATATCATTTAAATAAAGAGCAAGTGCCACTATGAATGTCAAGACGTTTTGCTTTAGAATTGTGATTGCTGTAAAACATATACACATGTGCATTACAACATTTTCCATTTTTGAATGTTTAAATATCTAAGATCACTTGCTAAAGAAAATATATTGAATTGGACTTAAGAAAATATGCTGATGTAAGCAAATTATAAATCTTTATATATATCAATGTGACTATCACTTTCATGGAATAAAAGAAAAACTTTATTTGTAAAAAATAAAATCTATCACCAAGTCCATATAATTTTCTGGTAATTTTACAGATACATTGAGGGTATTTTTATCAACACATCACTCAATAGAAGGATTGCAGTTATTCTGTAGCTCCTATTAATATTTTAAAATAATTTTAGTCAAGTATAATGGGAAGTAAAAAGTATGAACACAGTAGTTAAACTGATCAAATAATTTATAATATAATAAAGGACTAATGAATTACAACTCAATATTTTAGAATTCAAATTAGAGGAATTATATTTGAAATGGTGATGCAATTATTTAATATTGTAATGTTTGAATCCATCTTACATGAGAATGTTGATATTAAAATACCCTTCAATCACCAAATGTAATCAAACTCATAAACCCCAATGTTAAAGAGGACTTGGTACAAATCATGCTTTGATGCTAAGTCCAGCCAGGATTCCTTAAGAAGATTTTCGTGATTTTGTAAAGTAAATGTCTCAATCATATATTTCCATCAGTAATCTGGTGTTATTTATTATTTTTTTATTGTACACGGTGTCATTTTTTTACTGAAAACGTATGAACAAAATCTCGTTTTTCAAATAGAGATTACGAATCACGAGTACTAGGCACAAGGTGCTATTAAGTTTACGCATTTTTATATCTACTTTGTCTCCTTTTTGTAAATACTGTGTATATTACCCCATTTCCCCCTCCCACATTAAGTTTAATGCATTCAATTTGCACCCTTTTTTTTTTTTTTTTTACTTGACTAAAGTCTATCATTAAAAAAAACTTGAGTATGACATCCTTTTTCATAATTAAATGAAAATTCTTAATAATAGCAATTAATCCCACTCATATATACTAACCATTTTCCATAGGTGACCTGTTATCTTGTAAGGTGTGATGGAAAGCAATGTAAGTAACAAAGTTGAAATAAAATATTTGTTACAGACCTCTTTCTGATTTACTTTGAAATATTGTCACAATGACAAGCAACATATTAAAAGGCACATAAGCCTGCAGGTTTTAGAAAATTTCAAATATGGGGTTTTGAATTATGTAAATCTTGTAGGGTCAAATTTAATCAAGCACAGAAAGTCATACATGAATATCTGGCTGTATCTCAGGAAAGAAGTGCAAGAGATTCAAATGTTATTGCTATATTACCAAAAATGTGAAATTCTAATTGTCCCCAAATTTTGATCCATGCATCACCAACATTGCAAAAATGTTGAAACTTTGAAAGCAGAAAAGCATGCAGAGAAGAAACAATAGTTTCATTAATTCTGTTATAATCTGGTTAAAATTTTACACAATCACTATCTAAAATCAACATGCGCTTAGCAAGATATTTTTAGAGACTGGAACTTTCAGACTTCTATGTTTTCATGTTTTACGAAGCTATGCATGTCTTCTACATGTTTGTTTCCATGTGATGAATAAATAAAATGCTTCTCCTTTTTAGGCTGTACCTTATTTTTACTTAATAGCTTATGCTGTGAAAATGTTGTGTGTTCCATCGTAACAATGTTATTTTAAGTTGAATATCCAATGGATGTATTAGTCTTTTCAAGGTTTCCAGTCAAATAAGATTGTTTCTTCTCATCTATATCCTGATATAAAGTGCCATACAAAAATAAAGAGAATGAAGCAATGATACGGGTCCACCTTACCTACTACTATTAACCTATTGCCAACATGCCTTCTCACTCTAGTAATGTAACCCTTGTCTGCCTTTATATGATCATGGAATTATTTCCACTCTCCCTTTAAAAAATGAAGCTTCTTACAACTTTGCTTCATGTGGACAAAATCTTGTCTTTGTATCATTTATGATATCAGTAGGTTATGGATTAGTCTAAGACTTCTTTACGTTGAGTCTTAGCTTTTGCATAATATGCAAGTTTGTAAATAATACAAGGCAAAATGTTGTGTTAAACAATTTCCATCCTACCTTCATAATGCTAATATTAAGATATGTTTGTGTAAATTGCCAAAGATTTGCAGCTTTTTATCTGTGTTGTACACAGACTTTTTAACTATATTTCTTGCAAAGCTAAACCATTTATGGGTTTATTTAATGTTGTACTATATGTGATTTCTGTAAATATATGAAACCTAAAGAGTCACTGCTTTAGGCTATATAAGGGATGTACATATTAATCTGTGGTCACACTGTATATGTAAATATTAATAGACCAGATATGCAGTACAGCATATGTAGAATAAGATTACGGCTGAGAGGCTTTAGATGAACTAAATGAACGGTAAAAATGCTTATTTAGTCATGTTGAGTTTTATTTGCATAGTTGTAAAACTTTTATGTAGTCACTTTTAGCTATGGACAAATTGATGTTTTAGATTTCATTTCACATCCTTTCATAATAAATGCTCCCTTTCTTAATTCCATATTTTATAAGTCTCGCTCTCTCTTTCTCTCTTTCACCCTCTCTCACTTTATCCCTCTTTCTCTCTCTCGCTTACTCTTGCTCTCTCAGTAATGTACCATACCCTCTATGGCATCGAGTTATATATCTTCAATTTATAGCTCAAAGCATAAAAACTTAGTGTCTTCTCAAAATTTTACTCAGAAACTGAATATCCAAAGAAATCTTTCATAAGAATTACCTCTCTGCTTTTATTATTTAAGTCGATACGAAGATGAAGTTAAAACAAATTATCTTCCGAGGTAGAAGATTGAAGCTGGAATACCTGCTCCAATCCCTCAGGGGTCAATTTGATTTAACTTCCCTCCGATCACTCCATAGATTTGTATGATCAATAATGGTCTTGGCTGTTTATAACGAAAGTGTTTCTATCAAATAAAATAAATAATTTTGTATGAAACTTGCATTTTCCCTCAATTTTCCTATAATTCTAACCAATTTACATGATTATTTTATCAGAATAACTAAAGACAATAGCAAAGCATGCATGAATAGAAAAACCCAAGGATGAAGGATTAAGAAACTTATGAACTCAATCTAAAACTACATGTAAATAAATCAAAGGTAATATACTAAAAATGTAGATTTTACCTGGCTTAGGACTAGTTGAAAAGTCTCCCTTACAGATGGAGGGGAGAAACAATGAAACAATATATATTTAATAAGTTGAATTACTACTGGTACATTAACTTTCGAAGACATTAATCAAATATCAACTTCTCTACTCCCTTGCTCTATTCTGACCTATGAAAAAGTTTGTAAAATCCCACAGGGGATTTTGCATCATATGAACAAATACTTTTTACACGTGTGGATTGTAAGTGCAAGGTGTCTAGTAGATGACAAAAGAAAATTAAAACAACCAACAGATCCGCTTTCCTATAACCCGTCTCCTTCCTTAGAAAGAACCTCTCACAATTTAGACTAAACTTGAAACATAGGCACTAGGGTCCCTTTGTTTTGTTCATCCTGCTGACTAAGACCCCAGCTTTAAATTTAATAATGGACTGTCCTAACTTTGCAGAATAATATAGGAACTCCATTTATGATCTCTGGAGAAGTAATGATTCTGCTACATTTTTGCTTAATAAGCCTGTTAGACTGACACTGATTACTGTAGATCATCCCGCAGTGTTGACTACAGAAATCCACACGTATGCAATCAACAGAATATCCTAGTACCTGTCACACCTAAGCAATCACATCTATAGAAACACTAAATATCAAGGATCAGAAGAAAATAAGGAGATCCTTGCTTAATTATTGTCTGCCTCGCATTAATATTCATTGAGCTGATCTAAGTCTTCATCAAGATTATCTATCTAAAACTAGTAGAATGAATCTTGTCATTTTGAGCCAGGGTAATGGCAATTATAATCTACTTTACTCATCTGTTGTACTGCTAAATATTATAGTACTGTAGTTGATAGCATGCAGCAAATGCTAGGTACTTTCTGACCCTAGACATTCACAGAGGAAAGGGAAGATAGAAGAGACGCCAAACTATCTTACTTAGTTATTCTTGGATAAAACTCGTGATCTCTGTCAATAAGCAGGTGATCAGAGGCTACAGCTTTAATCCAACTTCACTTTCAATGAGCAGGTAATCAAAGGCAACATCTTTCATCAAGCTTCCCTAAGGCTTCTTTCACACTGCGCTTTTTTTTTTTGTTGCACATGAGGCAGGCACCGCACCGCAGGTAAAGCGAACAAAACCCGCCAATATTGCAGTCGGTGCACACAAATGATATCAGAAACATATTTGCTGATTTTTTATAATGAACCACGTTCCACGGAGGAAGTCTTACTTTTGACTGGAGGCAAGTAAACTTATAGCTTCATATGCAGAGAGAAAGCTCCAAAGAATTAGAAATATCAACTCCTTTCAGCTTAAAAGCAAGGGTCAAGGCTGAGCGGTAGCCTTTCACTGCCAAAACCGAGAGGAGCATTTCCTCCTGAAGGTGCACAAGGAACTCCGCTATTGTTGTAATAGAGGCAACGAAGGGAGAGGTATCCCTTCCAAGACACCAATTACAGAAGACAGTTCACTTAGCCTGGTAGCCTGAGGCCGAAAATTTTCAAATGTGTCCAGCCATCCTCCTCACAAACTGTTGCAAAAAAACCCTCTATGAGAGAGGAGGGGCTGGATAGTCTCCAAGCATGAAGTCGTAGCGAAGCTACGGCTTTGTGGAAGATGTTGCCATGTAGCTGTTTGAGTAGATCATATCGGAAAGGGAGTTCTCTCAGAAGCTCTGTCAGGACCTGTAGAAGGTCTGGGAACCACTCTGGGTGATGCCATAGCGGAGCTATGAGAGTCATAGATAGGTTGTTGGATACTCTGGTCTTGTTGAGTACTGTACTCTTCTCATCAGACAGAACGGGGGAAAAGCATGCACGTCTATGTCGTTCCACAGTTGTTGGAATGCCAGAGAAACTGGGGAGCATTAAAGCGGTAGCCTGAAGTTCAGGGATGTCACAAACAAGTCCACAATCAGGGAACCCCACAGTCAGGAATTTGTTGGCTACTAGATGATTCAAAGACCACTCGAAGCCCATTATCTGGGTCGCTCTGCTCAGATTGTTTGCAAGCTCATTCCCTTTGCCCGGAATGATGCGGGCCAATAGGGACACAGAGTTACCTTCTGTCCATCTCAGTACCTCTACTGCTAGATGGCATAGGGGCTGCGAAAAGGTACCGACTTGTTTGTTTATGTAAGCCACTACTGTTATGTTGTTGCTCATCAACACCACAGAGTGATCTGTCAGGAACTGCTGGAACTGTTGGAGGGCAAGAAAGGCTGGCCTCATCTCTAAGAGATTTATGTGCTTATACCTTTCGGACTCGGACCAGAGGCCGGAGGCTGTGTGTTGGAGCATGTGGGGCCCCACAACCCTTCTTTTGATGCATCTGAAAAGAGCATCAATTCAGGGGGGGAGAACAATGACGTAGACATCCCTGCGGAGGTTCTCCTCTGCCAACAACCACCTGAGATCCGTCTGCTCCTCTAGTCCTATGGGGACTAAGATGTCTGGGGAATCATTGGTCTGATTTCATCAGGACTTCAAGCTACCACTGGAGAGATCAAATCCTGGGGCATCTGTTGGGCACTAAGGATGATAGGTGACCTACGAGACAACCATTGCTGGACTGGCAGTTCTTCTGTTCTGGAGAAGGTTCTTGCTACCTTCCTCAGCCTCTGTACCCTGTCGTTTGATGGAAAGACTTTCTGTTGATCGGTGTCTATGATTATACCTAGCAATACCAGTCTTTGAGAGGCAAGCATGGACGACTTCTCAAGGTTTACCACGATCCCCAGATATTGGCAAAGCGCTAGAAGTCTGTCTTGGGGTTGAAGAAGGGTTGCCACCGCGTCTGCTATGAGCAGCCAATCGTCCAGGTACCTTAGGAGACGGATACCGATCCTGTGAGCCCAAGATGACACTAGGGCAAACACTCTCGTGAAGACCTGAGGTGCCCTGGAAAGACCGAAGCACAGCATTTTGAACTGGTATTACTTGTTGGCGAATATGATCCTTAGATACTCCTTTGAAGACATATGGACTGGGATCTGGAAGTACAGTTTGTGTCCTTGAAATTCAGAATGAACATGAAGTGCTTGTGGTCTTACCGCTAGTCTGACTGTGTATGCTGCCTCCATGCTGAATGGAGTTTGTCTGACAAACTTGTTCAGAGCCAAGATGTCAATGACTGGTCTCCAGCCTCTAGAAACCTTTTTCACAAGAAAGAGTTGACTGTAGAAGCCCGAAGACCCGTTGAGGACCTCTTGGAGAGCGCCTAATCCAACATGGTCTGCACTTCGCCCTGAAATGTCAGCTCCTTCGCTGATCTCGTTGGGTAGGAGCTTGATGGGACTCAATCCCGAGTCAATGAAGGGAGAGATTGAATGAACAGGAAGCTATACCCTGAACTAATCATGGAGATTGCCAGGGTTCAGCCCCAAGCTGTAGCCACCTCAGCCAGCGGCATTACAGGTATCCCCCCACTAGTGGACAACTGCGAGGATTACCTGCCCTTGTGGGTGTGGCTTTGGCTTCTACATCTACTCCTTTTACTTCTAAGGGAAGACTTAGAACCCTTCCACTCCTTGGTGTGTGAGTGAGCGGGGTAGCCAGCTACCCCCCAAACCCAGCGCTAACTAGCAAACTAGCAGGGGGGGGGTTGGTTAACCCTTGCTAAAAGTCTCATGGCTCGTCTTTCAGCTTCGCCGAAAGTAATATCTCTATAAATAGCAGAGGGTTTGTACTTTAGAATCGGCACAAACAATTATTACAGTACTATTTGTTAGTAAAATACTATCCAAAATCATGAAGTAAAATTTCACAAGTTAACCCAGCTGAAAAAGATTAAATCTGTAAGATGCAATAATTATGCCCACTATCTACTCTTAAATGCACAAGTGAAAAAGAAAGGTAGATAATATAAGGCTATTATTTACAAGATTAAGGAGGGCTTGATAATAAATATTGGACTAACAAGTCTAAAAAAGCCAAACTTTTAAGCAAGCAAGACACACAAGTGATGATCTTACCTCTCCGAAACCTAAGGATCCACTTGACTCTTTCCTGGAGCTGCTAGCAAGCCAGGAATAAAGTATCCATGATTTGCAAAGATCATATACATATATCTACTAATAATCAAAGGAATGATATGTGATTCTGGACAGCAAGACATCTAGGCCTAGGCAGCTTGATAGAATATGAAAGTAACCATTTCCAAAAGAAACATACAGTAGTTTAAGTCTTCCAGTAATAGAGGAAGCACACTAAAATAAGTTCTACCACCACATTGTGCAATTTTTATAGATAAAGAACTCAATTTGCAACCAAGCAAGACATTATACTAAAGTGGTAAAGTAAAACAAAAGAAGTATTACTGTACGGGGTATCAAAATACTTTTATAATATCTGTAGATGTAGAAGCCTCAAACAACACAGTACCTGTACCTAATTTCCAAGCAGCATCAAAAGGCAAACTAACAGAGGTGGTAATTACTGTACACTGAAATTGCAACTGGTTGAGAAAGACAAAGTAGTCGTGACAAAAAACTTATAGTATTAGGGGGGTTACCTAACCCAACTATGAGAATGGTCAAGTTACCCCAGATAACTATGAAAACCACAAAACCAACTGCAAAATTCCCAATAATATTACTGCATTCAAATGTGGTGTAAATTAGTTAACAGCATAGAAAAATGACAAATTCGTAGATAATTTGTATTTTTCCTAACTATACAAACCTTAGCTATTTAATAGGGGTACAGTATTACTTTTGGCGTAGCTTAAATGACGAGCCATTAATTTTTAACGAGGGTTTACTACCCACACCGCTAGTTAGCGGGGGTACGGGAGGGTAGCTTGCTTACCACCCCCCTCTCATGTGCTTGAGCTCACTTTGCTTGGAGGTAGGACTTCCAAGGGGGATAGGGCTGGCGGGAAAGTTTGGTTAAATAGCTAAGGGTGGACGTCCCAGCCAGTCTGGCTTTTTGGCTTTGCCCAGGGGCTCCTTATCTGAGTGTGTTAGCACTCAAAAAATAAGGATCCCCTGCACCTCGCTAAAACCTTGCTACCAAGGTCTGTGGCCTATGCAAGCTGTGTGTGAAGGTATGAAGAAGTGTGACTCGTCCTAGAAAGTTGTTCTGAAGTTCTTTAGATGGAAATTTGTAGACTAGGACTTCCCCAATACCACCTCGTCAGGGTATAGGGACGTAACAGTATTAATATTAATACTGTACTAGGTTCACAAGGGAGCATGGTTTACCTGCAGTGGTTTGAGGTCAGCTATGCAGAGAACCCACGATGCTGCTTTCCCCAAGAGAGGGGATGATGAAGAAAAGATTAAGGGCCAGTCAAACCTGTTCATTCATGCAGACTAAAACCGGGTAACAATGCCCTAAACCTTCTGCTACTTGTCCAATAAGGAGCTTGAGGTTTTAAACCAGCTGTTGTGCAGCCACCACAGGACCGATAAAGAAAGTATCGAGTCTCCTGTGGGTCACTTCTTGCAGGTAGTGGGATGTGAACGTGGTCTGCCATTTCCACACCCCAGCTTGAAGAACCTGCGTCACTGAAAAATTTCTTTTGAAGGCCAGGGACGTAGCTATGCCCCTGACATCATGTGCTCTGGGGCGATGTGACGGAGGATGGTCTGGATTCAGTGACAGGTCAATGACCCTGCAAATCCATGGAGAGGTTGTGTTCTTGGTGACCCTCCTCTTAGTCCTTCCTGTGCTGACAAATAGTGCTGGCACACAAGGACGGGCTGTGGCTGTTCTCTTGAGGTACAGCCTCAAGCTCCTTACTGGGCATAGTAAGTGATGGTCTGGGTCATGTGTTACAGTACGGAGACTAGAAATCCGGAAGGAGTCGAATCGAGGATCCGCTACTCCCGGGTTCTGAGTCTTAGCAATAAACTCAGGGACGAAGCTGAACGTTACCTCCCCCCATCCCCTTGAATGGGCGATGTCATACAAGAGACCATGAAGTTCGCTGACTCGCCTGGCCGAGGCCAAAGCTAGCAGGAACATCGTCTTCCAAGTTAGGTGGCGATCTGATGCCTGGCGTAATGGTTCATAGGGAGGTCTCTTAAGAGACCTGAGAACTCGAACCACGTTCCATTGGGGAGGTCTCACTTCCAACTGAGGGCAGGTAAGTTCATAACTACGTATGAGTAGAGAAAGTTCTAGCGAGGAAGAAATGTCATTCCTTTCAGCCTGAAGGCAAGGCTTAAGGCTGAACGATAGCCTTTCACTGCCGAGACTGATGGGCGCATTTCTTCACGCAAATACACGAGGAACTCCGCTATTGCTGGAATAGTGGCATCGAGTGGAGAGATACCCCTTCCATGACACCAACCACAGAAGACTTTTCACTTTGCCTGGTAGACTGCTGCTGATGACTTCCGCATGTGTCCAGACATCCTGATCACAACCTGTTGCGGGTACCATTCTGCGTGATGCCATAGCAGAGCTATGAGGGCCACTGAAAGATTGACCGATGTTCTGGTCTTGTTGAGTACCATCCTCATCAGACAGACCAGGGGAAAGACGTAAACGTCGATGTTGTCCCACCATTGTTGGAAAGCATCTTGCCAGAGAGCCTTGGGGTCTGGCATTGGGGAACAGTAGAGCGGGAGCCTGAAGTTCAGAGCCGTTGCGAAGAGGTCCACAGTCGGAGAACCCCACAAAGTCAGGACTTTGTTGGCTACTAGATGATCCAAAGACCACTCGGTACTCACTATCTGAGATGCTCTGCTCAGGTTGTCAGCGAGCACATTCCTTTTGCCCGTAATGAAGCGTGCCGATAGTGGTATCGAGTGGATTTCAGCCCATCTCAGTATCTCTACTGCTACATGGGATAGTTGCTGCGAAAAAGTACCTCCTTGTTTGTTGATGTAGGCCACTACAGTGGTGTTGTTGCTCATCACCACTACAGAGTGACTTGCCAGGTACTGTTGGAACTGTTGAAGGGCTAGAAAGACGGCCTTCATTGCTAGGAGATTTATGAGGAGATACTTTTTTTTACTCTGACCAGAGGACTGAGGTCGTGTGGTGCAGCACGTGGGCCCCCAACCCTTTTTTTTTTTGAAGCGTCTGAAAACAGCATCAAATCCAGGGGGTAGGACGAGAAGATCCACTCCCTTTCGTAAGTTCTTGCCTGCCACCCACCACTGGAGGTCCGTCAGTTCCGCAGGTCCCATGGGGATCTAGATGTCCGGGAGTTGTAAGCTTGATTCCACCGGGACTTGAGTCGCCACTGGAGGGATCTCATCCTGAGGCGACCGTTGGGAACTAGATGGGCCAGTGATGAAAGGTGACCGAGGAGATGTAACCACGATTGGGCTGGAAGTTCTTCTCGTCTGAGAAAAGGTCTTGCGACCTTCCTCAGCCTTGCTATCCTGTCGTCTGATGGGAAGGCTTTGTGGAGAGTGGTGTCTATAATCATGCCTAAGTATACCAGTCTTTGAGTGGGGAGCAGGGAAGACTTCTTGAGATTTACCATGATCCCCAGATTTGGCAAAGTCTCAGAAGTTTGTCTCAGAGTTGAAGAAGGGTTGACACCATGTCTGCTAGGATTAACCAGTCGTCCAGATAATGGAGGAGACGGATGCCAATCCTGTGTGCCCAAGATGATACTAGGGTGAACACTCTGGTGAAGACTTGTGGTGCTATGGAAAGACCGAAGCACAGCACCTTGAACTGGTATTTTCTGTTGTCCAGGCTGAATCTTAAGAACTTCCTTGAAGACGGGTGGACTGGGATCTGACAGTACGCGTCCTATAGGTCCAGTGTGCACATGAAGTCTTGCGGTCTTACTGCTAGTCTGACCGTGTCTGCCGTCTCCATGCTGAACGGAGTTTGTTTGACAAACTTGTTCAGAGCTGAGAGGTCAATGACTGGTCTCAAGCCTCCAGACGCCTTCTTTACAAGAAAGAGTCGACTGAAGAAGCCTGGGGATCCGTCGAGGACCTCTTGGAGAGCGCCCTTCTTCAACAGGGTCTGGACTTCTGCCCGAAGACCTTGCCCCCTTGCCGATCCCATGGCAAGGGAGTTCAATGACACAGGATTCGTCGTCAGGAGAGGTAGAGATGTTATGAACGGGACGTGATATCCTAGACTGATCACAGAGATTGTCCAGGAATCGACCCCGAGTTGCTTCCACCTGTTTGAGCAACTTTGTAGGCATCCCCCCACTGGTGGAAATGCAGGAGGACTGCCTATCATAGCGTTTGCGGACTCAGCTGCTCCCTCTAGGATTTTTGCCTCCCCTGGAGGACTTCTTGCCTTTCCTTTCTTTGACAGGAAAGGGCTTATACACCATCGTCCTCGCTGCTGTTGTCGTCGTAGTGGTCTTGGCTGGACGGGACTGCTGTGGTGCTGGAGGCTTATAGGGCTTGGATGTTGAAGCCCTATGAAGGAGGGAGTCTTGATGTGACTTCCTCCACCTCTCAGCGGCATGTTCCACATCCTTAGGCTCGAAAAGAACAGACCCCTCCATGGAGGAGTGTCTGAGCCTATTAATCTCGGTGCTAGGGACCTTCTGATGGAATCTCTTAGCTACTGCATCCCGACATTTCAGGATGGTATTTGCCCACAAGTTCGAGACTTGGTGGACCAGAAACTCGATCGTGCGAATACCTGAGAGAAGGAAGGTTTCCATAGCTTTCCTGGTACGTTCCTTGGAGAAATCCTCAGAACGTATCAGGATACCTAAGGTCCCCACCCAGATATCGAGCCACAAAGTAGCTTGCATAGCACACTTCGCGACCTTCTCCTGATTGAGGATCTCGGCTGCCGAGAACGAGACCTGCCGGTTGGAAAGTCTCTCAAGAGGAACTCCCCTGGTTAGCTCTTCCAGCGAGTGGTGAAGTGGAAGAGCTAGACAAGGCTCCTCTAGGATCTCGAAGTACCTCCTCTGCTGTATGCGAGGAGGTGGGAGGAGCTTGTTCGGGGTACCGGAACGGTTGGTGTACTGAAATTCCAAATGGAATTTGTATTTTGTTTTATATTATATTATATCATATTTTGTTTCAAGTAGCATGGTCACTGGAAGACAGTTAGCTTAGTTTCAAGTATTTAACTACCCCCTTGGTTGTTAACAGCTCACTGCCTTCCGGCGGCCGTTTTGTTGTTTTATCATAACCAGCTACTAATGCTTTGCTTTCTTCCTGAGGTTGATGGAAACTTAAGTCAGTTACGAAGGAGCATTCCATCGCTAAGGGTCTCGTAACTCGAGCTCCTGTTCTTGATATAAGAATACACTTTGTACCGCTACCCAGTTAACGTGACAAGAACACTTTCTACATGTCCTTTGAAGTGACGAAGAGTATTATCGCCATGTAAACTCTGTTTAATCCCGACCAGGAAGAAGCTTTCTTTCATCGCAACCCATCTCTACACGTACTTCGCCTTCGTCCCAGGATGATATCGGTGGGTCTGTAAAACTCAGGGGGAGTTTTTTTATGTCAATCCGAAATCATTTAGAGGGATAATGCCATCCCATATAAATTTGACTTCCAATTATCATCGCTTACTTTTTTCAATAAGTTTTATTTTTTCATACCTTTCAATTTTGTAACGAGTTCGTACCCTTTTCAGTTTTGTAACGACTTCGTACCCTTTTCAGGGATATCATAAATTGTACTACGTGGACTCCAGTTTGGACTATGGGTGTATATTTATTTACATAAGTTTTCCAAGGTATGCAATATGCCAAGTGTTATAACGTGCTTCACATAATAATTGGATTTTAATATGTATTTATACGATCGTTGTGTAGTATGTAATTAGACATTTGGTAATATTTAAGGTATTTGGAAGAAGCTGAATTACTGCGGTTCCCCCTTGCTTCAAGATGGTCAACTTTGTGTATTAGCTGCCGCATCAGCACCTGGATGAATTAGGATATTTATCACATACAATAAATTACTTATTTTTTTTCACATTTTAATTATCCTTATTTAATTCCTAGTGCTTGTAAATTAAAATTCAGCGCATGGCGACCGTGACAGGACTTAGCATTATAGGTTAGGTACGTGATACAGAACGTGAATTGCGGTGTGTTCGAGGTTTCTTCCTGGAAGGGGTTGTTATAATTTGCTTATTTCTTTAATCGATTTTTTGCTGTTTAAGAAAGAGTTCAGTGTACCATTTTTACGAATTCGTAAGTGAGTTTATCGTTTACTTGGCAACTGATTTAAAGTTCTTTGTTAACCATTTATGCGGTTCATATTTTGTTTATCCCTTTGCGAATAATTTATTGCGTATTTGAGTGCTCCTATTTCTCGCGTTATTTTTAGCTTTTTGCTTCGTAATAACGTTATTTGTAATAAGTGGTGTTTACTATTTTGTTTAGAAAATTTTCATTTGTGTATTGTATTAATCATACTTTTTAAGAATTTTGGTGCCTTTTTGTTTATTTGTAGTCATAATGGCTGAATTGGTAGTGCTAATTGGTCAGCGTAAGATTATTAGGAAGAAGATTACAGATTGTGCCAACCGTTCCTCGCAGTACCCTTCATTAGATAATACTGCTAAAGTATCTGAACGAGGTGTTCTCCTGGATTATAGGAAGCGATTAAGTGACTTGGATTCTAAAATACAGACTCTAAAATTTTCAGGGGAATTTAGAGAAGAGGATTTGGAAGCTGAGCTTTCAGCATGTCAATGTTACCTTGATAAAATTTCAGGTATTTTGCCTTTGTTGGATGTAAGTGTAAATGCTGGAAGCTCTCCACTTTCATGAACTACTAATATTGCTAGGAGTCTTTTGAGGCAACCCACTGCCCCTCTACCCAAATTCCAAAGTAAGGAAGGTGAGGATTTTTTTAAATTCATTAGAGAATTTGAAACCACGACTCAGAGTTTTAATTATCCAGACAGAGACTTGCTCTTACTTTTGAAACAACAAGTAGAAGGTAGGGCTAAATGTTTACTTGGATCATTGGAGGCCGACAAACAAAGTTACAATGATGCCAAAGACTTACTGACTAAGGCATTTGCCTCGACTGAATTACGAAAATCGGCTGTAATTAAGAAATTGACTTGTCTAAATCTCAAAGAAGGAGAGGACCCTTTTGTCTTCTTATCAGAACTTAGAAATATAGTCGAAAATTTCAAATATTTGCATATTGATGTTGAGGAGGTTGTTAGATATTTTGTTTGGTCTGCAATGAATGATAGATTTAAGTCTCATCTGGTTCATATCACTAATGTGACTCATCCATCACTTCAGCAAATTGTAGATAATTTCTTTACAGCATGTGAAAGGTATGAACAGGCTCAGACGAAAGGTAAATTGTCTGTCAGGGATAAAGTTGCAACTCATTCAAAGCCATTACAGGAAAAGACTAGTACCATGGCTCTTAAAACTAAGACTGTTCCCGCCAAAGCTTGTAATTTTTGTTCCAAGACCAGTATTTCTGACAATGATCATTTAAATTACAAGTGTACTAAGTATGCTACCCCTTCTGATAAAATTTCTTTATTAAATTTGCATAAAGGTTGTGTAAAATGTGGTAATTTTAATCATTTCACTAAAGTATGCAAGTTCAGATTTCGAAGACCCTGTTCACATTGTTCGCAGTATCACATGGAGTATCTTTGTGGGAAACTTAGTCCTGACAGGTGTAATAGTAAAAAAAAGTGTCTTCCAAGGAAGCAAGCAGTGGGATAGCAGTATTGCCAAATGTTACCACAGGTTCAGTTCTCCCTACTTTCACATTTTGTGTAAATGGTCAAAATGATATTTTAATTATAGAATAAATTTTTGAATATACTTACCCGGTGAATATATAATAGCTGCAACTCTGCGGCTCGACAGACAACATACTCAAAAAACTCGCGAGCGATCGCTATGCAGGTTGCGGGTGTGCCCACCAGCGCCAACTGTCGGCCAGATACCACTCTTGAATGTAAACAAAACCTTCAATTCTTCTCGTCCCGCTGCGTCTCTATTGGGGAGGAAGGGAGGGTCATTTAATTTATATATTCACCGGGTAAGTATATTCAAAAATTTATTTTATAATTAAAATATCATTTTTAAATATTAAACTTAGCCGGTGAATATATAATAGCTGATTCACACCCAAGGAGGTGGGTAGAGACCAGAGTTAATATGTTTACAGCGTATAAGCTAAGAGTTTTTTCATTTTGACAGTTATCAATATAACAAAACCAAAATAAATAGGTACATGGTAAGGAAGTTGACTTAGACGATTACTCTGCCTTGTAAGTCTGTCTTCCTCACGGAGCCCAGCGATCCTCTTAGGATGCTGACAGACTCCCAGGAGCTGAAGTATCAAGGGCTGCAACCCATACAACAGGACCTCATCAAACCCCTAATCTGGGCGCTCTCAAGAAATGACTTTGACCACCCGCCAAATCAACCAGGATGCGAAAGGCTTCTTAGCCTTCCGTACAACCCAAAAAACAATATTAAAAACATTTCAAGAGACAGATTAAAAGGATATGGAATTAGGGAAGTGTAGTGGTTGAGCCCTCACCCACTACTGCACTCGCTGCTACGAATGGACCCAGTGTGTAGCAGTCCTCGTAAAGAGTCTGGACATCTTTCAAGTAAAATGACGCGAACACTGACTTGCTTCTCCAAAAGGTCGCGTCCATGATACTTTGCAGAGATCTATTTTGCTTAAAGGCCACGGAAGTTGCTATAGCTCTAATCTCGTGCGTCCTAACCTTAAGCAAAGATCGGTCTTCCTCACTCAAGTGTGAATGAGCTTCTCGTATTAACAATCTGATAAAATATGACAAAGCATTCTTTGACATAGGTAAGGATGGTTTCTTAACCGAACACCATAACGCTTCAGATTTACCTCTTAAAGGCTTAGTACGAGCTAAATAGAACTTAAGAGCTCTAACGGGGCATAAAACTCTCTCTAACTCGTTGCCTACGATCTTTGATAAGCTAGGAATATCAAAAGATTTAGGCCAAGGACGAGAAGGCAGTTCATTCTTGGCTAGGAAACCAAGTTGAAGAGAACAAGAGGCTTTTTCTGTCGAAAAACCGATGTTCTTGCTGAAGGCATGAAGCTCACTGACTCTTTTAGCTGAGGCCAAGCACACCAGGAAAAGAGTCTTAAGAGTGAGATCCTTCAGGGAGGCTGAATGTAAAGGCTCGAACCTGTCTGACATGAGGAATCTTAGGACCACGTCTAAATTCCATCCAGGTGTAGCCAAACGACGTTCCTTAGAGGTCTCAAAAGACTTAAGGAGATCTTGTAGATCTTTATTGTTGGAAAGATCTAAGCCTCTATGCCGGAAGACCGAAGCCAACATGCTCCTGTAGCCCTTGATCGTGGGAGCTGAAAGGGAGCGAACTCTTCTCAGGTATAAGAGAAAGTCCGCGATTTGGGCTACAGAGGTACTAGACGAGGATACAGATACTGACTTGCACCAGTCTCGGAAGATTTCCCACTTCGATTGGTAAACTCTAATGGTAGAAGCTCTCCTCGCTCTTGCAATCGCACTGGCTGCCTCCTTCGAAAAGCCTCTAGCTCTCGAGAGTCTTTCGATAGTCTGAAGGCAGTCAGACGAAGAGCGTGGAGGCTTTGGTGTACCTTCTTTACGTGTGGCTGACGTAATAGGTCTACTCTTAGAGGAAGACTTCTTGGAAAGTCTACCAGCCATCGAAGTACCTCGGTGAACCATTCTCTCGCGGGCCAGAGGGGAGCAACTAACGTCAACCTTATCCCTTCGTGAGAGGCGAACTTCTGAAGTACCTTGTTGACAATCTTGAATGGTGGGAATGCGTATAGGTCTAGGTGAGACCAATCTAGGAGAAAGGCATCTATATGTATTGCTGCTGGGTCTGGGACTGGAGAGCAATAGATTGGAAGCCTCTTGGTCATCGAGGTTGCAAAGAGGTCTATGGTGGGTTGACCCCAAGTCGCCCAAAGCCTCTTGCACACATCCTTGTGGAGGGTCCATTCGGTTGGAATTACCTGACCTTTCCGACTGAGACAATCTGCTAGAATGTTCAAGTCGCCCTGGATAAACCTCGTCACTAGGGAGATGCCTCGATCTCTTGACCAGATGAGCAGGTCCCTTGCGATCTCGTACAGTGTCAGGGAGTGGGTACCTCCTTGTTTGGAAATGTACGCCAAGGCTGTGGTGTTGTCCGAGTTGACCTCCACCACTTTGTCTCGAAGGAGACTCTCGAAGCTTATCAAGGCCAGGTGAACTGCCAAAAGCTCCTTGCCGTTGATATGCATGCTCCTCTGACTTGAGGTCCACAGACCTGAGCATTCCCGACCGTCCAGTGTCGCACCCCAACCCAAATCCGATGCGTCTGAGAAGAGAACGTGGTTTGGTTTCTGAACTGCTAGGGGAAGTCCCTCTCGTAGACTGATATTGTCTTTCCACCAATTCAGGCAAGTCTTTACTGTTTCGGAAATCGGGATCGAGACCGCCTCTAGCGTCTTGTCCTTTTTCCAGTGAAAAGCTAGATGGAATTGTAGAGGTCGGAGGTGTAGCCTTCCTAGCGAGACAAACTGCTCCAGGGATGATAGAGTTCCTATTAGACTCATCCAATTCCTGACTGAGCAACGTTCTCTCTTCAACATCTTTTGGATTACGAGCAGGGCTTGATCTATTCTGGGGGCCGACGGAAAGGCCCGAAAAACTGGACTGCGAATCTCCATCCCTAAATACAGAATAGTTTGGGATGGGATCAGCTGGGACTTTTTCAAGTTGACCAGAAGTCCCAATTCCTTGGTCAGATCTAAAGTCCAATTGAGATCCTTCAGACAGCGATGACTGGACGAGGTTCTGAGAAGCCAGTCGTCCAAATAAAGGGAGGCTCGGATACCCGATAAATGAAGGAATTTTGCCACATTCCTCATAAGCCTCGTAAACAGGAGAGGAGCAGGACTTAGGCCAAATCACAGGGCCCGAAACTGGTACACCACATTGTCGAACACAAATCTCAGAAAAGGTTGGGGATCTGAGTGAATGGGGATGTGGAAGTAAGCGTCTCTTAGGTCGAGAGAGACCATCCAGTCTCCCTTTCTGACCGCTGCTAAAACTGACTTCGTGGTCTCCATGGTGAACTTTGTCTTTGTGACAAAGACATTCAGAGCACTGACGTCTAGCACCGGTCTCCAACCTCCTGTCTTCTTCGGTACTAGGAAGAGACGGTTGTAAAACCCCGGTGATTGAAGGTCCGAGACTTTGACCACCGCTCCCTTCTCTAGCAAAAGAGACACTTCTAGTTTCAGGGCTTGTCTCTTTGCTTCCTCTCGGTACCTGGGAGAGAGATCGATGGGGGACGTCGCTAGAGGAGGTTTGCGTACAAATGGGATTTTGTACCCCTCTCTGAGCAACCTCACAGACTGTTGATCTGCGCCTCTCTTCTCCCAGGCTTGCCAGAAGTTCTTGAGTCTGGCACCTACTGCTGTCTGAAGCTGCGGGCAGTCAGACTCTGCCTCGCGAGGACTTGGCTCCTTTCCTCTTTCCTCTCTTCCCTTCGGCACGAGTACTTCCCCTGCTGGGGGCTCTGCCACGAAAGGGCGGAATAAACCTGGACGCTGGAGTGTCTATCCTAGGTCTAGCAGACAAGGCAGACGAAGGGGTCCCTTTGCGAGCCGAGGACGCAACCAAGTCATGGGTGTCCTTCTGCACAAGAGACAACGATATTTCCTTAACTAAAAGTTCAGGAAACAAGAACTTAGACAAAGGGGCAAAGAGTAGCTCAGATCGTTGACAAGGCGTCACTCCTGCTGACAGAAAAGAGCACAGAGACTCTCGTTTCTTTAGGACTCCTGACGTAAACGAGGCGGAGAGCTCGTTGGATCCATCGCGGATGGCCTTATCCATGCAGGACATAATGAGTAAGGAAACATCTCTATCGGCTGATGAGATTTTCCTACTCAAGGCTCCCAAACACCAGTCAAGGAAGTTAAAAACTTCAAAAGCCCTAAAGATGCCCTTAAGTAGATGGTTCAGGTCTGAGGATGACCAACTAATCTTCGAGCGTCTCATGGCTAGGCGGCGGGGAGAGTCTACAAGACTTGAGAAGTCGCCCTGGGCAGAGGCAGGAACTCCCAAGCCGAGAACTTCTCCCGTGGCATACCAGACGCTCGATCTAGACGAGAGTTTAGTTGGGGGGAAGGCAAAGGCAGTCTTCCCTAAACTCCTCTTGGTTTCCAACCAATCGCCTAACAGCCGTAAAGCTCTCTTGGATGAGCGAGAGAGAACGAGTTTTGTAAAGGCTGGCATGGCAGCAGGTACGCCTAAAACAAACTCAGACGGCGGAGAACGAGGAGCCACAGAGACAAAGTGTTCAGGGAACAACTCTTTAAAAATGAGCATGACTTTTTTAAAGTCCATAGATGGCGGAACTGCTCTAGGCTCATCAATATCTGAAGGATGATCCTCAGGCTGAGGGTCAGCAACGTCCTCATCCGAAAGTTCCTCATCTGATAACTGATGAGAAACAAGCAAAGGGGTAGGCAATGCTTGACACGCAGCGTCCGCCCGCACTGGTGCATAAGTGGAGGAGCAGGACGCAGCGTCCTGAAACTGCTGAACAGTCTGGGAACTGTCAACAACAACAACAGGTGCGTGAGGACGCACAGCGTCCACCCGAGACTGCTTAGACCGCCTGGGTTGTGCAGTCAAAAGAACTCTAGGTTGCGGAGGTTGACGCACTGCGTCAAAACAAGTCAACTCTGATGGTTGGCGAACGTCCTGAACGTCACCAGGCGCATCAGTGAGTTGCTTAACGTCCACATGCGGTTGAAAGTCCACACGAGACCGCATCGGGTGTGGTACAACCCCAACTGGTTGACGTGAGCTGGCTACACCAACGTCAACAGGACGCACAACCGAACGCTTGGGTGGCTGACGGCCAGGATCTCCATGAGATAGACGGCTAGGTTAAACGGAAACCTTCTCTGCGTTGTAATCTTCCATAAGGGACGCAAGCTTAGACTGCATGTCCTGCAGTATAACCCATTTAGGGTCTACGGTAACGGGTGCGGTAACAGACGGGGTTAGCGTCTGAGATGGCACAACTTTGCCTTGCTTAGGCGGCGAGCAGTCATCCGATGACAGCAACGGGTCCGAACTGTCCCAATGACTACATCCGGGACGTTGGACCTGTCCTGAAGGGACCGACTTGCGTTTCAAAGGCCTAGAAACCTTGCTCCATGGTTTCTTGCGTGAAACGCCTTCGGAAGACGAGGTAAAAATGGGCTCTCTCGTCTTATGGTAGGGGCGATCTTGACGAGATACGCCTGATACCATAGAGGGAACGTCTGTTCGCTGATCAAGGCCTCTCGAACCCATAAGTCGTACGACATTGCTTCTCCCCTGGGCTTGGGAGCTTGTAAGAGGTCCCGGACTAGGTGAACGACAGGCACGAACAGACGAACCCTCGGTCGCAACACTGTTCACAACACTTTGCGCACTAATCACTTTCCCACTTTCCACCGTGGCACTGTGGCACTTAAGTTCCTTCACGTCAGCCATGAGTTGATTACGGTCACTTGCTAACGCTTCAACTCTCTCCCCCAAGGCATGAATAGCACGTAACATGTCTTGCATAGACGGTTCCTGAGTGATAGAAGGGGGGTTAGGAACAACCACTACAGGGGAAGGATTAGGTTCAGGGGCATGTGGAGAGGAAAAATCTACGGACCTAGATGAACTTCTCCTTACCCTATCTCTCTCTAGTCTGCGTGTATATTTTTGGGCTCAAGCCATGGCGTCCTGATGGAAGGTTCCTGTTTGGTAGCTTCCTTGGGTATAAGACTACTAAGATATTCCCAGAGAATTTAACCACAGGTTATCACAGAATTCTAACTTCTGGAGCGAGTATCTCAAAGGTTTCCCTTTAAGACATCGTAATACAACAGGGGACACGCATGTCTGAACGTGCCACATAGCTATCTTCACCCCGAACAGAGTTAATGCTTCGGTGTGTAAGGGCTGAGAATAGCTGGGAGCCGTTCCACAGCTAATCTCACTCGTGGCTACTACTGATACTCGAGACGTAAACAAACGGACGCCATTGCTCTGATGACGTCACGCCCGTCTTTATCCTTTGTTTAGTAGCTGCCCTACTTAGACGGATTTTCCCTTGTGTTATCTTTATCGCTTTGCATCTTCGCTATGTCGTTACCTTCAGCCTCGCCTTCTTCTGGAAAGTTGAGTACAAGGTTCCAGTATTGTTTAATTAAGCTCTGGCCGTAAAGTAAATATTATTTTGCGAAATAATTGATGTTTTGTGGCAGAGCTGTGCCTCTACCGGACCCGCCATTTTATGGCGTCGTTGTTGTTTTGCATGTCTTATTTAGTTAGCCACAACAACGCTTCCGGCATTATATACTAATCGAATACATTAGTTTATTTAGTCTTCATAGCTAGGAACTTTTATATCGTGTTTAGACGCTTTTTATCGGTCATCGATTGACCTCATACCAGTCGGCTACTATAGCCCCCAGGCCAGGAGCCTACATACAAGTGTTCATGCATGATTTATTAGTGATCCTAGACTAAGTTATGAAGATAGTGGCATTATTATTTTACAATACTTTTGACAGTGATGCAAATGTTTTCGCCTTCAGGGACCATATAGGGGATAGGCTAGTCAGTGATTCTTTCTAGCCTAACCTAATATTAGGACCCCTATATGCTTCCTTCATCCCCTGCCTTGGCATTCCCTCTATTTAGCCTTGATCCCTTTTCTGAGTAAAGGGATTATTGTCTAATAGAGTATATATCGCCTCTCTGTCCTCCCTAAAGGAATGAACCCCCTTTAGGGCTGCGTCTGAGAGTGAGGTTAGGCTAGCCTACCTCTATGGCTAGGATAGTCTATGACTTTCCTGCGATAGCGATATGTCTTCTTCCTTGCCTAGTTCAGGACTTTTAGCCCTGTTCTAGGTCGGGTTAGGAAGGTTTCTCTGTTCCATGCTGAAACGGTACTCTTGCACCGTTTTAGCCGATCAGCCTGATCTTAGGTTAGGGAGTGTCCTCCCTTCCCTTAGTGGCCGCTCTGGTACAGAAACCCTTCCTGGGAAGACTTCTCTCTTCTCCCTCCCCACCTATCTCTTGTATAGCCTAGCCTATGCTTAGGTTAGTTTATACTCATCTGTCCCCTGTCCTACAACTCCTCCTTAGGGTGGAAGAGTAGGGCTACCCGAGCTTCCTTGTGCAGTCCACTCTGGTACATATACCCTCATAGTGTCCTATAAGGTTAGTTACTAGTATAGTTCTGCATATGGGAGTCTCCCCCCCCTCCTCTTGGGTGTTCCCTAGCCCTCCCTTGGGCTACCTAGCTCCCGGTCCCTAGTGACCCCTGCTCATGGATGTTAGAGCCTGCCTCTATCATGGGTACACCCCCTCAGGGAGGGGGAGGGATGTCTGGAACCCTGACGGTACTTCCTGCATCCCTTCCCCCCTCCCCCTGTCTCTCTTTCTATCTGGGTGCCGGTCTCTTGCCGCCTCTACTGTCGGCAATACCTGCCTCCTACTTGGTGACTTCCCTACCCTTGCCGCCAGCCCCCCGTGTACCGAGGGACTGCCGGCTGCCGCCGGCTACCACCGGCGGCTCTCCTACTCCTATCTAATCGTCCGCTTGCCGGTCGATCACCGGAGTGCCGGCATATACTGCCGGCAACCCGATACTGCCTTTACCATCCTTATCCCAGTCACCAACCTGGCATCCTCCGACTGCCGGAGCCACCGCTTCCTGCCGGCGTGCCGCCGTTGTGCCGGCGGCCGCCATCCTGGTATTTAACTGACTTTTCAAAATCGTCTGTTCTAATGCCAGAATCTATGCTGGAGCGAGCTCCGGCATGCCGGCGGCTTGCCGGATGCCCCGGAGGCGTCAAGAATACTTGCACCCCCTTACTGTAGCTATCATAAGACTAGGATAGCCCTATATCGCAAACAGATAAGCTGCTTCCGCTATTAAGATCAGTACCTAGTACTGCTCTATTAGTGATCATGCTGTCTCTTTGCATTCTTCTATTTCCAGCAGGCTATGTGCATCTTAGCGCGGCTGGTTGCCAGAAGCAGTTACCCTTTAATGAGGCCTTCTGGCTCTTAACTGGGAACCGAATGAATTCGATCCCAATCTTGTCCTTGGTTTTCCATGGAGTTCCAAAATACTAGGAATTCTAGGAAACTATATCCAATGATCTCGGTCATTTGGATTATCCAAGGACCAAGCTTGTGGTAACCAGCCGGGCGGGATGCATGGAGCATGTTCTCCTTTACTGTTTTCATTCTCTATGCATCACACCTTCTTTAAGTTAAAATTAATGATTAATATTAACTTAGTTTAAGAGCCATTCTTATGACTCCCCCATACTCATTTTCTCTTTCTTCCACAGGAGGAGCAGATGAAGTGTGACTTCGCCTTCTGCGCTGTGAAACGCCCGCAGTTTTACGGGCATACGGCTTGCAGGACTCACGCCTCTTGTGCAGACAAGAAAGGGGACTTGAAGTTTTGGAATCCACTGGATTGTACGGTCTGCCAGGCCCACCTAGTTGAGGCCTTCCATAACCCTCCCTCAGCGGAGGTTAGAGACATTTCTCGTGAAAAGCTGCGCAAGTGGGTGCGTGGCTTTCAGAAAAATGCTACTGGACCGTACCTGGCCACCGAAGAACTGAGGTCCCTGTTGTTCCCTAAGGCCTCCTCTGACTCAGTGGTACCAAAAGATACGATCCCCACCGTCCAAATTACGGTGGAACCTGATGTGGTCATGGCTCAGTCCATGCACGAGTGTCGCTTAGATTCCGAGGATGATGAACAGATCTCAGACGTCTCGGAAGACACGGAGAAGACGCTTATGGCTCAAGGAGCCGAAGAGGACGAAGACAAGGTGGAGTACACCGAGTCGGAGCTTGGAGCTGCTCCCTCGTCCATCCCTCCTCCTACTCCTACACCGACGGAAATGTCTGTTCCGTCTACCTCCTCAACTCCGGATCCTTCCTCTTCTACCCAAGAACTGATCCAGCTGATTAGAGCCGTCATGGACGACAGGCTGAAGGAGAACCAGGAGTCCATCAGGTCGATGATTGGATCCAGAGAACCGAAGAAGATTTCGGTCAAGGATCTCCCAGCTTGCTCTCATGCCAACCCGTGGAGGTATGCAGAGCATATGGTTATTGCGACCGGCAGGATCTTTGTTAGTGACAAGATCGGCACGGTCCCGTTGGAAGATGTGGAGTTCTTCCCAAGCTTCGAGGCCTACCCGGACTGTTACGTCCGGCTTCGTTCCGAACCTGCCTCGAAGGAAGAGACCGAACCTAAAGAAGAGATAGTGTTCGATCTCGCAAAGGCCCAGGCTATGCTAGCCTCCGCATTTAAGAGTAGGGGCTTTACCTGCTCTAAGCTTCCGGCTTTGAGCAAGAAGCATCCTACGTACGTTGCACCTGACACTGCGGTTCTTCCTTTCTTGGAAAAGGCCTTAGCTGCATGCCTTAAAGCGGCGGAAGAAGGGAAACCCTGCCCTGCACTGGAGGAGTGCAGACCCTTCTCCATCGTGACCCCCCCTGACGCTCGACACTGGAAAGATGTTCAGCATACTTTCGTCGTGGGAAGGCTCGATCCTGACGTCGCCGGACGTCAGTTTAATGAAGACCTCCCTAAGCTCAACGATCACCTCCTTCGCCGGGAACAAGACACGAAGGAGAGGCTTGCGGCATCTCTTTCTCATCAAGTCCAACTGGATGTGATGGCCTGTGACACAAGAGTACCAGATCACTACATGGTACTAGCCAAATCCCACTTACTGACAGTAATGAAGGACTTGTACCACTTCATAAAGGCTCGCAGAGCCTGTCGTGAATTCGTGTTTGCCGGTGCCACCGTGAAACACGAACCCCGGAGGCTGATTTCCTCCAACATCTGGGGAAAGCACCTGTTTCCTTCTGACCTGGTCAAGGAAATAACTGACAGAGCCGCCACGGAGAATAGGAACCTTCTCCACAAGTGGGGCATGTCCAGAAAAAGGAAACCCTCTCAGGACGAAGGACCTCAGCCTAAGAGAAAACCTCAAAAACCAAAACCCCAGCAACGTCAGCAACGACGTCAGTTTCCGGGACCCGCTACCTCCCAAGTGGTTGCCCAACCACAACAGACCTTTCAATTGGTCCCCCAACCGGTGTTGTCACAGTCACCGGTCTTCACCCCTGCCTTTGAGCAACCATCCACTACCTTTCATGCCAAAGGTAGAGGCTCGTTCAGGGGTGCAAGCAGAGACGCATCTCGTCGTCCCTCCAGAGGTAGAGGAGGAAAGGGAGCTAGCGGCCGAGGCAACAAGTCCTCGGGACACCAGAAGCAATGAAGTGCTTCCGGTGGGAGGAAGACTCCGCCAATTCCAGGATCGTTGGACCTTCGATCCCTGGGCACACAGCATCATCAAGAACGGTCTAGGCTGGAGTTGGACGCAACCACCCCCAATCTTCCAGCGGTTCTTCCAGCAATCGACCCCCCTTCTGGAAGAATATGTTCTAGACCTCTTGGACAAGAAGGTGATAAGGAAGGTAAAGTCCACCAGGTTCCAAGGGAGACTGTTTTGCGTTCCCAAGAAGGACTCAGACAAACTCAGAGTCATTCTGGACTTATCCCCCCTCAACAAGTTCATAGAGAACAACAAATTCAAGATGCTGACGCTTCAACAAATAAGGACCCTTCTGCATCAAGGTTCCTACACGGTCTCTATAGACCTGGCGGATGCCTATTGGCACATTCCAATGAACCATCACGCTTCCTCCTACCTAGGATTTCGACTCCAAAGGAAAAGCTACGCCTTCCGGGCCATGCCATTCGGCCTCAATGTGGCCCCTCGGATCTTCACAAAACTGGCGGATGCCATAGTACAACAGCTCCGCCTAAGAAACGTCCAGGTGATGGCCTACCTCGACGACTGGCTAGTCTGGGCTCCATCGCCCGAAGAGTGTGCAAAGTCTTGCAACGAAGTTACCCAGTACCTAGAACACCTGGGATTCAAGATCAACGAGAAGAAATCTCGCCTCTCTCCAGCTCAGAAGTTTCAGTGGTTGGGAATCCACTGGAATCTTCAGTCACACCGCCTTTCCATCCCCCAGAAGAAAAGGAAGGAAATAGCAGGGTCTGTCAAGCGACTACTGAAATCCAAACGCATTTCAAGACGACAGCAGGAACGAGTTCTAGGCTCTCTACAATTCGCCTCAGTGACAAACCCAGTGCTTCGTGCACAGCTAAGGATGCCGCGGGAGTCTGGAGACGCTCGGCATCCATCGCTCTAAGAGACCTCAAGAGACGGCTTCCAAACAGACTTCGACGCCTCCTAAAAGCCGTGGTCGGAAGCAAAGGCCCTGAAAAGGTCCATCCCTCTCCAATACCCTCCTCCATCACTCAACATCCACACGGATGCCTCACTGGAAGGCTGGGGAGGTCACTCCCACCTGAAACAGGCTCAAGGGACCTGGTCTCCACTATTCAAGACGTTCCACATAAACATCTTGGAGGCCATGGCGGTCCTTCTAACTCTGAAGAAGTTATCCCCGCCGCCCTCGATCCACATCCGTCTAACCCTAGACAACTCGGTGGTAGTTCGTTGTCTCAATCGCCAAGGCTCAAGATCGCCCCAGATAAATCAGGTGCTTCTCCCAATCTTCCGTCTGGCGGAGAAGAAGAAGTGGCACCTGTCTGCAGTTCACCTACAAGGATTCCGCAATGTGACAGCGGATGCTCTACCTCGGACAAACCCGATAGAGTTGGAATGGTCTCTAGACGCAAGATCGTTCTCCTTCATCTCTCATCAAGTCCCAGAACTTCAGATAGATCTCTTTGCAACGAGCGACAACAATCAACTTCCTCTGTACGTAGCCTCGTACGAGGACCCCAAAGCAGAAGCGGTGGACGCCATGTCACTGGACTGGAACAGATGGTCAAAGATATACCTGTTCCCTCCCACCAACCTTCTGTTGAAAGTCCTCTCCAAACTGAGAACCTTCAAAGGGACAGCGGCCCTAGTGGCTCCCAAGTGGCCCCGGAGCAACTGGTACCCCCTGGTCCTGGAGCTGCAGCCCAAGCTGATCCCTCTCCCGGGCCCAGTTCTCTCTCAACAAGTACAGAAGTCGACTGTCTTCGCTTCATCATCGAAAATCAAGGACCTTCATCTCATGATTTTCTCTCCCTTGCCGCAAAGAAGAGGTTTGGGATCTCGAAGAAAAGTCTAGACTTCCTAGAGGAATACAAGACCGAATCCACGAGACGGCAATATGAATCATCCTGGAGGAAATGGGTCTCCTTTGTCAAGGCAAAAAATCCTAAAGAAATCACCATTGATTTCTGTATGTCCTTCTTCATTCACCTTCATGGACAAGGATTAGCAGCCAATACGATTTCAACCTGCAAATCGGCCTTGACTAGACCAATTCTTTATGCTTTCCAAATTGATTTGTCCAACGACATCTTTAACAAATTACCAAAAGCATGTGCTCGCCTACGCCCAGCACCCCCTCCGAAACCGATCTCCTGGTCACTAGACAAGGTACTCCATTTCGCCTCCAACTTGGACAACGATTCATGCCCCCTCAAGGATCTGACTCAGAAAGTTATATTTTTATTTGCTCTCGCTTCGGGAGCTCGAGTCAGTGAAATAGTGGCATTATCAAGAGAAGAGGGACACATCCTGTTTGCCGATTCAGGAGAAGTGACCCTCTCCCCTGATCCGACGTTTCTCGCTAAAAACGAATTACCCACCAAAAGATGGGGCCCTTGGAGAATATGCCCCCTGAAGGAGGATGTCTCTCTATGTCCAGTAGAGAGTCTCAAGGTCTATCTTCGCAGAACTTCGAACTTTGGTGGAGGCCAACTCTTCAAAGGAGAAACATCGGGCAGCGACCTGTCACTGAAACAATTAAGAGCGAAAATCACCTACTTCATTCGCAGAGCGGATCCGAACAGTACACCCGCTGGTCATGATCCTAGAAAAGTGGCTTCTTCTCTGAACCTCTTTCAGAGCATGGACTTTGAAAGCCTTAAAAACTTTACGGGCTGGAAGTCCTCGCGAGTTTTCTTTAAACATTATGCGAAACAAGTGCACGAAGTCAAACATTTTGTGGTAGCCGCAGGTAGTGTTATGAAACCTGCACCTAACTCTGCGTAGAACAGTGAGTTACTTGGGACTCTAACTCTTCGGGTGCCTATGTTGACCCTCGAGCGATTCATAGTGATGTCTAAAAACACTTAGTGCTTTTATAACTGTTCTTATCCCAGGTGAAATGTCATAGTGTCACACAAGTGCCGCATGCCTTGAGCATGATGTGTTGTTTAAAGACTTGCGTTCCTCGAGAACGAGTACCTACTAATCCTGAAATTCCTTTTCAGATTCAAGAGCAAGCCTTTATTTCTATGTACATTATTATTACTGTAAATGAACTTTACTTTTGCTGTAAATTATTTAATTTCTGCATTGTGAAATAAAATTTCTATTTTATTACTTATGCGTCTCTTTCAGCTCCTACCTACTATGAAATACATACTGTCATAGTTTTATTTATTCCTCCTTCTTATGGTCATGAAGAATTTACGATGTCTAATCCTAAATTATATTCACCCTGTCTCAGTAAGGTTCCTACACGAATACTTACTTCTGATAATCAAGAGATGAACTCTATACACAGTGCCCAACCACCACTGGTCTAATTTAGAATGTTCCTATACAAATATCAAACATTCTGCTTCATCTCTGAGTTCTTCAAGTTCTTCTGTCAGGATGAATAGCCCTTCAATACCACTTTGACGTCGGCATAGCCCATGGGAACTTCCTACCAATGGGGGGCAGGATACTTCGTTCCTATGGTTCTTTACCTAAGATTACTTTGCTGTTTTGTCAATGCCCAGGCACTTAACACTGGGGGAAAAATCTACCACGATACATTGATTCTCTGGTACTCTTCCATCAGGACGCCATGGCTTGAGCCCAAAAAACGGATTTTGAGCGAAGCGAAAAATCTATTTTTGGGTGAGATAGCCATGGCGTCCTGATGGACCCTCCCTACTACTTTGTCCAGTTTTGTTCCCACCCTACACAATTGTATCATGGTGATGGGCAGCAACTGGCTTCAGGATGAAGACGGGCGTGACGTCATCAGAGCAATGGCGTCCGTTTGTTTACGTCTCGAGTATCAGTAGTAGCCACGAGTGAGATTAGCTGTGGAACGGCTCCCAGCTATTCTCAGCCCTTACACACCGAAGCATTAACTCTGTTCGGGGTGAAGATAGCTATGTGGCACGTTCAGACATGCGTGTCCCCTGTTGTATTACGATGTCTTAAAGGGAAACCTTTGAGATACTCGCTCCAGAAGTTAGAATTCTGTGATAACCTGTGGTTAAATTCTCTGGGAATATCTTAGTAGTCTTATACCCAAGGAAGCTACCAAACAGGAACCTTCCATCAGGACGCCATGGCTATCTCACCCAAAAATAGATTTTTCGCTTCGCTCAAAATCCGTTTTATCATATTCGATAAAATCGAATTCCGAAAGGCCCACGCATTCCTCACACCGATCTCCCAATTGACAGGTTTTACCCCGACAATTGGAACAAACAGTATGAGGGTCGAGAGAAGCCTTTGGAAGACGCCTATTACAGTCCCTAGCATTACACTTTTGAAATCTAGGTACTTGAGAAGGGTCAGCCATTCGAAATCTAGGTACTTGAGAAGGGTCAGCCATTTTGAATTAGTCAAAGAAAATTCCAAAAACAATCCAAGTCATCAACAAATAATCCGATTCAATAAAGAGTTCAAGAGTTTATGTTGAGGAAAAACACCTGTACTGCGAAAGCTCAAACCAAAATAAAGTACTTCACCAAATATGATGGGAAAACTCCAGGTTCTACAGCGAGTATATGTACGTCTTGTCGTCAACGTCGACAGAGAAGAATTGAAGGTTTTGTTTACATTCAAGAGTGGTATCTGGCCGACAGTTGGCGCTGGTGGGCACACCCGCAACCTGCATAGCGATCGCTCGCGAGTTTTTTGAGTATGTTGTCTGTCGAGCCGCAGAGTTGCAGCTATTATATATTCACCGGCTAAGTTTAATATTTAAAAATAAGCTTTACAGGGGTCTTAAGGATTCAGGGTCACAAAATACTTTTATATCTAGCAAGTTAGCTTCCTCTTGTAATTTAAAGTCTTTGACTACCAATGTTAAACTTACTGTGAAAGGGTTTAATAGTCAAAAGGAATATTCTACTAGTCTTGTTGAAGTTCCTATAAAGCTGGGGAATGAAATTTTTGCTATTTCTGCTTTAGTTGTACCCTCTATAAACCTGCAATTAAATTGACCTTGTCTTGGTCAGGTAGTTGGTATAATGCAGAGTAAAAATTTTGTATTTGCTGACAAGCTTTTATCAGCCAATTCTCAGGTCATTGATGACGATTAGCTTTTGTTAGGAGTAGATTTTTCACATTGTCTTTTGGGAAGAGATATAATGATAGGGAGTCCTAATTCGTCTGTGTATATTGAGACTACTTCAGGAATAATGCTGATGGGAAATGTTGATAGGTTCCTAATTAATCTTACTTCACTTAATGGTAAAGATAGTTTAGCCTTGAAACCACTAAGGGGCGAAAATTCTAATGCTGAAAAAGGTACATATAATATCCCTTGCCATTCTTATTTTCTAGCTACTACTGTAGATTGTGACGCAGTTCCAGTAGGCCCTGCTGCTTCCTCCGGGGCCTTAGATGACCGCGGAGGTAGCAGCAGTAGGGGAGTCAGCATTATGAAGCTTCATCTGTGGTGGAAATGTGGGAGGTTGGGCTGTGGCACCCTAACAGTACCAGCTGAACTCGGTTGAGTCCCTGATTAGGCTGAAGGAACATAGAGAGTAGAGGTCCCCTTTTTGTTTTGTTTCATTGTTGGTGTCGGCTACCCCCCAAAATTGGGGGAAGTGCCTTGGTATATGGATGGATGGACTACTGTATCTATTAATGATGAATTTAACGAGCTCAATGACATGACGACAAATTGTTCATTCACTGTACTTTCAGATAAAGGAACTATTATTGACAGGAAACTGCAAGAAGCAACTGATCAAATCCTGAATATGGAGAGCCAATTTTATTTGAACTATGATCAGAAAGTTTACAGTGATGAATCTAATCAGCTCAGTAATTCTCTCGTGGATTACACTTTGAAAAATTTGCACACGAGAAGTGATGGACGTATAGTTGTTCCCTTGTTATGGAATGGAAAGGTATCGCACCTACTTTCGAGAAAGGAGTCTCTTTCCAAGGCTGTTCTTCAATCAAATTTGAAAAAATTACTTCATAAGAAAGGTTCCTTACAGTTGGTGGATAACTGCACAAAGGAGCAATTAAATACGGGAATTATTGAACCAGTTTTTGACTTAGAAGTATTTAAGGCTGAATACCCTAATTACTCATTCTTACCTCATATGCCAGTCTTTAAGCCAGAAAGGGAAACTACAAAATGTCGCATAGTATTTCTTTCTAATTTGCAGGAATCCTTTAAGAAACTGTCACTGTCACATAATCAATGTATGTATGCTGGGCCTAACCTAAATCAAAAGCTTTCATCTGCATTTCTTAATATTAGGTTTGATGAAAATTTTTTTAATTTATTTGAAAAAAGCTTTCAATATGTTGGCTTTAAGTGAAATTGATCAGTCTAGACTATTGTTCTTTTGGTTTCGGAATGTTAGCGCAGGTGATTACACTCCCGTTGCTTATAAAAATGTCAGGCTTTCATTTGGACTTCGGTGTAGCCCATTTCTTTTGATGGCTTCATTGTATTATATGTTAATTTTAACTTCCAGTAATGATTCAAGAATTGATGAACTGAAGAAACTTATTTATGCCTTAATATATATGGATAATGGTGCTATTACCATGAGCAGCTCTGATGACCTGAGGTGGGCCTACAAGCAGTTAGATGACATATTCAGACCCTTTAAATTTGAAACTCAGCAGCTGATAACCAATGATATTGATCTGCAGTCTGACATAGATCAGTCAGTTCTTACTCCTGAAGTCAATAAATTGTTTGGGCTTGAATGGAATAGACTTTTGGATGATATTTTCACTAGGCCAATTAACCTTGACCCAGGAGCTAACACTAAAAGATTAATTCTAAGGTCCATTGCATCCCAGTTTGATATATTTGGTTTCAACTTGCCTTTATTTAACCGATGTAGGCTTTATATGCATAATTTGCAGTGTCAAAAGGGTTTGAATTGGGATCAGACTCTTAACAGTCAACAGCTCAAAGACTGGAGGAATATCTGTAGGCAATGTAATTCATCGCCCCCTCTCAAAGTAACTCGGTTTGTGGGTCGAAGGGATGGTGAGTATAATATAATTGTTTTTACTGATGCCAGTTGTGACATATATGGGTGTGTCATTTATCTACTGAATGTTGAGTCTGGCAAACTTACCTTTGTTAATGCTAAAAATCGGTTGGTTAATACCCAATTGAAAGGTAAATCATACCATCTTTAGAGATCCACGCCATTAATTTAGGAGTTGAACAATCTATTGATCTTTATTTGGATCTTGCTGGTCCCAGTTGCATAAAACCTATAAAGGTGACAAAGATTTGTCTATTTTCAGATTCTTCTTGTGCCCTGCAATGGTTAATAAGTTCTTCTCTTCAACTTAAGAAAATGAATCAAAGTTCTACTTTTGTAATGAACAGAATTTATAGCATACAAAAACTTTGTGAAACATATCCTGTTCAATTTGGGTTTATTAATGGCAAGGAAAATCCTGCAGATATGGTAACCAGGTGCACGTCATATAAATTGTTGATGAAATCTTTTTTTCTTTCAGGCCCGGACCTGACTAATATTTGGACACCTGACATGCAGTTCACTATTCCTAAAGAGGGGTTTCTTTCAGGAAATTACATGAATATTTCTAATGTTCCTTTAGTTAAGAGAGAATGCTTGGTTAATATTTCAGATTTTTCAGATTTCCGAAGACTGGTTTTGCTGTACCGTCGGTGTATAATATGCATATACAAATGGAAAGCTAAAGTGAGAAGGGAAGTTAAGGTACAAGAAAAGAATTTTTTCTCTTTAGCTCTTGTCCATTTGATTTTGAATGATCAACAAAATCACTTTGCTGATGTTTTAGAACATTTTTCCAAAGGTTTTTCTGCAGTAAAGGATATACCAGGTATAGTTTCTCAGTTGAATGTGTTTGTTGATAACGATGGCATTTTGAGAGTGAAGAGCAAATTTAAGAATGAGAAAAAATTTCCTATTCTATTATCTAGGGACAGCCATTTAACTAAGTTAATTATACTTGATATTCATCATAAATTAGCTCATTCTGGGTGCTATGCTGTTCTCGCTGAACTCAGAAGACACTATTTTATTCCTAGAAGTTTTTCATTGGTAAAAAAGATTTTGAGGCAATGTGTTCACTGCAAAAGATTTAATGCACGACCTGTCAATTTAAATCAAAACTGTTACAGGGAATTCAGGGAAGACCCACCAGCTGTACCTTTCGGCAATATTTTCGTTGATTATATACGTCCTTTTACAGTTGAACTGGAGAAAGAAAATTTTAAGGTATGGCTATTATGTTTTACTTGCACTTGGTCCCGTGCAGTTAATTTGAAAATTTGTAGAACACTTAGTGTGCCTGATTTTCTTAGGGCATTTTCTATTCATTGCTTCGAATTTGGCATTCCACAGTTATGCATTAGTGACCTAGGGTCACAAATAGTTGCAGGAGCTAATGTTATAACTTCATTTTTGAATGATACCCACACTCAATTGTATTTTGAGGAGAGAGGTGTTAAACCTTTGAGTTTTCAACAGTATTTTAAAGGGTGTAGTCAGTTAGGCTCCATGGTCGAGGTTTGTGTTAACAAAGAGGCTTCTATATGGGTCCATCAAGAACAATATTCTTTCTTTCTTTGATTTTGAGTTTACTGTATGTCAAGTTGTCCACTTGGTAAACAAACGGCCAATATCTTTTAAAGAGGCTCTTAGGGATAGTGCAGCGGAAGACCTTCCTGAACCAATAACTCCCGAAATGTTAATAAGAGGGTATGAGCTTTCTTCCCTCAATATCATTCCAGATTTATCACCTTTACCTGAGGATGAAGAATTTGTTCCTTGTGGAACTACTAATAAATTTGAACAGTTGTCTAGGATTAGGAGTAAACTTTTAGATATTTACCATCATGAGTTTATGCAGACCCTTTTAAGCCAAGCGGTTGATAGAAGGGGTAGATATCGCCCTGTTACTCATAATCCTCTAAAAGCAGGTGACATTGTTTTAATTAAGGAAGATAATACTAAGATTAACAATTATCCTCTAGGTCGAATAAAGGAAACTTTCACAAATGATATTGGGGAAACTACACATGCAATAGTTTTCAAAGGCCGTACCAGACAAGTTTGTAAACTCCATGTTAATAATCTGATACCTTATCTTTCCTTAGACGATGATGTGGACTTTAAGTCAAATGATTTGCACAACATTGACATTATCACCAGCTTCTGAGAAGCCTAAAAGAAAGGCTGCTGTGGAAAGCCATAGGAAAACATCTGAAATGTTGAATTTATAAACTGATAAATTTAAATTTGTATGTACAGTAGTGTAAATAATGTATTTGGTAAATCCAAAAAATCTTTTTGGATTCGTTACCCTGCAGTGTACTGAAATTCCAAATGGAATTTGTATTTTGTTTTATATTATATTATATTATATTTTGTTTTAAGTAGCATGGTCACTGGAAGACAGTTAGCTTAGTTTCCTGGTTGTTAACAGGAGGACATCTCGGAGAGCTGCTGTGAGATCTTGTCGATGGTACTCTTTACCCCTGGAGACCAGGGCAGGGCTGCACTGGTTTTAGAGGGCTTTTGAGTATCAAAGACACGGTCTAAGACCGTGTCTTTGCCCTCTCGAGGAGGAATCTCTAGGTCAGAAAACCCGTTGAGAGCCCTCATTAGAGTCAGAACTTACCAAAATGCATGTTCTGACTCTTGCTGGTCTCCTCCTGTTGTGGGACTTGCAGCAAAGTCTCCTTCTATCCTCGAAGGCTCTTCTTGGGGAGAATCGCGGACATTCCCTGAGTGGCTAGCTGGCTCCGTCCTAGCCCTAGTGGAGGACTTAGCCAATGTTTTGGAGTCTTTGGATTCCTTCCTGGGAAGGATGTAAGACTCCAACATTGAAGAGGGTGGCATATTCTTTCCAATCCCTGACTGTGTGGAACTCTCGGGGCGAAGAGAGGTTTCCTCCATTGGTGCAATGGGGGAAAGTCTCTCTTTGCATGATTCCCTTGGAGATGGGAAATCTTCGTCTGAAAGGGAAGTAGAGGCAGTCCAAGGAATAGGAGGAATTTGCCTCGAAGGTCTGCGTGGAGTCAGCTACGTCCTCGGGGAAGTGATCACGTCTAGAACTCCTCTTTTCCTCTTCAATGGGGTAGAGGAAGCCATGGTTCCGTGTCCCAAATCAGAGAGGACAGGCTTGAAAGCCTGAGTTACGTCTCTGATCAGGGCACTGAACCCGGGCTGTTAGCTGACAGATGCACTGTCAGACATACCCCTTGAAGGGAAAGGGACTAAAGGATCCCTGGGAGGAGTCACTGGAATAGGTGGGTTCACCTGTGGTAGCTTTGGGATCCTGAACCCCTCTGGAAGTTTCCCTTCTCCCACAATGCGTGGTGGTATGCGCTTGTGGAGAGGGGAATGAGGCAATGGCGACCTTGCCTGACGTCGTTCCTTGTGATGCGTAGGCTCGCGCGCGGAAGAATAATGGCGCTCGCGCGAGGGAGAATAATGGCGCTCGCGCGAGGGAGAATAATGGCGCTCGCGCGAGGGAGAATAATGACGCTCGCGCGAGGGAGAATAATGGCGCTCGCGCGAGGGAGAATATTGGGGCACGCAGGAGAATCAAGATGTGCGCGCGTGCAGAAGGAGTGTGTTCACGCATATCTGCTAAAGGCAGCATGGCTGACTCATCTGTAGGCCTGCTAACAGGAGAATGTTGGCGCGCAGGTTTTACCTGGCGCGTAGGATGGTGCGCAGCATGGCGCACAGGAGAGTATAATGAAGGGCGCGTATGCGCATGTGCAGGAGAATGTTGTCACGCAGGAGAGCACTGTTTGCGTAGGAGAACGTTGGCGCGCGGGTGAGTGTTGGCGCGCGGGTGAGTGTTGGCGCGCGGGTGAGTGTTGGCGCGCGGGTGAGTGTTGGCGCGTGGGTGAATGTTGGGGCGCAAGTGGCCGCTGGCGCTTAGGAGATCATTGACGCGTAAACGCAGGGCACATGGGCGCAATGTGCGCAAGGCGGGCAGGCGAGGCCTGGCGTGCAGGAGATCGTGGGCGCATGAGGGCGTGCGTGGCGCGTGGTGGAGCTAAGCTCTTGTTGGCGCATACGCACTTGATAATGCCCTGTGTTAGGGCGAGAAGGATGATCAGTGCGCTGTAGTGATGGAGCCTGACGAGCAACTGATGAGCGCTTGTCAGATTTCATGGGCGCGTATCGCGTAGACTGTTGGCGCGCACGTTCAGGTGGAGCCTTGTTAGGCCCATACAGGAACGGCGACGGCAGGTCGGCAGGTCTGTCGGGTGGAAGGTCGACGTGTCCTTTAAAAGGACGACCTTCCACCGAAGGAGATAGCGAACGATCTACAGAGAGGTCCAGGATCAATGTAGGTGCAGTGATGGATGATCGATCTAGAGGTTCCTCTGCGGGGTACTGCATAAAAGACATTGAACCAAAGAGGCACCTCCTCACCGCGGGTGAAGAAAGGCTTCTATGGTGAAGAGGAAGGTGAGCCTTCTGATAAATGCGCCTTCTGGGGGCCGTTGGATCAGCAAGCTGGCCTTCAGCAGTCCTCCGAAGAGGAGTCTCTATAAGTGAACTCCCCCGAGGGAAAGAAACACTAGTAGGAGAGACTGACGATGGACTTAGTTTCCCGCTCGTACGATGATCAGGAACGGGGGAAACTAAACCGTCAGCTACTGTAGAGTCTGGAGTGGAAGAGATGGGTGAAACCGCACTGGATACCTCTGACACCACAACGTCGACAAGAGACAGAGGATCAACCTCTGACTATGACGACGATTGCTTGACAGCAGCGCCCAATCAGATGTAATCAAGCAAAACCTCCTTGGAGAGCAAACCCGTAAGCCCCCAGGAGGACCAAAGATGAAAAAGGGAGGTTAGTGACATGTCCTCCCCCGGGAGGGAGAGGTGGAGCTGCTTCGCTAGGGGAAGCAACGACATCTCTCGAGACCCTTGGTTGGTTGTTAGAAATAATTCGGTCTACGCTACCACTCGACGGTCTCTCAAAAGAGACCGATCGAGTGTGAGCTTTAGAGGAGGTTTGGGCAATGGAAGAAGAGGCCTTGGGTTTTCCTCCCTTCAAAGCAACCTTCGAAGGAGAAATATCCCGTTTGGACTTCTCCTTCCGTCGTCGCGAAAACCTCTACCACTGGGAGCCAGACCAATCCCTACACTCACTACACTTGTTGACACTATCACACTGTTGGCCCCTACAAGAAGGACAAAGGACGTGAGGATCAGTCTCGACTGCCGACATGAACGTTCCACAGGGACGGTCGGGAAAACCAGGGCAGGTGCGCATGGTCGCAGAGGCCAACTTCACATACACAGTAACTAGAAAAAGAAAGGACAAAAAGCAATTAAATGGCTGCCAATATGATGGCGAGATGAGAGCGGACACATACGACCACCATCCGAGCCGAGAGCAAAGTGAGCTCAAGCACAGGTGTGTAAGATGGGGGGGGGGGGGTTAGCAAGCTACCCTCCCCTAGCCCCACTAACTAGCGGTGTGGGTAGTAAACCCTCGTTAAAAATTAATGGCTCGTCATTTCAGCTACGCCGAAAGTAATACTGTACCCCTATTAAATAGCGGGGTTTGTATTCCAGTCACGGAACAAATGACAAATTCATAGATAATATGACAAATTCGGAGATAATTTGTATTTTTCCTAACCATACAAACCTTAGCTATTTACATTGGGTTTACCTTTTAGCGTAGCTGAAATGACGAGCCAATAGTTTTTTAACGAGGGTTAATTACCCCCGCGCTAGTTAGCGGGGGTAGGGGAAGGGATAGCTTGCTACCCCTCCCCACCCACACACCGGTGATTTGCTTCACTTCACTTAGAGGTAGGACTTGACTTGGGGGCCAGGGTTGGTGGGCAAATATGTGTAAATAGCTAAGGTTTGTATGGTTCGAAAAATACAAATTATCTCCGATTTTGTCATTTGTTCCGTAACCGAAATACAAACCACGCTATTTACATTGGGTGACTTACCCCTTCGGAAGGGTGGAAAGTCCCCAGCCTTACTGACTTCGGCTTTGCCCGGGGACTCCATCCCTCAGTGAGTAGCACTTGAGAGAAGGAGCCCCTGCACCTCACCAGTTCCTTGCTTCGCTAGGAACGAGTGGCCTACATAAGTTGTGTGTGGAGGAAAGTGTGACTCGTCCTATGAAGTTGACCTTGAGACCTTTAGATAGGAATCTAGGATAGGACGTTCCCAATACCACCTCGTCTGGGTATGGGGGCCGCAACAGTATTAAGCTTAATACTAGGAGCACAAGGAAGCATGGGTTACCTGCAGAGGTCGAGGTCAGCTATGCGAGGACCAGGATGCTGCTTCCCCAAGAGAGGGGAGAATGAAGAAAGAAGACATACTCTTTCATTCACGCAGACTAAAACCGGCTAACAACGCCCTTAACCTACTGCTACTTGTCCATAAAGGAGCCTGAGGTTAGACCAGCTGTTGTGCAGCCACCACAGGGCCGATAAAGAACGTATCGAGGCTCCTGTGGGTCACGTCCTGCAGGTAGTGGGCTGTGAAGGTCGTCTGACACTTCCAGACACCAGCTTGAAGCACCTGCGTCACAGAGAAGTTTCTCTTGAAGGCCAGGGACGTAGCAACACCCGACATCGTGTGCCCTAGGGCGACGTGATGAAGGAGGGTCTGGATTCAAGGCGTGGTGGATAACCCTTGGAATCCAAGCTGAGATAGTGTTCCTGGTGACCCTCCTCTTCGTCCTGCCTGTGCTCACAAACAATTCTCGCACTTGAGGACGGACTGCAGCCGTTCTCTTCAAGTAGTACCTCAGACACCTCACTGGACATAGTAGCAGCTGGTCTGGGTCGCTTGTTACAGAGCGGAGACTTGCGATCCTGAAAGAGTCGAACCGAGGATCCGGCACTCGAGGATTCTGAGTCTTGGCCACAAACTCATTGACGAACCTGAACGTTACCTCCCCCCATCCCCTTGAATGGGCGATGTCGTACGAGAGACCATGAAGTTCGCTAACCCGCTTGGCCGAAGCCAAAGCGAGCAGGAAAGCCGTCTTCCAAGACAGGTGGCGATCGGAGGCCTGGCGTAATGGTTCGAAGGGAGGTCTCTTAAGAGCCCTGAGGACCCGAACCACGTTCCAAGGAGGAGGTCTCACTTCCGACTGGGGGCAGGTAAGCTCATAGCTACGTAAGAGTAGAGAGAGTTCTAGCGAGGAAGAAATGTCCACGCCTTTCAGCCTGAAGGCCAAGCTTAAGGCTGAGCGATAGCCTTTCACTGCCGAGACCGAAAGGCGCATTTCCTCCCGCAGATAAACGAGGAAGTCCGCTATTGCTGGAATAGTGGCATCGAGTGGAGAGATACCCCTCCCACGACACCAACCACAAAAGACTCTCCACTTCGCCTGGTAGACTCCCTCAGAGGACCTTCGCAGGTGCCGAGACATTCTCCCCGCAACCTGTTGCGAAAAGCCTCTCTCCGTGAGGAGACGCTGGGTAGTCTCCAGGCGTGAAGCCGAAGCGAGGCCACCGCCTTGTGAGGGACGTTGGAGTGGGGTTGTCTGAGAAGCTCGTGTCGTGGAGGAAGCTCCCTCGGGAGCTCCGTCAGGAGCTGCAGAAGGTCCAGGAACCATTCCGCGTGATGCCATAGCGGAGCTACCAGAGTCACCGAACAGTTGACCGATAGTCTGGTCCTGTTGAGCACCCTTCTCATCAGACAGAACGGTGGGAAGGCATACACGTCGATGTTGTCCCACCGTTGCTGGAAAGCATCTTGCCTGAGAGCCTTGGGGTCCGGGACTGGGGAGCAGTATAGGGGCAGCTTGAAATTCAACGCTGTCGCGAACAGGTCCACGGTCGGGGAACCCCGCAAAGTCAAGACTTTGTTGGCTATCTGAGGATCCAAAGACCACTCGGTACTCACTATCTGCGAGGCCCTGCTCAGACTGTCGGCGAGCACATTCCTCTTGCCAGGAATGAAGCGAGCTGATAGTGTTATAGAGTGGACTTCGGTCCACCTCAGAATCTCTACTGCAAGATGGGATAGCTGCTGCGAAAAAGTGCCTCCCTGCTTGTTGATATAAGCCACTACCGTGGTGTTGTCACTCATCACCACCACCACGGAATGACCCGCCAGGGTCCGTTGGAACTGTTGAAGAGCCAGAAAGACGGCCTTCAACTCTAGTAGGTTGATGTGCAGGCACTTTTCTGATTCTGACCAAAGGCCTGAGGTCCTCTGGTTCATAACGTGCGGCCCCCACCCTTCTTTTGACGCGTCCAAAAACAGTGTCAATTCCGGGGGGAGGACGAGAAGACTCACTCCCTTTCGAAGGTTCTCGTCGACCAGCCACCACCGCAAGTCCGTCCGTTCCAAAGATCCTATCGGGACCTGAACGTCCGGGGAATCAGATCTTTGATTCCACCGGGACTTGAGCCGCCACTGCAGGGAACTCATCCTGAGGCGGCTGTTTGGAACCAGACGAGCCAGGGAGGACAGGTGACCTAAGAAATGCAACCACGATTGGGCGGGAAGCTCTTCTCGCCTGAGGAAGGGTTCCGCCACCCTCCTCAGCCTTGCTATCCTGTCGTCTGATGGAAAGGCTTTGTGGAGATTGGTGTCTATCAGCATGCCTAGATAAACCAGTCGTTGGGACGGCTGCAGAGAGGACTTCTCGAGGTTTACCACGATCCCCAGATCCTGGCAAAGACCTAGAAGCCTGTCTCAGTGCCGAAGAAGGGTCGACTCCGAGTCTGCTAGGATCAGCCAGTTGTCCAGATAGCGGAGGAGACGAATGCCGTTCCTGTGCGCCCAAGATGAAATCAGGGTGAACACTCTGGTGAACCCCTGAGGAGCTGTGGAGAGATCGAAACACAGCACCTTGAACTGGTAGATCTTGTCGTCTAGGCAGAATCTCAAGTACTTCCTGGAAGACGGATGGATTGGGATCTGGAAGTACGCGTCCTTTAGATCCAGTGTGCACATGAAGTCTAGAGGTCTCACCGCAAGTCTGACCGTGTCCGCTGTCTACATGCTGAACCGAGTTTGCTTGACAAACCCGTTCAGGGCCGAGAGGTCGATGACAGGTCTCCAGCCTCCAGACGCCTTCTTTACAAGAAAGAGTCGACTGAAGAAGCCTGGGGAGCCGTCGACAACCTCCTGGAGAGCACCCTTCTTGAGCATGGTCTTGACTTCCGCCCGAAGGGCCAGCCCCTTTGCCGATCCCGTGGCATAGGAGCTCAACGACACTGGATTCGCTGTCAGGGGAGGTTGAGATATTGTGAACGGGACGCGATAGCCTTGGCCGATCACTGAAACCGTCTAAGCATCGGCCCCGTGTTGCTGCCACCTGTGCACGCAACGTTGAAGGCATCCCCCCACAGGTGGACACGCGGGGGGACTGCCACTCCTAAGGTTTGCGGCCGCGGCCGCTCCCTCTAGGAGTCTTACCTCCCCTGGAGGACTTACCGTCCCTCTTGACCTTGGCTGGAAAGGGCTGGGGCTTAGGCCCCACTTTCTTAACTGCCGGTGCCTGCTTCGGTGCCTTACGAGACTGCTGCTGCTGCTGCTGTTGCTGCGGAGCTGGAGGCTTATAGGGCCGAGCTGTAAGGGCCCTATGGAGGAGGGAGTCCGTGCTAGATTTCCTTCACCTCTCAGCCGTACGCTCCATATCCTGTGGCTCCAACAGATTCTCCTCAAGGAGGGAAGCATGTCTGAGCCTACAGACATCCACGGCGGGGAGCTTTGGGTGGAACCTCTCGGTCACCGCATCGCGCCGCTTTAACACCGAGTTGGCCCACAGGGTGCTAACCTGGTGCGCCAGGAACTCGATGGAGCGGGTGCCCGAGAGCAAGAAGGTCTCCAGGGCCTTCCTATTGGTCTCCTTAGACAAGTCCTCGGAGCGCAATAGGATGCCCAGAGTTCCTAGCCATATATCCAGCCACGAAGTGGCCTGCATGGTGCACTTCGCGACCTTCTCATGGCTCAGGATCTCCGACGCCGAGAACGTCACCTGCCGGGAGGAGAGCTTCTCTAGGGGAACTCCCTTAGCCAGCTCTTCCACGGAGTGATGGAGAGGAAGAGCGAGACTAGACTCACATAAGATCTCAAAATACCTCCTCTGCTGGAGACAAGGAGGTGGGATGAGCTTGTTCCCGGCAGAGGAACGACTGGAGGAGGCAAGAATCGCGAGCTGGGCATTGGTCCTGGCTCTGGCACTCTTCAGTCCCCGAGACCAGGGCAGAGCCGCACTGGTCTTGGGGGCCTTCTGAACATCAAACACTTGGTCCAGGACCGTGTCCTTGCCTTCTCTGGGGGCGATAACGGGATCCATGAACCCGTTGAGTTGTCTCATCAGGCTCAGGACCTGCCAGAAGGCATGTTCAGATTCCTGCTGGTCTCCTCCTTGCGGGCCGGCAGCTAAGTCTCCCGTCCCCGGAATCTCTTCCTGGGGCGAAGCGTGGACGTTCCCCCAGGGAGCAGCGGGTTCCTGGCGAATCCTTGAAGACGATTTCGGGATGGTCTTGGAGTCCTTGGGTTCCCTCCTGGGAGGGATACAGGATCCCAACAAAGAGGTTCGGAGAGCCCCTTCCGCGCGAGACGATTCTCCTCCATGAAGAGAAGGCTCCCCCCTTGGTGCTGAGGGGGAGACTATCGCCTCACTGTACTCACCCGAGGACGGAAAAGCCTCGTCCACGGGAGGAGAAAACGGCTGCGAAGGGGATGGGGCCTTCCCGACCAACCTCTTAGGAACCAACTTCTCCCTAGGGGAAGTCACCACGAAGTCCACTCCTCTCTTTCTCTTCAGCAGAGGTGAGGCAGTCGTTGGTTTGTTCCCCTGATTGGCGAGTGCTGGCTTCATAACCCTCACTAACGCCCGCATCAGAGGATCAAACCAAGTCTGTCGCTCCACGGACACAGAGTCCGAAATCCCCGCTGGAGGGAAAGGGATCGGGCGATCCTTCGGAGTGGACACCACTGGACCTGCCTGAAAAGGAAGGGGGTAAGAAAGACGCACTGACCTCTCTGAAGTGTCGTCCCTGTCCTGCACTATGGTCCTGCGCTTTGGTGGAGGCGATCCCGAGCGCGGTCTGGTTACACGCGTTCCTGCTGCTGTCACTGGCTGTGAAATTCGGCGCGAACGGTGGTCGCGCGGGCGCGCAGGCGAGCGGTCGCGCGGGCGCGCAGGCGAGCGGTCGCGCGGGCACGCAGACGAGTGGTCGCGCAGGATCGCAGGCGAGCGGTCGTGCGGGCGCAGGTGAGTGGGCGCAAGGGCATACAGGCGAACGAGCGCGTGGGCGAGCCAGTGAACGAATGCGTTGGCGCGTCGGCGAGGGAACGCGTTGTCGTGCGGGAGAGCGAGAACGCTCCGAAGATCGCTGGCGACGTTGGTCAGGAGACCTGTAGCGCGTGGGAGAGCGATTGCGAGCAGGTGATCGGTGGTGCACTGGTGAACGCTGGCGCGCAGGCAAGCGATGGCATGTTGGTGCATGGTGACGCGTTGGCGAGCGATAGCGCGTAGGTAGCGCAGGCGAACGACCGCGCGAGGACGAGCTAACAGAGGGAGAGCCATGTCCTTCCAGATCCTCTGGGCGACGGCGCGTTGGAGAACGCATGCGCGCAGGTGATAGGTCACGCGGGCGATCTGGAGATCGCCGATGTTCAGGTGATCGCTGGCGCATAGGAGAACGCTGACGAGCAGGCGATTGTTGAATCATCTGTGATCGCTGGCGAGCAAGAGGGCGACGCGTGGAATCCTGTGAAGGAACAGTTGGCGCGGGGCGCAAAGGCGAACGTTCACGAACAGGAACAGGAAGCACGTGGACGCGTGGGCGAACGTGTGTTTTAGAAACACGCGCTGGTTGTGCAGGAACAAGCTGAGGATCGCGAGGGCGCTCAGGAGACTGATGGCGCGCAGGGCGCACAACAGGAACTGCAGGATATTCGGAGACCACAGGGGAGCGCTGACGAGCAGAAGGGCGATGGTCCTCAGAAAAGCGCTGACGAACAGGAGAGTGCTGACGAGCAGGAGAGCGCCTGTGCGCTAACACTGCAGAAGGGCGAGCAGGGGAACGCTGGCGCGCTGGCGCGCTGGCGCGCTGGGCGCTCTTCAGGAACAACAGGTTGAAGGATGTCCTCAGGAGAGCGCTGGCGAGAAGAGGGGCGAACATCAGGAGAGCGCTGGCGAAGAGGAGATCGCTGACGAACAGGAGAGCGCTGACGAACAGGAGAGCGCTGACGAACATCTGCCCCAGAAGTTGAAGGTCTGGAAGGCGTAGGAGACCGATCCCCAGAGAGGTCTAATGAAGCTTGAGCTGCAGGCTGTTTACGGCGAGGAGAGTCCCCTTCGGAGGAAGAAGGAGAAGATCCAAAAAGGCGCCTCTTAGCACCCCTATAAGGAGACGGGAGGCCCTTGCGACGCAGCGGACGGTGAGCCTTACGGCGAAGGCGGCCACGAGGAAGATCGTCAGGACCATCAGTCCTCCGAAGGGGAGTCTCAGTCAAAGCACTCCCCTTAGAGGGAAGCTGGACAGCAGAAGAGCCCGTAGGACTCCCTTCCCCCTTCGAAGGATGTACGGAAGGGGGAGGAGAGCCATCAGCACAAACATCCACAATTGCACCTGCAGAGGATTGCCCCGCCCCGTCGGAAGGCTCTGCCACCACGACGTCGACGATAGACAGAGGATCTACCTCTGCTATCACCGGCGACTGCTTAACGGCGGCCCCCAACTGGACAAGGTCAATCAGGGCAACCCTGAAGGGCAAGCCCTTAAGCCCCAGGGAAGCCCAAATCTGAAAAAGATCATCGTTAGACAAAGATTCATCAATAACCTCCCCTGGAGGAGGAGGAACCGCCCCGCTATGGGAGGCGAAGCCCTCTCCCCCAACCCAAGGTCGGGAAACAGAACTAGGGCTTGCGCTCCCACTCGCCCGACTCTCCTTAGGAGCCGAACGAGGGGGAGCTTCGGAGGAGGTTTGGGCGGCGAAAGAAGACTCCCGAGAACCTTCCTCCTTCAAGGCAACCCCGGAAGGAGAACGGTCTCTCTTGGACTTCTTCTTACGCCGGCGGCCAAACCTCTCCCACTGGGAGGCAGACCACTCCCTGCACTCACTACACTTATTTTCCTGATCACACCGGCGGCCCCGACACTGCGGGCAAAGGGTGAGAGGATCAGTGTCCACGCCCGACATAAAAGTACCACAAGGGCGGCCGGCAACTCCAGGGCACGTACGCATAGTAATCATAAAGGTGGTCAACTTCTAACACACACACACAAACTGAAAGAGAAAGCAGAAAAAGATTAAAGGCTGTCAACGAGGACGATGGACAGACACGTCTGTTCATCGCCGGAGCCAAAAGTGAAGTGAAGCAAATCACCGGTGTGTGGGGGGAGGGGTAGCAAGCTATCCCTTCCCCTACCCCCGCTAACTAGCGCGGGGGTAATTAACCCTCGTTAAAAAACTATTGGCTCGTCATTTCAGCTACGCTAAAAGGGAAACCCAATGTAAATAGCGTGGTTTGTATTTCTGTTACGGAACAATTGCATTTTTCCCTAATACAAACCTGGAATTATCTATAAATATTCTTTCGGCAAAGCTGGAAGGCAGCCATATAGACTTTTTGTGCAAGGTGGTAATCCTACCCAGCTACTGGGTAGGGGTTAGCTAGGGGTACTAGCCACCTGTATATACAGTATACTCACAGAGTGGTGAACTAGTCACTTTGTCTTTGCAGGCAGGTCTTATTGGAAGACAGGTGATGGCAGGACCATTTGTATAAATAACTCCAGCTTTGTATTAGTTAAGGAAAAATACAAATCATCAACGAATTTGTCATTTGTTCACCAAACTAACAAACCTTCAGTTATTTATAAATGGATGACTCGCCTTTAGGTGGGTGGATAAGTCCAACTACTGGCATAGTCATTGACCCGTGTTTACCTAGTACAGTATTAGACTGTAATCAAGGGAAACTTTGCCACCTCGCTTATCAATACCAAAGAGAATGATAGCGGCATGAACAAAGTGGATGCGAGATATAGCATATGAACATCTAGGTAAGAATGTACAAACAGAAAACTTACACAAAGTAGACATTTCCCAATGTTTACCTCACGGAAAGCATTGGGGACGTGCACAAGTATATTAGTATAAATTATACTAGGCTACCAAAGGGAAATAGTTATTACCTGCAGTAGTTGAAGCCAGCTTGCAGAAGGACTCATGGTGCCATACTCCAAGAGAGGGGAAGGTGAAGAAAGGAAAAAAGGCTAGACATACTTTCATTCATCCCAGACTTAACCCCAGTAACTAAAGCCTTCAACCAACTGCTACCGTCCAATAAGGAGCCAAAGGTACTTTAAACCACTTGTTGAGTGGCCACCACAGGGTCGATAGAAAACGTATTGAGTCTCCTGTGGACCCCATCATGTAGAAAGTGAGCTATGAACATATTTTGACATTTCCAAACTGATGCTTGTAAAACCTGCAACATGGAGAAGTTGCGTTTAATACCCGACATTATGAGCTCTAGGTCTGCGTGCCGGAGGATGTTCAGGATTGAAAGCTCAGTCAATGACAATGCGCATCCATGCTGAAAGAGTTTTTCGTGATCGTTCATTTAGTTCTACCCGAGCTAACAAATAACGACGACAGTTGGGTTACTGCTGTACGCTTGATAGTACCGCAAACTCCGTACCAGTACTGGGCATAACAATTGATCTGGATCATTGGTTACAGAATGTAGACTCTCCAAAAGGGCCAGAATCTAGGGTCAAGTACCCCCCGAATTTTGAGTCGTTGCAATAAACTCAGGGACGAAGCCGAGAGTCACTTCCCCCCAAACCCCTTGAATGGGCGACATCGTACGAGAGACCATGAAGTTTACCAACTCTCTTAGCTGACGCTAAAGCGAGTAGGAATGCCGTCTTCAAAGTGATATTACAGTCTGTTACATGGTGTAATGGTTCATAGGGAGGTCCTTTCAAGGACCTCAAGACGCAAACCACGTTACAAGGAGGAGGTCTTATCTCTGGCTGGAGCAAGAGATCTCATAACTCCGAATCAGTAAAGAAAGTTCCAATGAAGAGGAAAGGTCTACCCCATTCAGTCTAAAGGGCACACTCAAGGTTGTGCGATATCCTTTCACCACCGAGAATGAAAGGAGTTTTTCCACCCAAAGATAAATCAGAAACTCCGCTATTACAGGAATAGAAGCATCGAGGGAAGAGATATCCCTCCTACGACTCTAACCACAAAAGACGTTCCATTTTGCCTGGTACAGTATACCGAAGCAAGGGACTGTCGTAAGTGACCAGATATCTGTTTCACAGCCTGTTGCCTGTTGTGGAAATCCTCTCTGAGAGAGGAGACGCCGGATAGATTCCAGGCGTGAAGCCGTAGAGACGGAATCGTCCTGTGAAAGATGTTCGTGTGCGGCTGTTTGAGTAGATAGGGTCGTGGGGGTATTTCTCTCGGGAGATCTACAAGCAGTTGCATTAGGTCCAGAAACCACTCTGCCTGATGCCAAAGTGGAGCTATAAGGGTCATCAGTAAATTGCTGGAAGCTCTAATTCTGTTGAGCAGTCTCCTCATCAGACAGTACAAAGGAAAGGCATACATGTCAATATTATACCACCGTTGTTGGATCGCATCCTGCCATAGAGCTTGAGGATCCAAGACTGTGGAACAGTACAACGGAAGCCTGTTGTTCAAGGATGTTACAAACAGGCCAGCTGTCAGAGAACCCCACAAAGTCAGGACTTTGTTCGCTATCAGAGGATTGAAAGATCATTCGGAGCCCACTATCTACTGTGAATAGCCCTGCTCAGATTGTTTGCGAGCACATTCCTCTGGCCTGGAATGAAGTGAGAGGAATGAATGAATGATTTGAGGTTTTCTGGCATCCTGACATCGAAGGTCATTGATGCCGATATTGTTCATCATTATTAAAGAGTAAAAAAAAAATATGCAATTAAAACCATAAATGCAAATACAGGTGTTATAAAAAGTTAAATAGCTTTCAGAAGACCTGCTTCCGAAATAAATCTAAAAATGCCCCTAGCATTGTATGACACATCATGTCCAAGGATCTTAGCAAGGATGAACCTGCCATCCTCACCTCCAGTTTCAAACCAAAATCCATTTCTTTCCGTGCTATTAAGTGGGGGATTCAGTCAACAAATGCCCCACTGACAAGGGTATCAAACAGTCATCACAATATAAATGGTGTTGGCCAGCTAGCAGAAACTCATGTGTAATCCGAGTGTGACTAATGCGGAGACGACAAGTAGTCGTCTCCCACTTTCAGGACATCCCATTATACCTCCAAGGGGATATAACATTTACAATTTCTCTAATCTTATTTTCAGTTAAACTATCCCAATGTTGTTGTCAATTATTATAAATAAAATTCTTATTTGTAGGTATAAAGTCATTACAGGGAACGGGATACCTTCTTGGTAGCAACTCGGCCGCAGTATTCTTTGCCAGTGAATCTGCCCCCTGATTTCCAGACATACCTACGTGTGCCAAAACCCAGCAAAATCCTACTGTTATACCTTTCAAGCCAATAATTAAAAGCCACTCTAAATTCTTTAAAACTAATGGATTACTGGAATTAAAAACTTCCAAAGCTTGTAGGACACTTTTTGCATCACTAAAAATGGTAAAATTGCCCTCTTTTAACACAATTTTTTCAATAGCAGTGAGTATGCCATATAGTTCGGCAGTAAATATGGAAGATATTAGAGGAAGTGCACCTATACAGTTAAAAGACATACTATATACTCCAAATCCAACACCAGCATCAAATTTGGAGCCATCAGTATATTTAAAAGTTGATTCAAAATGTTCTTCCACATGTTCCATAAAGAGACTTAGCTTCTGATTCAGTATCAAGTGTGATACAGTATATATTCTTGTCTGTAAGCAGCAACCAAGCATCTTTTGAATTTCTTTAATTGAATATAGTATTATTGAGATTTCTCCAATTTCAGTAAAGGCAAGTGTAGATCAAGAAGTAAAGATAAAGACTATTTAAAATATGTAAAGTAAAACCTGATTGATACCCCTTTAATGCACTACATGATATTTTTTAAAAAGTATATACAGTATTCTCTTTAGATATGTAATAAAATTACACCAGGGTAAGCCATCTGTATTAATCTTTTTTTTTTTTTGTATAACTAATGTATGTTACCACCTTGTTTCTAGTCATTATTGCTCTTAAAACTATTCAAGCTGTAGACCTAAAGAAATTGAAGGTTTCCCAACTACAGCACTGTAAAAATTTTTGCAGTGAGTGAAGGCAGCTCCTCCACAGCAGCAGGCAAAAACAAAACCAGTATACCGAGTGGAGCAACAGCAGTGGCAGTAATGGGAAGAAAAGACTTCAGAGATCTACCGATTGTTAAAACTTAAGGGAGCTTCCCAGTCGAAAAGGCACCATCAATACCAAGGGCAAGCCACAGCACACCAGGTCCAGATGCTTGTGGGAGTCATCAACAGTATTGTAGTCAAAAAGCTGAAGTGCCTTGGGAGAGATGCAGAGGAGTATTACCTTCACTTGAGGAAGGGAATACTCCTGCCTCACTCAAGAAAGTGCTTGAGGTTAAGGGGGACCTCCCTTTCCTCTTCTTTCCTTCATGAGCCTCGGCAATGGGTTTGGAGAAGAGAAAACAAGACAGCTTCACACGCGAAGGAGAGATAAAGTCCTAAAGGAGTTAGAGTGTTTCTTTGACATCAGCTTGGACAATTCCAAGGGTGATGCTGACGAACCCCTCTTCGACTTCTTCCTCTTCTTCACGAACTCAGCTCACTGCACAGGGAGCGACTCCCTACACTTGGAACAGAGGGAAGCCAGTGAGCAGTTATGCCCCTCCAGAAGCAACACAGATGATGCAGGTCTACATTAGTCTTGCTCACGAACTGGCCATAACCTCAGCTAGGCTTACCAGGGCACAGCAGCATGTCTGCTCAATGAGCTGATATCAGTAAAAGATAAAAAAACAAACAACCTGTAAAGGGAAATAAAAAAGCTGAACTTGGCACAAAGTAGGAAGACTACATCAGTACTGTACAACTTTCCATCCGAAGTCACTGTCAAAGTGAAGGTAGCGCTGCCTGTTGGGTGGGCGGAGCTACCCGCCATCTAGCAGCAAGCTGTGTTTATCTCGTTAATAATCTAACATTGTTCCAGGTTCACTTTAGTCATACTCCTCTTAAAGGGCAAAGGTTTGCATTATGTACAGGAACCACTTTTTTTCAGTTTCACTCCTTTCTGGTGTAGTTACAGTATACATATACACTCAACCTGCATTTACACATGACAATTAAAACTAAATATTTCAATTAGAATAAAGATACTCATTACCTTTTCTAATTATTGTACAGTCTAACCTACCCTTTATATAGACCACAGGAAACTTATCTTCAAAGAAGACAATAGTAATGATACTGATGATTAACAAGATTTACACTGTTAACCCAAAATCCCATTCAAATAATTGACATCAACATGAATGCCACCAATAAAGTGTCAAATGTCGGTGCTAAATTCATATTAAACTTATATTTTTAGAAATACATTAAGACAAATTAAACTACATATACTTGGCTACTCTGTTTTCTGAATTGCAAAATCTTTTTGGTATGCCTATAATGGCATGTGTGCCAAGATTTCCGATAAATATATGATCCTTTAATTACTAGCGAGTGCTGGCTAGTTTGGTATTTTTCTCTATATGTTAAATAGGGGCTGGGGCATAATAACTTACGTATCTGTCGATTAAAATGTGAAGTACGTTTTTACTGTAGGTCCATTGTTTATATCTGAAAGACTGAAGGGGCCTTATTATGCACAATTGATTTCTGTGCATTTGCAATGACTTATTTGTCAAGTGGTTTTTTAAACCAATTAACAGCTTACAAGTACTTCTTCATAAGCTCCTGGATGTTGCTCTACAACAGCCATATTGTCCACCTATCCCTTCAGTTTCAACTTCACCACCATCACATAAAGACATCTCCAAGAGGGAACTTGAGTGAAGTACATTAATCTATTTCGAAATTTAGTGTGATTTCATAAATGTCGGAAACTGATTATGGGGGAAATAATTCTCCGTTCAGTATAAAGCTATTATTACTCATGTGAAATTGAAAAATAACCGAGAAATAATGCCTCAAAGGTCTGATTCTGACTTAATTTTAAGGGAAGACCAACACATTTTGTACTGCAAAGCTTGTATAAAGATTACCTAGAAAAAAAAAAGAAAAAAAAGTGTCAATCATAAGGTGGGGAATTATTTGTGATTTACTTTATCATAATATAAGGCTTTATTTGTGATTTACTTTATCAAAATGTAATTATTTATTTGTGATTTACTTTTAGTTTGAGACCTAGGAAGGGGGGTCCGGCTAGCGGTTGTGACCTGGGAAAGGGGGTCCGGCTAGCGGTTGACCTGGGAAGGGGGGGTCCAGAGGGCTTGACCACTGGTATAGGGGTTGTAACCTGGAAAGGTGGCTCCAGGGGGGCTTGGCCCCCGCTAGGGGTTGTGACTTGAGAACTACTAGGTTAGGTGGGCTTGTTAGGTTCTGAACCATTTTACAAATCTCAAAAGTGTTAAGTGGTTTTCAGCCACTTACATGAACCATATATTTTTTCCAACTGGTTATCTAGTCCCTATTTTGCACTTCTGGTCATTATTATTGCTGTAAATCACTTTTATGACATTTCCCCATCTAAAAATCCCCAGTTTCCCACTGGTGTCCCTCCATAATTGTCTTTTTGGGCTCAAGCCATGGCGTCCTGATGGAAGCTTCCTTTTTGGTAGCTTCCTTGGGTAAATAACTACTAAGATATTCCCAGAGAATTTAACCACAGGTTATCACAGAATTCTAACTTCTGGAGCGAGTATCCTAAAGGTTTCCCTTTTAAGACATCGTAAATCAACAGGGGACGCATGTATTAACGCGCCACATAGCTATCTACACCCCGAACAGAGTTAAGGCTTCGGTGTGTAAAGGCAGAGAATAGCTGGGAGCCGTTCCATAGCTAATCTCATCCGTGGCTACTTTTGGTACTCGAGACGTAAACAAACGGGCGCCATTGCTTGAATGACGTCACGTTCGTCTTCATCCTTCTGCTAGTAGCTTGCCTTACTTAGACGGATTTTCCCTGTGCCATCTTTATCGCCTTGCATCCTTATTATGTCGCTACCTTCGGCCTCGCCTTCTTCTGGAAAGTTGAGTACAAGGTTCCAGTATTGTTTAGTTAAGCTCTGACCGTAAAGTAAATATTACTTTTCGAAATAATTGTTGTTTTGTGGCAGAGCTGTGCCTCTACCGGACCCGCCATTTTATGGCGTCGTTGTTGTTCTGCATGCCTTATTTAGTTAGCCACAACAACGCTTCCGGCCTCAATTACTAATCGATAACATTAGTTTATTTAGTCTTCATAGCTAGGAACTTTTATATCGTGTTTTGACGCTTTTTTACCGGTCATCGATTGACCCTATACCAGTTGGCTACTTTAGCCCCCAGGCCAGTGCGCCTAGATATCAGTGTTCATGCATGATTTATCAGTGATCCTAGACTTATTTATGAAGATAGTGGCATTATTTTACAATACTATTGACTGTGATGCAAGTGTTTTCGCCTTCAGGGACCATATAGGGGATAGGTTAGTTAGTGTACCTTCCTAACCTAACCTACATATAGGACCCCTATATGCTCCCTTCATCCCCCTGCCCTTGGCATTCCCTCTGCGTAGCCTTGCTCCCCTTACCACGTAAAGGGATCAAGCTCTTACCAGAGTATTTTATCGCCTCTCAGTCCTCCCTAAGGGAATGAACCCCCCTTAGGGTTGCGCCTGAGAGTGAGGAACGGCTAATCTTTCCTCTATGGCTAGGACTAGTCTACGACTGTCCTGCGATAGCGATATGTCTTCTTTCCTTCCTAGTTCAGGACGCTCAGCCCTGCTCTAGGTTAGGTTTTGGAAGGGTAATCCTGTTCCTTGCTGAAACTGTACCCATGCACCGTTTCAGTCAGGCTGCCTTACCTTAGGTTAGGGAGTGTCCTCCCTTCCTTAGTGGCCGCTCTGGTACAGAACCCCTTTCATGGAAGACTCTTCTCTTCTCCCCTCCCCACCTATCTCTTGTATAGCCTAGCCTATACTTAGGTTAGTCTATACCCATCTGTCCCCTGTCCTACAACTCCTCCTTAGGGTGGAGTGATAGGGCAACCTGGAGCTTCTGCGTACAGTCCGCTCTGGTACATATACCCTTCATAGTGTCCTATGGGGTTAGCCACTGGATGTGTTCTGTATACCGGGGTCTCCCCCGATTTGGGTGTTCCCTAGCCCTCCCTTGGGCTACCCTAGCTCCCGGTCCTCTGCGGCCCCTGCTTCTGGGTGATAGAGCCAGCCTCTATCATGGGTACACCCTCTCAGGGGGGGATGTCTGGGAGTCCATGACTGGACTCCTTACATCCCTCCCCCTGTCTCTTTCACTATCCGGGTGCCGGTCCCTTGCCGCCTCCACTGTCGGTGATACCCACCTCCTACCTTGGTGACTCCCTCCATACCCCCCATGGCCGCCAGTCCTCCGTGTGCCGGGGGACTGCCGCCTGCCGCCGGCTTCCAGCCGATGGCTCTTCACTTCCCTCATAGCTTGGCCGTCCGCCCGCCGACCGGCCACCGGAGTGCCGGCATCCACTGCCGGCAACCCGGTTCTGCTATAACTATCCTTGATCCTGTCACCACTCTGGCATCCTCCGGCTGCCGGAGCCGCCGCTCCCCCTGCCGGCGCGCCGCCGCTGTGCCGGCGGCCGCCACCCTGGTTTTACTCTTGACTTATACTGTCTGTACTAATGCCAGAAACTCTGCTGGAGCGGCCTCCGGCATGCCGGACCCCCCCCCCCCCGGAGGCGTCAAGATGACTTGCACCCCCTTCTACTAGCTATCACCTCATACTGATAGCCCTACACTGCAACCAGATGGCCTGTTTACGTTAGTGGATCAGTACCCTGATACTGTTCTATTAGTAATCATGCTGTCCTTTTGCATTCTTCAGATTTCCAGCATGCTGCGTGTATCTTAGCGCGGCTGGTTGCCGGAAGCAGTTACCCTTGGGGATCCTTTAGCCCCCTAATTTGGGACTGAGTGACCTCAGTCCCAAACTTATCCTTGGTAATTCCCATGGAATTCCATTACCCTATGAATTCTGAGGGAATTCGGCCACTTCGGATTATCCAAGGATGAAGCTTACGGTAGCCAGCTGGGCGAGATGCATGGAGTATGTTTCTTTACTCTCTCAATCCTCTGCATCACACCCTTTATCAAGTTAAAATTAATGATTAATATTAACTTAGCTTAAGAGCCATTCTTATGACTCCCCCTATACTCATTTTCTCTTTCTTCCACAGGAGGAGCAGATGAAGTGTGACTTCGACTTCTGCGCTGTGAAACGCCCGCACTTCTACGGGCATACGGCTTGCAGGACTCACGCCCCTTGTGCTAACAAGAAAGGGGATTTGAAATTCTGGGACCCACTGAATTGTACGGTCTGTCAGGCTCACCTTGTTGATGCCTTCCATAACCCTCCCTCAGCGGAGGTCAGGGACACTTCTCGGGAGAAGCTACGCAAGTGGGTGCGTGGCTTCCAGAAGAATGCCACCGGACCGTACCTGGCCACTGAAGAATTGAGGTCACTTCTGTTCCCTAAGGCCTCCCCTGATTCTGTGGTACCCAAGGATTCGATCCCCACTGTCCAAATTACAGTGGAACCTGATGTAGTCATGGCCCAGTCCATGCACGAGTGCCGCCTGGATTCCGAAGATGACGAACACATGTCGGATGTCTCGGAAGACACGGAGAAGACCCTTATGGCTCAAGGGGCTGAAGATGATGAAGACCAGGTGGAATACGCCGAGTCGGAGCAAGAGGTCGCTCCTCCATCCATCACCGCCCCTACTCCTACACCGACGGAAGTGTCTCTCCCGTCTACCTCCACTACCCCGGAACCCTTGCCATCCACCCAAGAGATGCTCCGGATGATTAAAGCCATCATGGACGACAGGCTGAAGGAGAATCAGGAGTTCATCAGGTCTATGATAGGATCCAAAGAACCGAAGAAGATCTCGGTTAAGGATCTCCCCGCTTGCTCACATGCCAACCCATGGAGGTATGCTGAGCATATGGTCATAGCGACCTGCAGGATCTTCGTCAGTGACAAGATCGGCACAGTCCCCCTGGAAGACGTGGAGTTCTTCCCAAATTTCGAGGCCTACCCGGACTGTTACGTCCGACTTCGCTCTGAACCTGCCTCTAAAGAAGAGACCGAACCGAAAGAGGAAATAGTGTTCGATCTCGCGAAGGCCCAGGCTATGCTAGCCAACACTTTTAAAAGTAGGGGTTTTACCTGCTCTAAGCTTCCGGCCCTGAGCAAGAAGCACCCTACCTACGTTGCACCTGAGAATGCAGTCCTTCCATTCATGGAAAAGGCCTTCACTGCGTGCCTCAAGGCTGTGGAGGAGGGAAAAGCCTCCCTGCACTGGAGGAGTGCAGACCCTTCCCATAGTCACTCCCCCCGACGCTCGACACTGGAAGGACATCCAGCATACTTTCGTGGTGGGAAAGCTAGATCCTGACGTCGCCGGACGTCAGTTTAATGAAGACCTCCCGAAACTCAACGATCACCTCCTTCGTCGGGAACAAGATACGAAGGAGAGGCTCGCAGCATCCATGTCCCACCAGGTCCAACTGGACATCATGGCCTGTGACACCAGAGTACCAGACCACTACATGGTACTTGCCAAATCCCACATGGCAACCCTGGTGAAGGACATGTACCACTTCATGAAGGCTCGGAGAGCCTGTCGTGAATTCTTGTTCGCAGGTGCCACTGTGAAACATGAACCCCGGAGGCTGATTTCCTCCAACATCTGGGGCAAACACCTCTTTCCTTCTGACCTTGTGAAGGAAATTACCGACAAAGCCGCCACGGAGAATAGGAACCTTCTCCACAAGTGGGGCATGTCAAAGAAGAGGAAATCCTCTCAGGACGACGGACCTCAACCTAAGAGGAAATCCTCCAAACAGAAACCCCAGCAACGTCAACCAAGACGTCAGTTTCCGGGACCCGCTACCTCCCAAGTGGCAGCTCAGCCACAGCAGACCTTTCAGCTGGTCACCCAACCGGTCTTGTCACAGTCACCGGTTTTCACCCCTGCTTTCGAGCAACGGACGACTACCTTTCGTCCCAAAGGTAGAGGCTCAAGCAGAGGTGCAGGCAGAGACGCGTCTCGCCGTCCCTCCCGAGGCAGAGGAGGAAAGGGAGCTAGCGGCCGAGGCAACAAGCCCTCGGGACACCAGAAGCAATGAAGTGCTTCCGGTGGGAGGAAGACTCCGCCAATTCCAGGATCGTTGGACCTTCGATCCCTGGGCACACAGCATCGTCAAGAAGGGTCTAGGCTGGAGTTGGACTCAACCACCCCCAACATTCCAGCAATTCTTCCAACAATCAACCCCCCTTCTGGAAGAATATGTCCTAGATCTCTTGAACAAGAAGGTGATAAGGAAGGTAAAGTCCACCAGGTTCCAAGGGAGACTGTTTTGTGTCCCCAAGAAAGACTCCGACAAACTCAGAGTCATTCTGGACTTATCCCCCCTCAACAAGTTCATAGCGAACGACAAGTTCAAGATGCTGACTCTTCAACAGATAAGGACCCTTCTGCCTCGAGGTTCTTACACGGTCTCCATAGACCTGGCGGATGCCTACTGGCACATTCCGATGAACCATCACGCTTCCTCCTACCTAGGATTTTGACTCCAAAGGAAAAGCTACGCCTTCAGGGCCATGCCCTTCGGCCTCAATGTGGCCCCTCGGATCTTCACAAAGCTGGCGGAATCCATAGTACAACAGCTCCGCCTCCGAGACGTCCAGGTGATGGCCTACCTCGACGATTGGCTAGTTTGGGCTCCATCGCCCGAGGATTGTGTAAAATCCTGCAACAAAGTCACCCAGTACCTAGAACACCTGGGATTCAAGATAAACGCGAAGAAATCTCGCCTCTCTCCAGCTCAGAAGTTCCAATGGTTAGGAATCCATTGGAACCTTCAGTCACACCGCCTTTCCATTCCCCAGAAGAAAAGGAAGGAAATAGCAGGGTCTGTCAAGCGACTACTGAAATCCAAGCGGATCTCAAGACGAAAGCAGGAACGAGTTCTAGGCTCTCTACAGTTCGCCTCAGTAACAAACCCAGTGCTTCGTGCACAGCTAAAGGATGCCGCGGGAGTCTGGAGACGTTCTGCATCCATCGCTCGAAGAGACCTCAAGAGACGGCTCCCAAACAGACTTCGACTTCTCCTCAAGCCGTGGTCGGAAGCAAAGGCCCTGAAAAGGTCCATTCCTCTTCAACACCCACCTCCATCACTCAACATCCACACGGACGCTTCGCTGGAGGGTTGGGGAGGTCACTCCCACCAAAAACAGGCTCAAGGCACATGGTCTCCCCTGTTCAAGACGTTCCACATCAACATCTTGGAGGCCATGGCGGTCCTTCTAACTCTGAAGAAACTCTCCCCGCCTCCCTCGATCCATATTCGTCTAACCCTAGACAACTCGGTGGTAGTTCGATGTCTCAATCGCCAAGGCTCAAGATCGCCCCAGATAAATCAGGTGCTTCTCCCAATCTTCCGTCTGGCAGAGAAGAAGAAATGGCACCTGTCTGCAGTTCACCTACAAGGATTCCGCAACGTGACAGCGGACGCTCTATCTCGGACAAACCCGATAGAGTCGGAATGGTCTCTAGACGCAAGATCATTCTCCTTCATCTCCCACCAAGTCCCAGAACTTCAGATAGATCTCTTCGCAACGAGCGACAACAATCAACTTCCTCGGTACGTGGCCCCGTACGAGGACCCCAAGGCAGAAGCAGTGGATGCCATGTCACTGGACTGGAACAGATGGTCCAAGATCTACCTGTTCCCTCCCACCAACCTTCTGCTGAAAGTCCTCTCCAAGCTGAGAACCTTCAAAGGGACAGCGGCCCTAGTTGCTCCCAAGTGGCCCCGGAGCAACTGGTACCCCCTGGTCCTGGAGCTGCAGCCCAAGCTGATCCCTCTCCCGGGCCCAGTTCTCTCCCAACAAGTACAGAAGTCGACTGTCTTCGCTTCATCATCGAAAATCAAGGACCTTCATCTCATGATTTTCTCTCCCTAGCCGCAAAGAAGAGGTTTGGGATCTCGAAGAAAAGTCTAGACTTCCTCGAGGAATACAAGACCGAATCCACAAGACGGCAATACGAATCATCTTGGAGAAAATGGGTCTCTTTCGTCAAGACAAAAAATCCTAAGGAAATCACAATTGATTTCTGCATGTCCTTCTTCATTCACCTTCATGGACAGGGATTAGCAGCCAATACGATTTCAACTTGCAAATCGGCCTTGACTAGACCAATATTGTATGCCTTCCAAATTGATCTGTCCAGCGACATCTTCAATAAACTGCCGAAAGCATGCGCTCGTCTACGCCCAGCACCCCCACCGAAACCGATCTCCTGGTCATTGGACAAGGTGCTCCATTTCGCCTCCAACTTAGATAATGATTCATGCCCTCTCAAGGATCTGACTCAGAAAGTTATATTTCTCTTTGCTCTTGCCTCAGGAGCCCGAGTCAGCGAAATAGTGGCATTATCAAGAGAAGAGAGTCATATCCTGTTTACTGATTCAGGAGACATTACCCTCTCCCCTGATCCGACGTTTCTCGCCAAAAATGAATTACCCACCAAAAGATGGGGCCCCTGGAGAATATGCCCCCTGAAGGAAGATGCCTCTTTATGCCCAGTAGAGAGCCTCAAGGTCTATCTTCGCAGAACTTCGAACTTTGGTGGAGGCCAACTCTTCAAAGGAGAAACATCGGGCAGCGAACTGTCACTGAAACAATTAAGAGCGAAAATCACCTACTTCATTCGCAGAGCGGATCCCGACAGTACACCCGCTGGTCACGATCCTAGAAAAGTTGCATCGTCTCTGAATTTCCTTCAGAGTATGGACTTTGAAAGCCTTAAAAGTTTCACAGGCTGGAAGTCCTCGCGCGTTTTCTTCAAACATTATGCGAAACAAGTGCACGAAGTCAAACATTTTGTGGTAGCCGCAGGTAGTGTTATGAAACCTGCACCTAACTCTGCATAGAACAGTGAGTTACTTGGGACTCTAACTCTTCGGGTGCCTATGTTGACCCTCGAGCGATATATAGTGATGTCGAAAACACTTAGTGCTTTCTTATAACTGTTCTTATCCCAGGTGAAATGTCATAGTTGTCACACAAGTGCCGCATGCCTAGAGCATGATGTGTTTTAATTAAAGACTAACGTTCCTCGAGGACGAGTGCCTACTAATAAATTTGAAATTCCCTTTCAGATTCAAGAGCAAGTCTTTATTACTATGTACATTATAATTTCTGTAAATTAACTTTACTTATTGCTGTAATTCATTTAATTTCTGCAACTGTGAAATAAAATTTCTATTTTATTACTTGTGCGTCTCAATCCGCTCCTACTTACTATGAAATACATGCCTGTCATAGTTTTATTATCCCCTTTCCTCATGGTTCATGGAGATTTTAAGGTCCTAACCCTTATTTTATATTCACTCTTACAAAGTAATATTCCAATACGAATGCTTACTCTTCATACCCTGGAGACGAAACCAACCTTCTCAGCACACAGTGTCCAACCACCACCTGTCTGCCTTCCAGAATGTTCCGATACGAATGCCAACCATTCAGTCTCGTCTCCAGGTTCTTCAGGTTCTTCTAACAAGGTGAATAGCCCTTCAATAACCACTTTGACCTCGGCATGGCCCGTGGGAACTTCACTGCCAAGGGGGGCAGGAAGATTCTTCCCTACGGTTCTTTATTAAGATTACTATGCTAATTTGTTCAAAGCCCTTGGCACTTACCAATAGGGGAAAATCTACCACGATACATTGATTCTCTGGTATTCTTCCATCAGGACGCCATGACTTGAGCCCAAAAAACGGATTTTGAGCGAAGCGAAAAATCTATTTTTGGGTGAGATAGCCATGGCGTCCTGATGGACCCTCCCTGCTACTTCGTCCAGTTTTTAGGTCCCGCCCTGCTCTGCTGTATCATGGTGATCGGCAAGCAACTGGCTTCAGGATGAAGACGAACGTGACGTCATTCAAGCAATGGCGCCCGTTTGTTTACGTCTCGAGTACCAAAAGTAGCCACGGATGAGATTAGCTATGGAACGGCTCCCAGCTATTCTCTGCCTTTACACACCGAAGCCTTAACTCTGTTCGGGGTGTAGATAGCTATGTGGCGCGTTAATACATGCGTCCCCTGTTGATTTACGATGTCTTAAAAGGGAAACCTTTAGGATACTCACTCTAGAAGTTAGAATTCTGTGATAACCTGTGGTTAAATTCTCTGGGAATATCTTAGTAGTTATTTACCCAAGGAAGCTACCAAAAAGGAACCTTCCATCAGGACGCCATGGCTATCTCACCCAAAAATAGATTTTTCGCTTCGCTCAAAATCCGTTTTATACAATGGGGTCCAAAAACTCATGAACGAGTGGTTTGCCCCAATAATCAAGGTCAGAAATGCATAAAACACAATATATCGAGTAGGAAAAATACCATGGTTCATGTATTTGGCTAGAAATTAAAGTATCATATATTTACAAGATTTCCATATCTAATAGTCCTAGGAACATCCTAATTTTAGAAAAGGGGGTGATTGTGATTTGTTTGGATAGGCACAATCATTCTTACTATCAGTTAATAGATTTTCTTTATGGTGAAACGTTGTTTATCTCTGTCTGAAATTCGATACAGTAATAAGAAATTAGTTTTAACGATTTACGAAATATTACAATTCAGCATTACCTTGTTTGGAGTGAAGCCGGTTGGGAAGCATACTCAGGGTTGAGAGCTGGTCTTCGTCAAAGCTAAGGATATGGCAGTCTAAAGGGATTGGGTTGCAGCAGGTAGGTAAGGATATAGCTCCTAGGTTAGGTTAGGAGGGGTTAGGTGTTCCGTGTTGGTAGAGTCATAACTAGTGAAATCTTACACCCGATCAGTCCCCACCAACAACAAATGCTCTACAAAGAGTGATTTTGCAGAAAGCAGTAAAAATCCAATTATATTCTTCACCAATTCGAACAAATAGATGTTTAACTAATAAGCAAAGAGGGACAGTTGAGTTACTACAGTAATAATAATAATAATAATAATAATAATAATAATAATAATAACGAGCATGAATACTGCAGGAAGCTACCTGTTAGCCCAGGCCCAGCTATCTTTCTCAATTAAGAGTATTTTTTGTAATTTTGCTTTCCAAAAATAATATTTTTGGGCTCAAGCCATGGCGTCCTGATGGAAGGTTCCTTTTTGGTAGCTTCCTTGGGTAAATAACTACTAAGATATTCCCAGAGAATTTAACCACAGGTTATCACAGAATTCTAACTTCTGGAGCGAGTATCCTAAAGGTTTCCCTTTTAAGACATCGTATATCAACAGGGGACGCATGTATTAACGCGCCACATAGCTATCTACACCCCGAACAGAGTTAATGCTTCGGTGTGTAAGGGCTGAGAATAGCTGGGAGCCGTTCCATAGCTAATCTCATTCGTGGCTACTACTGATACTCGAGACGTAAACAAACGGGCGCCATTGCTTAAATGACGTCACGTCCGTCTTTATCCTTTGTTCAGTAGCTCGCCCTACTTAGACGGATTTTCCCTGTGCTTCACTTATCGCTTTGCATCTACGTAATGTCGCTACCTTCAGCCTCGCCTTCTTCTGGAAAGTTGAGTACAAGGTTCCAGTATTGTTTAGTTAAGCTCTGACCGTAAAGTAAATATTACTTTCCGAGATAATTGCTGTTTTGTGGCAGAGCTGTGCCTCTACCGGACCTGCCATTTTATGGCGTCGTTGTTGTTATGCATGCCTTATTTAGTTAGCCACAACAACGCTTCCGGCCTTATTTACTAATCGATTACATTAGTTTATTTAGTCTTCATAGCTAGGAACTTTTATATCGTGTTTCGACGCTTTTTATCGGTCATCGATTGACCTCATACCAGTCGGCTTCTATAGCCCCCAGGCCAGAGCGCCTGTATATAAGTGTTCATGCATGATTTTATTAGTGATCCTAGGCTAAGTTATGAAGATAGTGGCATTATTTTACAATACTTTCGACCGTGATGCAAGTGTTTTTTCGCCTTCAGGGACCATATAGGGGATAGGTTAGTTAGTGTCCCTTCCTAACCTAACTTCCTGGTAGGACCCCTATATGCTTCCTTCATCCCCTGCCTTGGCACTCCCTCTGTTTAGCCTTGATTTCCTTTCTGAGTAAGGGGATCAAGTGTCTAATGGAGTATTCATCGCCTCTCAGTCCTCCCTAAGGGAATGAACCCCCCTTAGGGTTGCGTCCGAGAGTGAGGTTAGGCTAGCCCTTCCTCTATGGCTAGGAATAGTCTATGACTGTCCTGCCATAGCGATATGTCTTCTATCCTTCCTAGTTCAGGACTCCTAGCCCTGTTCTAGGTTAGGTTTTGGAAGGTTACTCTGTCCCCTGCTGAAACTATACCCATGCACCGTTTCAGCCTGGCGGCCTTATCTTAGGTTAGGGAGTGTCCTCCCTTTCCCTAGTGGCCGCTCTGGTACAGATCCCCTTCCTTGGAAGACTCTTCTCTTCTCCCCTCCTCACCTATCTCTTGTATAGCCTAGCCTACACTTAGGTTAGTCTATACCCATCTGTCCCCTGTCCTACAACTCCTCCTTAGGGCGGAGTGATAGGGCTACCTTGAGCTTCCTTGTGCAGTCCGCTCTGGTACATATACCCTTCATAGTGTCCTATGGGGTTAGCCACTGGATGCGTTCTGCATGTGGAGGTCTCTCCCCTCTTGGGTGTCCCCTAGTCCTCCCTTGGGCTACCCTAGCCCCCGGTCCTCTGCGACCCCGGCTCCTGGGTGATAGAGCCTGCCTCTATCATGGGTACACCCTCTCAGGGTGGGATGTCTGGATTCCATGGCCGGACTTCTTACATCCCTCCCCCTGTCTCTCTCACTATCCGGGTGCCGGTCCCTTGCCGCCTCCACTGTCGGCGATACCTGCCTCCTACCTTGGTGACTCTCCCCTACCCTCATGCCGCCAGCCCCTCCGCTTGCCGGGGGACTGTCGACCGCCGCCGGCTCCCGCCGACGGCCTTCCTCCTTCCTCCTAGCTTCACCGTCCGCCCGCCGGTCGGCCACCGGAATGCCGGCATTCACTGCCGGCAACCTGGTTCAGCTATAACCATCCTTATCCCAGTCACCAATCCGGCATCCTCCGACCGCCGGAGCCGCCGCTCCTCTGCCGGCGTGCCGCCACCCTGGCTTTACTCTTGACTTACATTTTGTCTGTCCTAATGCCAGAAACTCTGCTGGAGCGGCCTCCGGCGTGCCGGAGGTCTGCCGGAACCTCCTGGAGGCGTCAAGGATACTTGCACCCCCTTCTCCTAGCTATCACTTGTATACTGATAGCCCTACACTGCAAACAGATAGCCTGTTACACTCTTTAGACCAGTGTCTTGGTACTGTTCTATTAGTAAGCATGCTGTCCCTTTGCATTCTTCAATATTCCAGCATGCTGCGTGCATCTTAGCGCGGCTGGTTGCCGGAAGCAGTTACCTTAAGGGACCTATTAACTCCCTAATCTGGGACTGAGTGATCTCAGTCCCAAACTTATCCTTGGTTTTCCACGGAATTCCATTGCCCTGTGGAATTTCAGGGAATACTATCCTGTGCCTTTGGCCATCTCGGATTACCCATGGATAAAGCTTGCGTTAGCCAGACGGGCGAGATGCATGGAGTATGTTTTCTTTACTACTTCAATCTCTATGCATCACTCCCTTCATTAAGTTAAAATTAATGATTAATGTTAACTTAGCTTAAGAGCCATTCTTATGACTCCCCCCATACTCATTTTCTCTTTCTTCCACAGGAGGAGCAGACGAAGTGTGACTTCGACTGCTGCGCTGTGAAACGCCCGCACTTCTACGGGCATACGGCTTGCAGGACTCACGCCCCTTGTGCTGACAAGAAAGGGGATCTGAAATTCTGGAACCCACTGAATTGTACGGTCTGCAAGGCTCACCTAGTTGATGCCTTCCATAACCCTCCCTCAGCGGAGGTCAGGGACATTTCTCGGGAGAAGTTACGCAAGTGGGTGCGTGGCTTCCAGAAGAATGCCACCGGACCGTACCTGGCCACTGAAGAATTGAGGTCACTCCTGTTCCCTAAGGCCTCCCCTGATTCTGTGGTTCCCAAGGATGCAATTCCCACTGTCCAAATTACAGTGGAACCTGATGTTGTCATGGCTCAGTCCATGCACGAGTGCCGCCTGGATTCTGAAGATGACGAACATATGTCGGACGTCTCGGAAGACACGGAGAAGACTCTTATGGCTCAAGGAGCTGAAGATGACGAAGACTAGGTGGAATACACCGAGTCGGAGCAAGAGGTCGCTCCTCCTTCCATCTCCGCTCCTATTCCTACACCGACGGAAGTATCTATCCCGTCTACCTCCACGACCCCGGATCCCTCTTCTTCCACTCAAGAAATGATCCGGTTGATTAGAGCCGTCATGGACGACAGGTTAAAGGAGAATCAGGAGTTCATCAGGTCCATGATGGGATCCAGAGAACCGAAGAGGATTTCGGTTAAGGATCTCCCCGCTTGCTCACATGCCAACCCGTGGAGGTATGCTGAGCATATGGTTATCGCGACCGGCAGGATCTTTATCAGCGACAAGATCGGCACGGTCCCTTTGGAAGACGTGGAGTTCTTCCCAAACTTTGAGGCCTACCCGGACTGTTACGTCCGACTTCGTTCCGAACCTGCCTCTAAGGAAGAGACCGAACCGAAGGAAGAGATAGTGTTCGATCTCGCGAAAGCCCAGGCTATGCTAGCCAACACATTCAAGAGTAGGGGTTTTACCTGCTCTAAGCTTCCGGCCCTGAGCAAGAAGCACCCTACTTATGTCGCACCTGAAAATGCGGTACTTCCATTCTTGGAAAAGGCCTTCGCTGCGTGCCTTAAGGCTGTGGAAGAGGGGAAAGCCTGCCCTGCACTGGAGGAGTGCAGACCCTTCTCCATAGTTACTCCCCCTGACGCTCGACACTGGAAGGATATCCAGCATACTTTCGTCGTGGAAAGCTAGATCCTGACGTCGCCGGACGTCAGTTTAATGAAGACCTCCCTAAGCTCAACGATCACCTCCTTCGTCGGGAACAAGATACGAAGGAGAGGCTCGCAGCATCTATGTCTCACCAAGTCCAACTTGAAATTATGGCCTGTGACACCAGAGTACCAGACCACTACATGGTACTCTCCAAATCCCACATGACTACAGTGATGAAGGACTTGTACCACTTCATGAAGGCTCGGAGAGCCTGTCGTGAATTCGTGTTCGCAGGTGCCACTGTGAAACACGAACCCCGGAGGCTGATTTCCTCCAACATCTGGGGCAAACACCTCTTTCCTTCTGACCTTGTGAAGGAAATCACTGACAAAGCCGCCACGGAGAATAGGAACCTTCTCCACAAGTGGGGCATGTCAAGAAAAAGGAAACCCTCTCAGGACGACGGACCTCAACCTAAGAGGAAATCCCTAAAACAGAAACCCCAGCAACGTCAACATAGACGTCAGTTTCCGGGACCCGCTACCTCCCAAGTGGCAGCTCAGCCACAACAGACCTTTCAATTGGTCACCCAACCGGTGTTGTCACAGTCACCGGTCTTCACCCCTGCTTTCGAGCAACAGACAACTACCTTTCGTCCCAAAGGTAGAGGCTCAAACAGAGGTGCAAGCAGAGACGCATCTCGCCGTCCCTCCAGAGGCAGAGGAGGAAAGGGAGCTAGCGGCCGAGGCAACAAGCCCTCGGGACACCAGAAGCAATGAAGTGCTTCCGGTGGGAGGAAGACTCTGCCAATTCCAGGATCGTTGGACCTTCGATCCCTGGGCACACAGCATCGTCAAGAAGGGTCTAGGCTGGAGTTGGACTCAACCACCCCCAACCTTCCAGCAATTCTTCCAACAATCAACCCCCCTTCTGGAAGAATATGTCCTAGATCTCTTGAACAAGAAGGTGATAAGGAAGGTAAAGTCCACCAGGTTCCAAGGGAGACTGTTTTGTGTCCCCAAGAAAGACTCCGACAAACTCAGAGTCATTCTGGACTTATCCCCCCTCAACAAGTTCATAGCGAACGACAAGTTCAAGATGCTGACTCTTCAACAGATAAGGACCCTTCTGCCTCGAGGTTCCTACACGGTCTCCATAGACCTGGCGGATGCCTACTGGCACGTTCCAATGAACCATCACGCTTCCTCCTACCTAGGATTTCGACTCCAAAGGAAAAGCTACGCCTTCCGGGCCATGCCCTTCGGCCTCAACGTGGCCCCTCGGATCTTCACAAAGCTGGCGGACGCCATAGTACAACAGCTCCGCCTCCGAAACGTCCAGGTGATGGCCTACCTCGACGACTGGCTAGTCTGGGCTCCATCGCCCGAAGATTGTGTAAAATCTTGCAACAAAGTCACCCAGTACCTAGAACACCTGGGATTCAAGATCAACGAGAAGAAATCTCGCCTCTCTCCAGCTCAGAAGTTCCAGTGGTTGGGAATCCAATGGAACCTTCAGTCACACTGCCTTTCCATCCCCCAGAAGAAAAGGAAGGAAATAGCAGGGTCTGTCAAGCGACTGCTGAAATCCAAACGAATTTCAAGACGCCAGCAGGAACGAGTTCTAGGCTCTCTACAGTTCGCCTCAGATTCAAACCCAGTGCTTCGTGCACAGCTAAAGGATGCCGCGGGAGTCTGGAGACGTTCTGCATCCATCGCTCGAAGAGACCTCAAGAGACGGCTTCCAAACAGACTTCGACTTCTCCTAAAGCCGTGGTCAGAAGCAAAGGCCCTGAAAAGGTCCATTCCTCTTCAACACCCCCCTCCATCACTCAACATCCACACGGACGCTTCGCTGGAGGGTTGGGGAGGTCACTCCCACCAAAAACAGGCTCAAGGCACCTGGTCTCCCCTGTTCAAGACGTTCCATATAAACATCTTGGAGGCCATGGCGGTCCTTCTAACTCTGAAGAAATTATCCCCGCCGCCCTCGATCCACATTCGTCTAACCCTAGACAACTCGGTGGTAGTTCGTTGTCTCAATCGCCAAGGCTCAAGATCGCCCCAGATAAATCAGGTGCTTCTCCCAATCTTCCGTCTGGCGGAGAAGAAGAAGTGGCACCTGTCTGCAGTTCACCTACAAGGATTCCGCAACGTGACAGCGGATGCTCTATCTCGGACAAACCCGATAGAGTCGGAATGGTCTCTAGACGCAAGATCGTTCTCCTTCATCTCTCACCAAGTCCCAGAACTTCAGATAGATCTCTTTGCAACGAGCGACAACAATCAACTTCCTCGGTATGTGGCCCCGTACGAGGACCCCAAGGCAGAAGCAGTGGATGCCATGTCACTGGACTGGAACAGATGGTCCAAGATCTACCTGTTCCCTCCCACCAACCTTCTGTTGAAAGTCCTCTCCAAACTGAGAACCTTCAAAGGGACAGCGGCCCTAGTGGCTCCCAAGTGGCCCCGGAGCAACTGGTACCCCCTGGTCCTGGAGCTGCAGCCCAAGCTGATCCCTCTCCCGGGCCCAGTTCTCTCTCAACAAGTACAGAAGTCGACTGTCTTCGCTTCATCATCGAAAATCAAGGACCTTCATCTCATGATTTTCTCTCCCTAGCCGCAAAGAAGAGGTTTGGGATCTCGAAGAAAAGTCTGGACTTCCTAGAGGAATACAAGACCGAATCCACGAGACGGCAATACGAATCATCCTGGAGGAAATGGGTCTCCTTTGTCAAGACAAAAAATCCGAAAGAAATCACGATTGATTTCTGCATGTCCTTCTTTATTCACCTTCATGGACAGGGATTAGCAGCCAATACGATTTCAACCTGCAAATCGGCCTTGACCAGACCAATTCTATATGCTTTCCAAATTGATCTGTCCAGCGACATCTTCAACAAACTACCGAAAGCATGTGCTCGCCTACGCCCAGCACCCCCACCGAAACCGATCTCCTGGTCACTAGACAAGGTGCTCCATTTCGCTTCCAACTTGGATAATGATTTATGCCCTCTCAAGGATCTGACTCAGAAAGTTATATTTCTCTTTGCTCTTGCTTCAGGAGCTCGAGTCAGCGAAATAGTGGCATTATCAAGAGAAGGACACATCCTGTTTACCGATACAGGAGACGTTACCCTCTCCCCTGATCCGACGTTTCTCGCCAAAAATGAATTACCCACCAAAAGATGGGGCCCCTGGAGAATATGCCCCCTGAAGGAAGATGTCTCTCTATGCCCAGTAGAGAGCCTCAAGGTCTATCTTCGCAGAACTTCGAACTTTGGTGGAGGCCAACTCTTCAAAGGAGAAACATCGGGCAGCGACCTGTCACTGAAACAATTAAGAGCGAAAATCACCTACTTCATTTGCAGAGCGGATCCCGACAGTACACCCGCTGGTCATGATCCTAGGAAAGTTGCATCATCTCTGAATTTCTTTCAGAGCATGGACTTTGAAAGCCTTAAAAACTTCACAGGCTGGAAGTCCTCGCACGTTTTCTTTAAACATTATGCGAAACAAGTGCACGAAGTCAAACATTTTGTGGTAGCCGCAGGTAGTGTTATGAAACCTGCACCTAACTCTGCGTAGAACAGTGAGTTACTTGGGACTCTAACTCTTCGGGTGCCTATGTTGACCCTCGAGCGATACATAGTGATGTTGAAAACACTTAGTGCTTTTATAACTGTTCTTATCCCAGGTGAAATGTCATAGTTGTCACATAAGTGCCGCATGCCCTGAGCATGATGTGTTTTAATCAAGACTTGCGTTCCTTGAGAACGAGTACCTACTAATAAACTTGAAATTCCTTTTCAGATTCAAGAGCAAGTCTTTATTACTATGTACATTATAATTACTGTAAATGAACTTTACTTATTGCTGTAATTTATTTAATTTCTGCATTTGTGAAATAAAATTTCTATTTTATTATCTGTGCGTCTCAATCAGCTCCTACTTACTATGAAATACATGCCTGTCATAGTTTTATTATCCCCTTTTCCTTATGGTTATGGAGAAATTAAGACACTAACTCTTAATTTATATTCACTCTGACTATGTATGTTCCAATACGAATACTTACTCTTCATACCCTGGAGATGAATCATCCTTCTCGACATACAGTGCCCAACCACCACTAGTCTGCTTTCAGAATGTTCCTATACAAATACCAAACATTCAGCTTCATCTCCAAGTCCTTCAAGTTCTTCTATCAGAATGAATAGCCCTTCAATACCACTTTGACGTCGGCATAGCCCGTGGGAACTTCACTGCCAAGGGGGGCAGGATGCTTCTTCCCTACGGTTCTTTACCAAGATTACTATGCTAATTTGTCAATACCTTGGCACTTACTATTAGGGGAAAATCTACCACGATACATTGATTCTCTGGTATTCTTCCATCAGGACGCCATGGCTTGAGCCCAAAAAACGGATTTTGAGCGAAGCGAAAAATCTATTTTTGGGTGAGATAGCCATGGCGTCCTGATGGACCCTCCCTGCTACTTCGTCCAGTTTTAAGGTCGCACCCTGCTCTGCTGTATCGTGGTGATGGGCAAGCAACTGGCTTCAGGATAAAGACGGACGTGACGTCATTTAAGCAATGGCGCCCGTTTGTTTACGTCTCGAGTATCAGTAGTAGCCACGGATGAGATTAGCTATGGAACGGCTCCCAGCTATTCTCTGCCTTTACACACCGAAGCCTTAACTCTGTTCGGGGTGTAGATAGCTATGTGGCGCGTTAATACATGCGTCCCCTGTTGATATACGATGTCTTAAAAGGGAAACCTTTAGGATACTCGCTCCAGAAGTTAGAATTCTGTGATAACCTGTGGTTAAATTCTCTGGGAATATCTTAGTAGTTATTTACCCAAGGAAGCTACCAAAAAGGAACCTTCCATCAGGACGCCATGGCTATCTCTCCCAAAAATAGATTTTTCGCTTCGCTCAAAATCCGTTTTTACTTCCAAAACAACTCGAATAATTAAGAACAACTTTAATCACGTATATAACTTACCACCGAGGCTATGTAGCAGGCTGGTAAGACATTTTTACCATCTGGAAGAGCACACCACCTTCTACTAGGATGACAAAGTCAAGACTGTTAGAACTTAGACTGGAACTGGAAGTTTGGAACTGTCAATTTTACAGTGTTGCCAGGTGGGTTAGTCTAAAAGTCCCCAAAACTTATGATGAAAATTCCCCAAAACAATCCAAATATCCCTATTTTATTATTATTATTATTAATTTCCAAGCTACAACCCTAGTTGGAAAAGCAGAATGCTGTAAGCTCAGGGGCTCCAACAAGGAAAATAGCCTAGTGAGGAAAGAAAAGAAGAAATAAATAAATATTTCAAGAATAACATTAAAATAAATATCTCTTATATAAACTATAAAAACTTAA
>NC_090734.1:120261246-120393746 GCF_036898095.1 Palaemon carinicauda | reverse complement strand
GAGTCCCTTGTTAGGCTGGGAGGAACGTAGAGAGTAGAGGTCCCCTTTTTTGTTTTTGTTTCATTTGTTGATGTCGGCTACCCCCCAAAATTGGGGGAAGTGCCTGGTATATGTATGTATGAATGTATCTTTGCAATGCTTAAAAGTATTTAAAAAAGCAAAGAAAATGTGAAAATTATGAAACAAATTTGAAATTTAAAGAAAATCAAATAAACATATAAGGACTTTATTTTATATGAAAATTGTGTAGAAATCACTTTTTATGAATAAAAGATAAAGAGCATTTCTTGATCATTGTCAGTATGCTGTAAGAAAAAGAAAGTTTAGTATGACAGTTCCTGACATCTGTAAACACGGTTAATGGTCGCCAGGTACTGAACGTCTTCTCGACCATTCCTAAACCTGCGCTGTTGCTATCTGTTTTCTGTAAACATTTTTAATTGGTCCAGCTCTTGTCCTCACTCAAATTCAAATTTAATTTTCCTTGAATGACACCATCATTGATGTGTCATAAGATCCCCAGAGGGTTAAGCATTTGTGTGCCAAGCTTCCCTTTATCTACAGTACAGTAATACTTTAGTTATCATTAACACTAAAAATTTACAAAAAATTGTCCTGTAATTTCCTATCACTTATTGAGTCAATAAATTCCTATCTCACGAATACCTAGGCCTACTTTGTAAATTCCTTAAAAAAAGTTTAGCTGAAAACTACCAAAACCTAGTTTGTATTTTCCTAATATAAATCACTTGTAAAAATATGTTGAGTGGTATCAGAATGGCTTTGTCAGTATTTTCTAAAATCTAATATGCTCATTGCTCATATAAGGCCCCTTTTTTATTGATGTAATTCTCTCAACATTGACATAGCAATATTTACACCATTTTCAAGATAAGAGGTTTAACATAGGCAATACATAAGAACCGTCTAACTTAATTCACACACATTACAAGTGCAAAAATCCCCAAGCCACTCAAACAAGTCAAGCAAAAATAAAAACATTGCTTGGTACAAGTAAAGAATAGAACTGGATTTATGAGTTTGAGCCAGAAGGCCAGAACTGCAGTCTGGGAGTACATTCTGCATCCATGTGCAATAGTTAGGAAACCCTTCAGATGCAGGATGAAGGATAAGTTATGAGACTAGGCAGCAAGATGGTATGGAAGAAAATAAGAAAAGCTAAAAAGTTGGTGCAGTTAGGGGAAGAGAGGACACTGTAAAGACCTGTAAAGAATACTTACAGCATGCACCACGAAGTGCACTGACCACACTATCATCAATGCTGGATTAGTTTAAATCTAGGGCACCTGGATCATTGGATTACAATCTGTCATAATCTAGTCATTATGAACGTTTCTGCTAATACTGATTGCTAAAGTATCACAGTTCCTTTATTAACTTTCAAACATTTCCCTTATCATTGATTACATGCTATTTAGTGTAACTTGAAGTTGTTTTTTTTTTTTTTTTAAACAGCAATACCTTTCCATTATCAATAATGGCTTCAGAATAAGAAAACCAATTGATAAATATTTCAAACTTTGATCTTGTGTAACTTCAAGTTTAGAAGATACATACATATACCAAGGCACTTCCCCCAATTTTGGGGGGTAGCCGACATCAACAAATGAAACAAAAACAAAAAGGGAACCTCTACTCTCGACGTTCCTCCCAGCCTAACAAGGGACTCAACCGAGTTCAGCTGGTACTGCTACGGTGCCACAGCCCACCCTCCCCCGTTATCCACCACAGATGAAGCTTCATAATGCTGAATCCCCTACTGCTGCTACCTCCGCAGTCATCTAAGGCACCGGAGGAAGCAGCAGGGCCTACCGGAACTGCGTCACAATCGCTCGCCATTCATTCCTATTTCTAGCACGCTCTCTTGCCTCTTTCACATCTATCCTCCTATCACCCAGAACTTCCTTCACTCCATCCATCCACCCAAACCTTGGCCTTCCTCTTGTACTTCTCCCATCAACTTTTGCATTCATCACCTTCTTTAGCAGACAGACATTTTCCATTCTCTCAACATGGCCAAACCACCTCAACACATTCTTATCCACTCTAGCTGCTAACTCATTTCTTACACCTGTTCTCACTCTGACCACTTCGTTCCTAACCCCATCTTCTCGAGATACACCAGCCATACTCCTCAGACACTTCATCTCAAACACATTCAATTTCTGTCTCTCCATCACTTTCATTCCCCACAACTCCGATCCATACATCACAGTTGGTACAATCACTTTCTCATATAGAATTCTCTTTACGTTCATGCCCAACCCTCTATTTTTTACTACTCCCTTAACTGCCCCCAAACACTTTGCAACCTTCATTCACTCTCTGACGTACATCTGCTTCCACTCCACCATTTGCTGCAACAACAGACCCCAAGTACTTAAACTGATCCACCTCCTCAAGTAACTCTCCATTCAACATGACATTCAACCTTGCACCACCTTCCCTTCTCGTACATCTCATAACCTTACTCTTACCCACATTAACTCTCAACTTCCTTCTCTCACACTCTCTTTCAACAAATTCTGTCACTAATCGGCCAAGCTTTTCTTCTGTGTCTGTAACCAGTACAGTATCATCTGCAAACAACAACTGATTTACCTCCCATTCATGGTCATTCTCGTCTACCAGTTTTAATCCTCGTCCAAGCACTCGAGCATTCACCTCTCTCACCACTCCATCAACATACAAGTTAAACAACCACGGTGACATCACACATCCCTGTCTCAGCCCCTCTCACCGGAAACCAATCAGTCACTTCATTTCCTATCCTAACACATGCTTTACTTCCTTTGTAGAAACTTTTCACTGCTTGCAACAACCTTCCACCAACTCCATAGAAGATAAAGCATAAAAATGACTAAAACAATAAGATTGAGATGTGAGGAACTTGTACTTTGGTTGGATTCTACTCAATACTCATATCTGCTAAAAATGAATGAAACCAAGTTAAGACAATTTTAAAATGCCCTTTAATTATCAACCCTGCACTAATCATACCAGTATGTCAGTTCTGCTCAAACTATTTTCACTATTCTTTGAATTTTTACGTCGGATAACTTTGTCTATTTTGAAAATTATAATTATAGAAATTAGCATCACACATGGACCACATTAGGAACATTTCCAAAGAACACATATTTCACTGGCAATTCTTTCACTTATAAAAAAGTTTTCCAGTTCTGCAAAAACCAATGAATTGATTGCTTAAATTTTCTCTCAATGGACATTTGGTCAAGTTCCATTTCATAAGGAACAGACTTACATCTTCCTAGTGGTTTATAGTAACCTCGATATTTACAGGATCTATCTTCTTGGATTTGGTCATTCGTGATACAGAGAACTACATAACCTATTGAATGAAAATTACTCTCGTGGGCTGGCCAGATGATTTCAAACTGACCATGCTCCTTTGCGCTTTTTCCCTCTCCGCACACCACACCACCTATTATTCGCTGACTCTGTCTCACTCTCGCATCCTCTTTCCTCACGTGTATACCTCCCGCTTCAGTCCTTTTTGTGCACAATCACATTGTGATGAAAAAATAAAATGTAAAAATCCTGTACATTTCCAGTGTGTTTATAGTGATTTTAGTATACTGTAGTGTGATACTATAGTGTATGTACATTATGCTAGCACACACGCCAAACAGTTGATGGCTCAAGAGCTGCTTCATGCTTAAGACTTATTGCGTAGAACTTCATATATAAACGGTTAGTGGCGTTATAATAAGATTTTGCTTCTAACTTTTATCGAGTTAGTGTATTCATTGTGTATTACTGTTATTGTTGTATTAACTATTGTTACCATACTTTACAGTAGTAATGTAGATATAGGCTACGTGTACAGTGAGTTGGAACAATTTTTTTTTCAAGTCGGCTACCTCCCAAAATTGGGGAAGTGACAGGGTAGATATACAGTGATACCTCGGTACTCGACCATAATCCGTTCGAGATCCGTGTTCGACCTCCGATTTGTTCGAGTACCGAATTTTTTTTCCCCATAAGAAATAATGGTATATATTCTATTCCGTTCCCAAGCACTCGAACAGGCCCAAAATATTAATAAAACGTGTACCTAAACAACAATAATTATCTAAATGTGTATGAAATTGGTCAGAAAATCCTATAAAACAATTTTAAACCATTTACTGTACTAAAATAAAACAATTTTAAACCATTTTCTGTACTGTAGTGAACATACCTTTGAGCAGCGGTTCGATGGCATACAGGGATGGATGTGGAGAGGATGGAAGGGGGAGGTTACTGCTTGGAAGGAGAGTCCCCTTCCATGATGTGGCGGGGTAGTTCTCCTTCAGGAGTTGTTTCTCTCTCCAATGAAAGGGTGGGCAGATCTATTTCAGGGGTTTCTTCTCTTCTTTGTCTCTTCTTTGGAGGAGAAACAGGCTTTGATGTAGCAGCTTTCTTTTCTTTTGTGAAAAACTGGTCTATTGTTAATTGTTTCTTCCTCCTCTGCAGTATTCTTCGAAAATGATACATGACACTATCATTAAACATATGCACTGCCCGGTTTGCTACTGCAATTTCTGGGTGGTATTTTTCAGCAAAAGCCTGCACATCTGCCCACTTGGAACAAATTTCATTGATGAGAGAACTTGGAACATCCTCCCTTACCTCATCCTCTTCTGAAGATTCCTGCTCCACAATCAGATCCTGCTGCTGTTGTTGTTGCAGGTGCAACAATTCCTCCACAGTCAACTCGGTAGAATGGCTTTCTACAAGCTCATCAATATCATCCTTGTCGACCTCAAGCCCCAAACTCCTGCCCATGACAACAATTTCCTCAACGACATCAGTGTCATCAGAAATTACAGGGGTAGCAGTGCTTGGACCCGCCTCTGGTTGGAAACCTTCAAACTCCCTCTCTGTGACACATGATGGCCACAGCTTACGCCAGGCAGAGTTCAATGTCCTATAGGTCACACCTCGCCAAGCTTGGTCAATCATGTTAACAGAGTTGAGGATGCTGAAGTGTTCCTTCCAGAATTCCTTTAGGGTCAACTTCGTGTCACTGGTCACTTCAAAACACTTTCTGAAAAGGGCCTTGGTATAGAGTTTTTTGAAGTTTGAAATGACCTGTTGGTCCATGGGCTGGAGTATGGGAGTAGTATTGGGGGGCAAGAATTTGATTTTGATAAAGCTGTATTCTTCTTTCAAGTCATCCTCGAGACCTGGAGGATGTGCAGGAGCATTGTCCATAACCAGAAGACATTTCATTGGCAAGCTCTTTTCAATGAGGTAAGCCTTAACCTGGGGGGCAAACACTTCGTTTATCCACTCAGTAAAGAATTGTCTTGTGACCCAAGATTTAGTGTTCGAGCGCCACATAACTGGTAGTGCACTTTTACAAATATTATTTCGTTTGAACACCCGGGGGTTGTCCGAGTGGTACACTAACAAGGGTTTGATCTTGCAATCGCCACTTGCATTTGCACACAGCAACAATGTTAGCCTATCTTTCATTGGCTTGTGACCTGGCATCTTCGTCTCGTCCTTGGTAATGTACGTATTGGCTGGCATTTTCTTCCAAAATAACCCAGTCTCATCACAATTAAAGACTTGTTGTGCGATCAAATTTTGTTCATTTATGTACCGATCGAATTCCCCCACGTATTTATCGGCTGCAATTTGATCCGAACTAGCTGCCTCCCCATGCCTAGTAACACGATGAATACCTGTTCTATTACGAAACTTTTCAAACCAACCCCTGCTCGCTTTAAATGTAAATGAATCACTTTCACTGGTACTCGGACTTTTCTTCACTAATTCTTCATAGATATGCAACGCTTTTTCACAAATGAACGCTTCACTAACACTTTCCCCGGCCAACTGTTTTTCTTTAATAAATATTAAAAGCAACTTTTCCATCTCCTCAATCACTTGTGGCCTTTGCTTAGTTACCGCCGTAACTCCCGTTGCAACATTCGCCTTCTTAATCATTTCTTTATGCTTTAAAAACGTAGAAATGGTCGACTTCGCCATTCCGTATTCTACCGCTAAATCGGACACTCGTACACCATTCTCATATTTCGCTATAATTTCCTTCTTCAACTCGATCGTTGTTCGCACTGTTTTCCTCTTCTCCTTCCCCTTAACACTCATTACTTTCTTGGGACTCATTATGAAAGCTAAAAAAGCAATTAAAAGCACTGAAAATCACTAAATCACAACGAATGCTGATCGCGCGTTGTCTGAGTGACGCTCTCGAGAGAACTGATGCTTCCCGAACAAGCGAGAGTGGCCGAGATGGCGCGATCATCACAAAGCCCATGCGGTCGTCACGTGTTCGGCTGGTCGAGTACCGAATTTTTGGTCGAGCACCGCAGCAAAAATTTCTCGAAAATTTTGGTCGAACTCCGAATTGTTCGAGTATAGAGTCGTTCGACTACCGAGGTATCACTGTATATAGATTAGCCTACTTCCAGCCATACATTTGGATATTTAGCAGGTTTTGAATGGCTGGCCTTGTAATTCAAACTTTATCTCATCTCTCACAAGGATCCCCATCTCGTGTCAATCTTATTGGGGTGCTCTGTTTTTCACAGGTCAAATATTGGACTGTGGACCAATGGTAAATTATTTACTCAGAACCAAACATACAAGTGTCATTCTCTCAAAACTACTACTGATAACCCCTCTGATTCCTTTGCTCACAGCATACCTCTGCCTGAAATTTTTGTCAATAAATAGGATGATACAATTATTTTCGTGATTTCATTCCCTCTGTGAGAAGTCCCAGTGCTTCCAGTCCTGGGATGGTTAGGACTTGGTCTGATTGAAGTTATGGAATTGGGCCATATGGAAGGGATCATCCTTTTTGAGTTCCCCCTTCTATCTTTGTTTCCTTTATTTTTTCACTCTGGTGGTATTCTTTCCCAACCCTGAGATGTTTAGTCAGCCTGTGGACTTGGTTTTCATGGATTACTTCCAATGACGAAGTTTTTTTTAGCTGTGCAAAGCCAGTTGGGACCTGCCTTCTTTTTGTTATTGACCATGCTTCAACCATACAGATTTTTCTTCAGCAGCACCACATGAGGGTTTGGGGACGCGCAGTAGGAACCTTTTATTTTGAGATACAACAATTGTTTCTAAGTGGGATTACCCCACAGTTGCACTGAGAAGCATAAGATAAAAGAGGTTGGACAGAAAGATGGAAGAAAGGAAATGGGTAATGGAGGTAAAGTAGAAGGCTATGAAGTGATTATAACTAGGATTCAAAGGCATGCTGCAAAGACTTTCTACTATACAGTCAGCCTTCCTTATCCGAGGGTTTTTTCTCATTTTGCTCTTTTCCGACACAGAGAACCGTATAACCTATTAAATAAAAAATCGCATATTCTTGGGTTTGCAAGAAATACTGTACTCTCGCGGCACAACAATTTCAAACTGACCATGTTCTTTGCAACCAGCTTTCTTTGTACCACTTACCTCTCCATCCAGTACATCACATCTTTCGCTGACTCGGCACGGACCAAAAATAAATGATGTCTATACCATACTTTTTCTTTTCTTTACAAAAGTATGGTATGTACAGTACCGAACGAGTCTGTACTGAACTTTTGTATTTTCAGTACATTATCAAAACACGGGATAACTAATGAAAGTATTTTTTTCCATACCTATGTACTTACTTTACATATTACTGTACTGTGTTTAATGAATTGTCTATAATCTAAATTCTCTTAATATTAGTCACGAGGTGCTTAGAGGTAGGTTCTATACATGCGAGGCTTCTGAAAATCCATTCATTTGTACTTACAGGAACAACCTATGAAGAAAAATAAATGGTGGTGAAATAAAATCTGAGGAGGGTATCAAATATATCTTTATTATAAAGAACAGAAAACAAATAAAAGAAACATGATTTCAACATGAGATCAGTGTACGCAAGTATTTTCTAAGCTTACAATAAAGAATTTCTTTTATATTACAAATGTTGAGCAGTCAACCATTCAAGTTACCCCTCATTATGTAAAAAAAAATATAGAAAATCTTACATTGTACTGTAGTAACAAAATAAATCAGTCTTCATTAAGAGTTCCTTCATGAATAATGGCTCGTGCTAAATTGTTTGAGAGAGCTAATCTTATCTCCTTTTCTTTAAGAGAAAAAGCTGCTTTCGCTGCTTCTGATTCCATAGGATTATTTAAGCTGAAGAGAGAAAATGAAAATTAATGGACAACACTTAACCAGTAATCAACAATAACTTACATTTTAATTGTATATAAAAGAAAATTCTCAACTACATACTGTATCAGAATAAATATGTATGTCCCTCTATTTCAATTCTAGTTCACATATTCTTTTGAAATAAAAAAAAAAAAATATTTTTCCTATAAAAGGATCAAGAAAGCAACTGCATTCACCCTTTTTATTTTTGGGGTGGATATTGGTGGAGCTCTTCTTTCTTTGAATAAATAAAAGAAAAATTTTAAAGTAATTCTTATATTTCCTAACTATACAAACCAGGACAGAACACCTTGTTAGCAAACCACCACAGAATTTGCAATGCTTGCTTTCCAGAATGCATAGAATATCACAGGAGGGTGGGCTCAAGATAAATAGAAGAAAGAAAGAGATGATGACAATGGAATATGCAATGAAAGATGAAATATCAGTTGAAGGAGAAAGGATTAACGGGGTAAAATCATCAAAGTATTTAGAAACTATGATATCAAAATACAGGGTCTTTAGAATTAGAGTTTAGTGAAAGATTGAAAAAAGCAAATTAGACAATGGCTAGGTTAAGTAAAATTTAGAAATCAAATTATCTGAAATTACATAAAAAAATCAGACTATATATCAGTTTGGTGAGATCGGTGTTACTATATGGACACGAGTCATGGTATGACAATGAAACAATCTCCAATAGATTTAGAAGATTTGAAAAAACCCTCAGAAGGATATTGGGAGTTAAATGGCAGGACAAAATTAGAAAAGAAACTATAAGAGAGATTACTTGAGTGCCATATGAGGATGAGGTCATGGTGAGGAGCAGATGGAGATGGTTTGGTCATGCTCTTTGCACTCCCAAAGAGAGATTAGTTCATCAAATATTCAATTGGGCTCCACAAGGCACTAGAGGAGTGGAGTAGGAGATGACGAATAGGGAAGTATTGACTTAAAAGCTCAAGATAGACATCTGGCAAAATCTAACCGAGGCCCTTTGCGTCAATAGGCGTAGGAGGAGATGATGATGATGACTAAAGGACAATGGTTTGTATTCATGTAGGAACAAATAAATCTTTAAACTATGAATGATTGGGGTCGAGGAACAGATGTAATATAAACATCAAGAAAGTAAAATATTAAGACAGAAAAGGCACTTTTTGCCTACAATTACAAAATGATAAAAGTTCATAATATCCTCTAGGTGACAGAATCAAAGGGCTCAAATCAAAACAGCTGTAATTATAATGTACTAGTAAAAAGCTTTTTACTTACGTTTTACTACCCAGGTTACTGAGGTTGTGTAGGCAATACATTAGTTCGTAAGTTTGTTCTGCCGATATAACAGGCTCTTCGCTTTTCAGAAGTGGCAAGGCATCCAGCAGCAACACAGGCCAAAAACTGAAATGGTGCAAATTATTGATTATCAGATATATAGTTATCACTTAACTCTGAAGAGACACATTATTTTGCTGTTGATTTGAAAAGATAACCAACCTCACAAACAAAAATCTTTAGTTAATAATAAACCAAAAACACTACTGTAGCAATCTAATAATTCTTAATATTTCAATATTCTTTAAAATAGTGTAACAACCCAAAATTTACCTTTTGTGGGGACCAAAAAAAAAAAAAAAAAAAAAAAACTTTGTGATATTTCAAGATATTTAGCTTCAAAACTTACTACTCTGGAGCCAATTTAGAGGATATCAGAGAGACAAGAAGTGCTGCAGCATCAATAAAGTTTCCATCCTGGTACATTGTATGAAATTCTCTGTATTTGCCTGAAAAAAATTCAAATACTAAGAAACACTGCATAAGGAATATAAAACTGTAACCATATATCATATTTCATAAAAAAACTGTAATCAAGAGTTGAAATTTAGGCAATCTTATCAATCATCTAATTTGAAATAATTAAAACATTCTATTTCTTCTCACAGCATCACACTGACTTTGACAACTATCATAAAAACTAAATTCAGTTTCTAAACTTTATTCCTACATATCTGATCATTACCTTATTTGACAATAATACTTTAAAAAATGATACAATGATCTCTTTTTACAGTTTAATTCATTCAAATTACAGCCTGCAAAAGTACAAATTTTATAAAATTTACAATCTTCTAACCTATATAAACCTAACCTGAGTCATTTACAAGGGGTTACTACTAATCACGTTTTCAACGACCAGCCAATTAAAATTTTGGCTGATTGCGTCATGTTTCGTGCTGGGTCAACGCAGCGCATGTGCAAGGAACACGTGGGAGCTTGCTCACAGCATTTCTTCACAACACTCACGAGGTCAAAGACTTGCACGGAAGTTGAGGCGGGACATTTGGTAAAGGACTCAGATTTGTATAGCTAGGAAAAATACAAATTATAATTTGTACTTTATTCCTACACGGATATAAACTTCCAAGTCATTTATATGGGGATTTTCCCTTAAGAGGAAGGAAGTCTCCGTGAAGTTAAGAGGTAAACCTTTCCTCTCTGGGAGATCTAATTACTCTAAGTAATAGCAAATGATCAACATGAATCATGGACGATAGTGTAATGGCTCGTAAAGATGCAAAACCAAACTTCTGATTCTTGATAGTTAAAACCTTCTCTGATATACTGTACAGTAGTCATTGATAAAAATAGTAAGTGATCTAAGAGAACCACCAGGGAACGGAGTAGTTGGATCATAATGAGGCAAGGCTTCTTTGGGGGGTCCCAAAAAGGTAATCTTTGCCAGGGGTGATGTGGTATAAACATCAAGTGCTACATAATAAAAAAGGAGTTACTTTTTAGTATATCATCATGAGTGTTGTAATTCAAGAGGTATTAGTTTGTTAAGCGTAGTTGGAAAAGTGTATGGTAGAGTAATGATTAATAGGATCAAGGATAAAACAGAGAATGCAATCTTAGAAATACAGGGTGGTTTTAGAAGAGGTAGGGGTTGTATGAATCAGATTTTTACAGTTAGGCAGATATGCGAGAAATATTTAGCAAAACGTAAGGAGGTGTATGTTGCGTTTATGGATCTGGAGAAAGCGTATGATAGAGTTGATAGGGAAGCAATGTGGAATGTGATGAGGTTATATGGAGTTAGTGGAAGGTTGTTGCAAGCAGTGAAAAGTTTCTACAAAGGTAGTAAAGCATGTGTTAGGATAGGAAATGAAGTGAGTGATTGGTTTCCAGTGAGAGTGGGGCTGAGACAGGGATGTGTGATGTCGCCGTGGTTGTTTAACTTGTATGTTGATGGAGTGGTGAGAGAGGTGAATGCTCGAGTGCTTGGACGAGGATTAACAATGGTAGACGAGAATGACCATGAATGGGAGGTAAATCAGTTGTTGTTTGCGGATGATACTGTACTGGTTGCAGACACAGAAGAGAAGCTTGGCCGATTAGTGACAGAATTTGGAAGTGTGTGTGAGAGAAGGAAGTTGAGAGTTAATGTGGGTAAGAGTAAGGTTATGAGATGTACAAGAAGGGAAGGTGGTGCAAGGTTGAATATCACGTTGAATGGAGAGTTACTTGAGGAGGTGGATCAGTTTAAGTACTTGGGGTCTGTTGTTGCAGCAAATGGTGGAGTGGAAGCAGATGTACGTCAGAGAGTGAATGAAGGTTGCAAAGTGTTGGGCGCAGTTAAGGGAGTAGTAAAAAATAGAGGGTTGGGCATGGATGTAAAGAGAGTTCTATATGAGAAACTGATTGCACCAATTGTGATGTATGGATCGGAGTTATGGGGAATGAAAGTGATGGAGAGACAAATTGAATGTGTTTGAGATGAAGTGTCTAAGGAGTATGGCTGATGTATCTCGAGTAGATAGGGTTAGGAACGAAGTGGTCAGAGTGAGAACGGGTGTAAGAAATGAGTTAGCAGCTAGAGTGGATATGAATGTGTTGAGGTGGTTTGGCCATGTTGAGAGAATGGAAAATGTCTGTCTGCTAAAGAAGGTGATGAATGCAAGAGTTGATGGGAGAAGTACAAGAGGAAGGCCAAGGTTTGGGTGGATGGATGGAGTGAAGGAAGCTCTGGGTGATAGGAGGATAGATGTGAGAGAGGCAAGAGAGCGTGCTAGAAATAGGAATGAATGGCGAGCGATTGTGACGCAGTTCCGGTAGGCCCTGCTGCTGCCTCCGATGCCTTAGATGACCGCGGAGGTAGCAGCAGTAGGGGATTCAGCATTATGAAGCTTCATCTGTGGTGGATAATGTGGGAGGGTGGGCTGTGGCACCCTAGCAGTACCAGCTGAACTCGGTTGAGTTCTTTGTTAGGCTGGGAGGAACGTAGAGAGTAGAGGTCACCTTTTTGGTTTTTGTTTCATTTGTTGATGTCGGCTACCCCCCAAAATTGGGGGAAGTGCCTTGGTATATGTATGTATGTATCAAATACTTGGGAAACTGAGTCACACTTACTTGCATTGGGGTGAAAACCCCAGGACAAGCTTCAAGTCCAATCAAGATCATTATTTGCCTCAGCGATCTTTTTAGCTCATAATGCCCGAGTAACGAAGCATGTGGTCTGTGTGAGCACACAATTGTGCTGTCACCACAACGTCCATTAAGAGGATGTCCAAAGGTTTGATTGAATGCGACATCTTTAAGGTAAATGTCTGACGGTGGGTTTTCCCTTCTATCCACCAGCTTGAGGACTTTTATTAATGCATTTTTTCGCGGAATGCTGAGGTTGCGGTAAACCCACATGAACCACATGCTTGAAAGGGGTCCCTAGTGACGCTTACCCTGAGGATGTATAGGCTCTTATAATTTCTTTCTATTAAAAGAGACAGTACTCCTAAATACATTCTATCGGAGTGTCCAAAGCTTGCGAACAACATGGTTTTGGTGACTAGTATAATCAAGTGGTTTTGCAGAATGCTAAGGTTGCAGCAGTTCCATCTACTGTAGATCATACGCTTGAGGGGGTCCCAATAACACTTCCCTTGAGGATGCATAGGTTCTTCTGATATCTTTTATTACTTGGAGAAAAAAAGTGTCACTGAATGCTTTCTTCCGGAGTGGCTAGAGCTTGTGAATAAAAAAGGGAGTGTTATTTCCCAGCTATTTGTTCTATCAGAAACTCGTACTGTTCTACGGAACAGAATAACTAGTTGTTTGTGTGATCAGGAACCTCCTTGAAAGACAATATCAAGAAAGAGTTAACCTGAGATCTTTTGTAACCTGAGTCTGGATTATTCATTGAACCAGAGCGGACAAGGTGGCATCTTTCTGATGTCATGTTATCATGGGGGGAATGGGTCCCTAGCGATTCCTTCCCTGAAGATAGCGAGTTTCATGTTAGGCCTTAGCCAACAGGGTATCCATGTTTAGGAAGAACAACTTCGCTTCTGATCTGAGGTGCTAGCAAATCATCCTTAATATCCCAAGAAAGGGGTGTCAGAGCACTCTGTTTGTCCCTGGACTTCTTAAGGGGCAAGCTTGTGAGAACGTCCAAGTAAAATTCACCACATCCGGTTATCTTTATAAAAATTAGAATACGATCACCCCAGAAAATATAGCATTTTCTGAGTTGGGTTTCAGGGGGGAAGAAGACCCTGCAAGTAGGCTTGTTTACTTAGCTGGATTATGAATAAGTTGAAGTAAAGGGTAGTTAGGTCCTTGACTTGAGCCCTTCTGACTGGGATTGCAAGGATAATCTTAGGACATAATGAAAAACCCCTCTTCACGACTAAATGGTAGGGGGGGATTACTCTTATGAGACACTTCCGTCCTCCAGAAACCTTGGTAACGAGGGCATCGATAGTTCTTCCGGACAGGAAATTCTAGTATCTCAGACCAGGGCATGTTTCAAGATATAGAACTAGATGTGAACTTTCAAGAAAGCTACAGGAACTGCTTTCAAAGTTGTCAAACTCCTTAGCCAAAGTGACAATGCCTTGGAACGTTCCCATTCTAGAATAAGCCTAGTAAAGGTTCTATGTTGACCTGGAAGGCCCTCGTTTGTTGACTAACTCTTCCTAAGGAAGACGTTAGTTAGAATTTTATGTGACGTGTCAAGCAAGCTTATAGCGACTAAGCTAAGAGATCTTGTAGCTCTCTCTAATTGGTTTGGAGGACTCCTAGGACTCATCATGAGAGGTTCCAGACTCATTGATCATTCTTATTTATAATAAGTTGTGATGTCCTTCTGACTTCCTTGGATCTCCTGGTCTTCTATTCCCGAAGTGAGGGAGGACGTTGGCCATTACCATAGTATTGAATGAAAATGATGGCTAACAAGCATTTTGGCAAAGTTGAATGATTCATGGGAGAAAAAGCATTTAAGGTCATGCTTCGTTAGGAGGTATGGAGGATATAAATCTTCTGGTCATACCTAGTTAGAACTCATAGGTAGCTATGACCACTCTTACTAGGTTATGCCTTGACTTCGCGGGGGTAATACCTTTGTAAACCTCTTTGCCAGGCTTCCTGACAGAGGTAAAGGCAATTTACTGCTCTCAAAGTCCTTGTCCCTAAATGATTTTCTTATCTTTTCTAGAGAAGCTTGTAGCCTTTCTAGACTCTGAAGGAACTAACGAAGTCCTGTTCAACAGATGGACGGGAAAAACATGAGGGAACTTTCAACTTCACAGTTGGGCATTATTCTCAGGGCATCAAGTCCCCCCAGGGATATGGGAAGACAAGTTTCTTCTGACCGGGGAGGGGTTCTGCGTACTCATAGTCTTCTCATGCTAAACACCACTTGCTCCAAGGATACTTTCGTATTCAGCAGAGACATCGTTTCTCAGGGGCAATATTTTCCCAGAGAAAAGGGTTCTGTTATCCAAATTCTGGTTTCTGGGATGATCATTTTTTTATGAAACAGAAGTGCCAGTTAATGGCCAGACATCTGGCCATCACCGGTTGGGGCTGGCTCCATTCCATAAGTTAGGGAAAAGAGGGCCCATATTTCCATAGCCTAATCTTCCTCTCACGATCTTGAGTTCTGACAGGGGTATAGGTTAGAAACCATAGCTCTCTTCTTGAAAGGTAGTCTTAAAGATCCTCCAGGTAGACCTAGTAAGGATTAACACTCGATACCTCACTGTAGTTTTGGGTAACCAACAATCTGAAAAACAACTAATTGCTATACCAATTACAAAAATTAAAAAGAAGTGGGGGAAGATCAAAAGAAATCCCCCCTCCTACTGTAAGGCTGGATAAACTGGAAACTTCACAAGGTCCTTCCCCTGCCCGCAGCTGGTATTAGAATACTCTTGAGGAAGAGAATATCTAATATCGGGGCTAAAAGGCCATAGATGCCTATCTCAACACCTACATAGTGGGGGCATATCTAGAATACCCATGGTAAGGACAAAAGAAAAAGGGGAGGCCCATATCCTGAACAAGCTATCTTCAATGTTCAGAGAATGGACCTCGACCGATTTTACTACTCCTGACTATTTCCTTCCGTACTGTAACTTCCATTCCCTACTTGTGATAAGTCCAGGCACGCTCCTAATAGTAGGAGCTATTGCATCTGTGTTTTTGCCTTCATGGGGAAAGTAGTTCGATCCCTTGGTCTGGGTAGTTTGAAATACTGGATTACTCTGTATCTTATACAAGTCTCTTTATGGACGCTGAGCGGTAGGCCTACCAGTCGTCGTCCTTCTTCTTCCTGAAGTAGCTTGTTCCGGTCTAGTGATCTTAGCTATCTCCAACTCTACTTCTGTCTAGGAGAACAGATAGGAGAAATTCACCAAATCCAAATTTCTTACGACTAAACGCCTCTCCAGGGGGCAATTGTTCCGAGCATCTGGCCAAGACTGCGTCACATCTTTGTAAGACACAGCTCCCCCATAGAGGAACGGTCTGAAGAAAAAGGAATTCTGGGGCTTTTAACCCTGCTTGTGACAAATCTTCAAATCTTCGTAGGGCATTAGGGTCCTTAAGATCTTCCGTAGTCGCATAGTGGGATATTGCTCTAGACCAATGGTCGAGCCATGAACAGATTTGGATCGCAGGCACTGCTGCTAATTTCTTGTTCATTATTTCTGTTTGGGCAGACGCCACTAAGTTAGCCACGTTCTCTGGGAACGCTAATGGGCTCTGAAAGGCCCCAAAGGGGGCCAATAACTTTCTCTGGTTAGATAGGGCCAGAGGTGGTAAACCTGAAGACCTATTAGCTTTAAGAGAATTCTCCGAGGCTGAAACCTGCATGTTAAATAGGTTTATAGCCTCTTTAGTTTGTTTTGAGAGTTTTAGACTGTAAATGAGTAAAGGATTCTGTACTTGCAACTGAATCCTGTCTCCTGGTTTTTCCTCAGTGACACATTTTTCTAGGGGAGACTGTCGCATTTCTTAGGTGAAGGATGAGGTTTCTAATCTTTGTAGCTTGAGGCATCTCTGAAACTGAGAGAGAGGTTCCAAAAGGGTTGACTTCTGTTGGGTCGGCACTAGCACTCACAGCCGTGGCCCCGTAGTTTAGCATTAATCCAACTGTCAAGGTTAAAAAGAGTACCTAATTTGTCTCGATGGTCTTTCCTTTCTTCAGCTGTGAAAATATTACGGCGAGATAAGGAGGCGGAGGTAGGCCTAGGGAAACTCCTTTCCCTGTTCAACATGTTTAGTCGAATGATATACTTTTCCCAGATCCGGTACATAACAAGCAATCAACTTATTGGCTGAAAAGACCCTGCTACATCTCCGATATGAGCCTCGTCTACGCCTCTTAGTCAGCCTGACTCTTAAGTCAGACTGGAGTTCCATTGCAGGCATAGGGTAAAAGGATTCTTTCCTATCTTCACTTTTCAAGATACATTAAGGGGAATCCCCTGAGCAGACAATCATTCTATGCTCATCAATCATGTTTGTGGGGCCTTAATTTAGGCCACCACCCGAACTTTTAAGGGAGGATGCCTGAACCTTGATGCATTGCAGAGAAAAGTTCTCATGCACAAAGCTAGCATAAGATCTGTCCTAGCAGGAAATATCCTGGGATGAATTGTCAGCATGTCTTGCACGTTAAGAAAATTCTTTATGCACAGAAAGGTTGGCGAGCGTAATGATGTCATCACGAGCTGAGATGCTGGCGTGTACAGCTTTGTCTGGCTGGACGATGATCTTGCTTGAATTATGACAAGCGTTGGTTTCGGTGAATATCCTACTCGACCTCCCTACTCTAGGTAAGGGAGGAGAGGGTAAGCTCAAAGGAATGCGTAGTTCTGGGAAATCTTGGGGAGTGGCCGCTACTGATGTGGTCTGGCCACCCTCATCATAAGCTTCTAAAGATGTCTTTAAGACTCTGTAGAGGAGACTTAAGCTTATGGGCCTCATAGACACGTGGAAAACTTGGTTTGAGAGAATGTGTTGGGAACTGTAGACTTTCCTTTTCCAACACTGGAAAATCTCATTAGGAGGGAAACCACTCCCTATAATATTGACATGAAGATTCTCTTGAACATCTCTTGTCTAGGCAAGAGGGACACAAAGGACGTGTGTCCATGTCTGCCCAGCTCATAAGGATGCAACAATAGCCCTTCCTCAAGAGTATTCTAATACCAGCTACGGGCAGGGGAAGGACCTGGTGAAGTTTCCAGTTTATCCAGCCTTACAGTAGGAGGGGGAAAGCTTTCTCAACTCTAAGTTCCCTCGAACAGGAGGGTTTTGTTGATCATGCCTGTTCATTCATCATCATCCTCGTTGATGTGCTGGGACCTGGCTCCTCGAGGTCTCACTGTGCATAATTGATACTCTTGTGGATGTGTGTGTGTTTTTTGAAGATAAGGTTTCAGGTAACTCTCAACATGAAAAATTGAAGGGAGGTTCTCGCTGCATAGAATGAGATTTTCTCTAACTCCCATTGATAGGAGACTCAGCAACGTAGAAATTTCATTGTTTCCTGCGACGAGAAAAATATCTCTCCCATTAGGAGGGAAACCACTCCCTATAACATTGACATGAAGATTCTCTTGAACATCTCTTGTCTAGGCAAGAGGGACACAAAGGACGTGTGTCCATGTCTGCCAGGCTCATAAGGATGCAACAATAGTTGTTATCCCGTTCTAGGCAAAAACGTAAATACTGAGATTAACTAGACATAAGCACTCACTTGTAACACATAGTTAATGAATAGTTACTCAAATGACAGTGAATTAAGAAAAAACACAAGTCAAGAGAGCTAAATACTAAGAGGGTAAACGAGATGAATGCGACAAGCCTGATCGTAGACACGAAGTGAGAGAACAACCTCTTCACTACGTGATCAGCATTGTTGTGAAGAGACGATGTGAGCAAGCTCCCGCTTCCTCCTTGCACATGCGCTACATTTACCAAGTGCAAACCATGACGCAATCAACCAAAATTTTGATTAGCTGGTCGTAGAAAACATGACTAGTAGTAACCCCATATAAATGACTCAGGAGTTTGTATCAATGTAGAAATAAATATGGAATTCCCATTTGATAAACAACTTACCTAAGAATGTTAAAGTGTCAGAAAGCAACATTGCTGGACCCAAGTGATCAAGAAGAGGTGAAGATTCAAACCTACCCTCAGCAATGTATTTATGAAGGATCTGAAAAGGGTAAAAAAAAAATACATCAAATGGCTTCCTTATCCCTAAATCAGAATCATTAGCATTCCAAAAATATATACTGTACAATAATCTCAACCATTACTCGCAATAAAGGGTACTATGTTTTCATTGATCATATTTACAATAAATCTTGATAAAGTACTGGATACTTTTATTATATGAATATGCTTTTAAAATTTCATTATATTTTAATTATTAGTTAAGTATACTGAACTAATGCTCTGAAAATTTGACCATTTTCTGTCATGAGGGGTATAAGACATTTTCTTTTTTAAATTACGGTATATCTAATGACACCTTTTAATGAACAACAACATATTTCTATTACTTTAATGATTTTTAGCAGTAGAGTATAATGATGCATGAATGTTTTTTAACAAGTATACAGCACATTATTGTATTGATGTTCATCAGTTTACAATAATTTACAAGTAACTTCATCTTTTTCACCTGCTAATTTATGTAACTATTATCTTATAATCCTAGAAATGAAACAATAAGAGAGATTACTCGAGAACCATATGGTGAAGGATAGATGGAGATGGTTTGGGCATGCTCTTCGCACTCCCCAAGAGTGTGAAGTAGATGGTGAATTGAAAGTATTGATTTAAAACCTCAAGATAGAGACAACTGGCAAAATCTAATCGAGGCCCTTTGCATCAATGGGCATAGAAGATGATAATGATTGTCTGATAAATAATTTTCAGTGCTTTATTCTAATATTCTAATAAAAATTTTGAAGATTTTCTAAACGTTTTGAACTCAGTAGAGGACGTATTTTAATACAAAATCAAAGTTTAAAAATTAAAGAAAATAATTTCCAGTCTTGTTGTCTCTGTGAATCCTGTTTGAAACTACATCTGCCAACTCTTATTTTCTAGGATTCCAGATTAAAGTGGTTTGAATTAACATGGTAAAATACTTTGCCTTATTGGGGATAATTAAAAATATTTATAACAAAATACTTTACTATGACTTAGTTTTAAAGTCACAAGATAAAACCCTGCAATTTATATATATTTTTTTTTTTCAAACCACACTTACCTGATGAGCTAAATGTGAAGTGAAACCTGAATCCCTAGAACGCACTCCCCACCAAATAGCAGCACCCAGTCGATTTTGAGACAGTGCACGTCGACCCATCACTCGACATATACTAACAACTGTTGAAAAGATTGTATATATCTAAAATATTCAAACACTTTTCTAATAATGGACATAAAAATTATGTACAATAAATCATTAATAGTTTAAAAAGACCATTGAGTAACATTCTCCTCTCTCCAATTTTTTTTTCCAATAAGAGATAATTTTTAAGATAATATAAAAGAATTTGGACAGGTAAATGAGATGCAGAAAGCAAAGGCTGGCATAAAAAGAAGAGAACTAAAATGGTATTGCATATACTTGTAATTACAGCAGGCCTATGGGCTGTGGCACCCTAGCAGTACCAGCTGAACTTGGTTGAGTCCCTTGTTAGGCTGGGAGGAACGTAGAGAGTAGAGGTCCCCTTTTTTGTTTTGTTTCATTTGTCGATGTAGGCTACCCCCCAAAATTGGGGGAAGTGCCTTGGTATATGTATGTATTGTAAATGTTTTACCCATTCCCTGCCAGTGAGTACAAATATTTCCATCTTCTTAGAGACCATGAACTGAACTATACATTATAAGCATGCAAGCTAGTCTGGAAACCGATGAATGATACTTACCTTATAGGAATTTTTTTCGTTAACCTGTGATTTATACTCACTCAGCCACAGAAAACATGCGACTGCATATACATGAAATAAGAGCAGTCATGCTGCACATTATTTATGGTTTTATACCCTTCCAGTCCAACCAGCACTCAGTAAGTATACTTGGCTCTCCATCTCAAAAGTAATAAGGTGAAATTAGCAATTCATCTACATAGTTTTGTTGAAGATGATAGGGAGGCAGATATAATTGCTGTTGCATGTGCTAAGGTGCCAGGGATAGGAGATGAAAATGAGAGAGATTACAAGAGAGGTAGTGAAGAGAGCACTATATGAGATGAGAGAAGGAAAAGCATCTAGTATGGATAGTGTGAGAGCTGCGATGTTAAAGTATTTAGTAGGGGATGTGACTGTGCTAGAATGTTTGGTGAGATTGCTTAATATGTTTTATATTGTCAATGGTGCCAGTAGACTGGGTGTGTACGTATACTGTTCTACCATACAAAGGTAAAGGAGATGTGCAATGAGTGTTATAATTCTAAGGGTATTAGTTTATTGCATGTGGTTGGAAAATTGTATAGTGGTGTTAATTCATAGGATTAAGGATAAATCAGAGGATGTAATCTTAGAGGTGTATGATGGCTTTAGAAGAGGTAGGGGATGTATAGATCAGATTTTTAGTTAGGCAGATATGCAAGAAATATTTGGTAAAAAGTAAGGAGGTATATTTTGCATTTATAGAACTGGAGAAAGCTTTCGATAAGAGTTGATACGGAAGCAATGTGGAATGTGATGAGGACATATGGAACTGCTGGAAGGTTGCAAGCAGTGAAGAGTTTATACATAGGTAGTAAAGCATGTGTTAGGATAGGGAATGAAGTGAATGAGTGGTTTCCTGTGAGAGTGGGGCTGGGATAGGGATGTGTGATATTGCCATGGTTGTTCAATTTGTTTGGTGATGGAGTTGTGAGATGAGTAGGAGGCAAATCAATTGCTGTTTACGGATGATAATGTATTGGTTGCAAACTTGGAGAAGTTGTGTTGATTAGTAAGAGAAAGCAACCCATGTGTGAGGAGAAAGTTCCGAGCAAGTGTGGGTAAAAGTTATTATCGGGGTGCACAAAAAATGAGGGTGGTGCTAGATTGAATGTCATGCTGAATGAAGAGTTACTTGAGGAAGTACATCAGTTTACGTACTTGGTTTCAGTTGTTCTTTAAAAAGGATGGGGTGGAAGCAAATGTATATATTCAGAGAGTGAATGAAGGATGTAGTATTGGGGTGGTGAAGAACCTATAACTGTAAGGATATTGTCTGAATATATGGTTATTATGAGAAATGGGTTGCATACATTTCCTCTTCTCGGCTGGGAGGATGGGGGAAATACTTCCATACAGAACTTGTCTGTAAAGAAAAACTACTCGGTTGTGAGGCTCGCCTGTATCTAGCATCCAATCCAATTACTTCACCACAAAGGGGATAAAGGAAGAGTAGAAAGGCCACACATTCTACCTCTCCTAGAGTTATGTCGCAACCGCTATCTTAGACAAGATGCTACGTGTCCTGTACGGGAGCTAGATTGGGAACATAACTTGTTGGGTACCTACCATAGGACCAAAGAAAAGGTTATCCAGGGACCTGTGGGTAAACTCCCGTGGGCAACGAAGGTAGTCTGTCGTACCCGACTCCTACCTCCAGGACTAGTGCCACTGACAGAGTTCCCTTGCTTGAGGGTACACTTGGGCACACTCTTTTCATCTTGTTTCTTTTCTTTATGTTTTTATGAATTTTTTAAAGCTTATATATGATAGATCTGATTTATTGTTGTTAATTATCTTAAAATGTTTTATTTTGATTGTTATTACTTCTCTTGCAGTTCACTTATTTTCTTGTTTCCTTTCCTCACTGGGCTATTTTTCCTTGACGGAGACCTTAGGCTTATAGCATCATGCTTTTCCAACTAGGGTTGTAGCTTAGCTAGTAATAATAATAATAATAATAAGGTAGATCTGATATACAAGACTTCATATGCCCAAACTGGGATGGAATTTCTAAAATCTTATTGGACCAGCACGGCTGAAGGCGTGTTAAAAGAAGCAATGTAACTTCAGCGTGGAAAAGACTTTGGTTGCAAAGGGTCCTGAGCTCTAAAAGAAGCATTTCCGTGTCCTCACTGGATGGAGTTGTTCTGCCACCATTAGCATGAGATTGGAATTGTACTGGACTAAAAGCTGGCTCTTGGACAAACTCTGGACAAATGTGAGCAAGGCCTTCCTCCATTGAAAATTACTTGTGACATATAAAATGCCATGTGGTACGCCCATCGTAATGTAAAGGCTGCGGCTTGTATCCTATCTGATGTCCATTCAAGGATACAGGAGTGTCTACCTGGAAGACCTGATAACTCGAGCGACAACCCTGACAAAATCAAGTTCCTGGAGAGGGAGGAACTTTTGAAGCTATTCCTGAACCCAGGCTGATCCTCCAAAGGGTAAAAGATCAAAATTCATCAGCCTGAGGTCTAGCTAAAGGTAGAGTGACAGTCCTTTATTACAGCAGAGACTGAGTGAAGCTTCCTTGGCAAAGGACGAGGAGAATATACAAATTCATTGCAAAGTGACTCCACAGAGCAAAGTATCCCTTCTATTATTATTATTATTAATTGCTAAGTTACAGCCCTAGTTAGAAAAGAAGGATGCTATAAGCCCAGGGGCTTCAACAGAGAAAATAGCCCAGTGAGGAAAGGAAACAAAGAAAAATGAAATATTTTACGAACAGTAACAATATCAAAATATATATTTCTTATATAAATTATAAAAACTTCAACAAAACATGAGGAAGAAAAATTAGATAGAATAGTGTGCCCGAGTGTACCCTCAAGCAATAAAACTATAACCCAAGACAGTGGAAGACCATGGTACAGAGGCCAGGGCACTGTCCAAGACTAGAGAACAATGGTTTGATTTTGGAGTCTCCTTCTCCTAGAAGAGCTGCTTACCATAGCTAAAGTCTCTCTTCAACCCTTATCAAGAGGAAAGTAGCCATTGAACAATTACAGTTTTGTAGTTAACCCCTTGGGTGAAGAAGAATTATTTAGCAATCTCACTGTTGTCAGGTGTATGAGGACAGAGGAAAATCTGTTAAGAATAGGCCAGACTATTCTGTGTATACGTATGCAAAGGGAAAGTGAACCGTAATCAGAGAGAAGAATCCAATGTAGTAGCTAGTCTCTTCTACCCTTACACTAAAGGAAAGTGGCCACTGAACAATGACAGTGCAGTAACCCCTTGGGTGAAGAAGAATTGTTTGGTAATCTCAGTGTTGTCACGTGTATGAGGACAGAGGAAAATATGTAAAGAACAGGCCAGACTATTCGGTGTAAGTGTAGGCAAGGGGATAATGAACCATAACCAGAGATAAAAAAGGACTCCATAACTCTCAAGCGGTAGTTTCTAAACGGGTGGCTGGTGCCCGGGCCAACCTACTACCTACTAGAAGGGTAGTTCTACTGGTATTCAAAGGAGGAGCATCTGTAAATCGGAATGTCAACCAGTGTGTGGCACTTGGGAGCCATCAAGGTAACCTGAAACCAAAATTGTCTACAGACTGTTGAGTAATCAGTAAACCAGGTAAGCAGGTGGAAAGGCTATGGTATTTAGAAGAAATTGAGTATTGAAAGGTGGACTGCATGCTGCTGACTTCCCTGAGATGGTAGAGCAGCTTACTGAAAGATGTTCTAAAATTGGAGTTCTGGATAAACTGGACAGCAAACGGGTGATTCAATGAAGATACCTGAAATGTAAGCCTGTCTACCATTCACAAAAATGAGGAGTCACTGATCCTACTCCATGCCCTTAGTGATTAGGTATGTATGCTAGAACATTACTCTAGTTGAAATGGATCTTGTGTACAACTCCATTATGTTGTTGGTTGCCTGGCTGATTAAATGCTTGCCCAACTGTCAAGGGTCTGTTAAACAGAACCTCTTTGCTTGACAAGAGGGGAGCTGTTCTGCAATGCTACCAGGTGACTATTAAAACCTGTTGAGAAGATAGCAAAAGCATTACTTGGATTACTAGTAAGTTGAAAAGCAGGCGTTTTACTTCCATGAACCACTTCTCAGAGGTGTTCATCTACTAAAGGTGTGCTCCATCCTCTTTTGATTCATCTGAGAAAGGAAAAAAAAAGCAAAAATCACGCCTAAGCTGGACACGGGGAAGAGTATGCCAATACACTACCGCAGCCAAAGTCAAAGTGAAGGTAGCACTGCCTGCCGGGTAGGCAGCCAGCCCTGTTTATCTTGTTAAAAGCTTAATGGCCGTTTCAGCTTTGCTGAAGTCATAAACCTAATAAGGGTCTAAGTTTGTACTATGTATAAGAACAATTAATAATTCACAAAAAAAAAAAAAATATGGACAAATTAACTCACGCTTTATATTTGAGGAGAATTGTGGCTGGCATGAGAAACACAAGGAGGAGAGGGTTACTGCTTGGAGGGAGAATCTCTCTCCATAACTTCTGATAAAATATCAGGAGTTCTCTCTCTTGAAAAATGTTCACTATCACTAATTGAATAACTTGATTTATGCTTTATTGACACTTGGTCATTTTTTTTTTTTTACACCTTTACATTCAATTTTTACAAGGAACCTTTTTACAGACACCTGGTTTTGCCTTTTTTTCAAATGGCATGAAAATGTGGTTAAATACCATGAAAAAAAGAGAGAGAGAGAGAGAGAGAGAGAGAGAGAGAGAGAGAGAGAGAGAGAGAGAGAGAGAGAGAGAGAGAGAGAGAGAGAGAGAGAGAGAGAGAGAGAGAGAGAGTGTGTGTGTGTGTTAAATAACCCCTAATAAATTACAAGTTACCCATCTTCTAACGATTTTCCCTAAAATAGTTTATAACCATTTCACAAATGTTTATAAACTAACTAATTTCAACTATCAATTTGGTTCTTTTACTTTGTTTTAACATTAATAATCACAAATTTCTAACTAAAAATGCAAAAAAATATTATGCTCGATTGCTTTGATCTTTATCTCAAAACATTCTTAATCATATTGTTTCTATAAAATACCCAGTAAAATGTGTCCTGATCTTCAGAAATCCTAATTTGTCACAAAATCCCAATTTGGTCTTCGATTTTAGTTTTGCTTATCATCCCAGTTAACCTATGACGGATTTCCATTGCAATCGAAAACTAGTGCATTCTTAAAAAAAATTCTAAGCAAAACAATGTTAGATAGAAAAAGCAATTTCCATTAACTTAAGTGAGAAAATATACCTACAAAACAATATCAAATGACACATAAAAATAAAAAAACATACATATAATAAAAGCAGGAATATGATAAATACAGAACTTACAGAGTAGAATTAATGCATTTACAGTTGGAATTTAATTACCGGATTCAGGAAAGTTTCTATATAACATTTCACTTTTCAGGACATGATGGCTCAATAATCAAACGGGTAATTAAAATAATGAACATTTAACCTGCATCACTCGAAAGAAAAATTCACACATAAAGTAAACTTACCAACACTTTCAAAATCCCTGTCACTAGCCATCTGAATGACTTTGCATGCTCGCGAGTCATCTTTTAATGGAACTCTCTGTAGAACAGCCTGTGACATAGCCGAACCTGATGGTCCACAGTGGTCTAGGTATAAAATGCCTACCTGCCACAGACTTGGGTGCCCTACCAATGTACCTGCATAATCCAGCAAAAGGGATTCACGAAGTTCAGGAAGAAATCTGTAAAAAAAAAAAAAAAAAAAAATTCACAAATGCATAAAGTCTAGTGGAACAAGCTAAAAGGCTAAGCTAACTTGCACCTTACACAATATAGACTGCTGGAAGGGGAAAAAAGAACAAAGCAAAGAAAGTTATTGAATAAAATACAAGGCAAACTCAATTACTGTAATAGTTAAATTTTCAAAAGATAAAAAATATAGGAAGTCTTAAAGTAAAGGGAATTCTTGATCTCTGATTGTTGACACAGTTATTTTGGTATCTTAATGGAATTTGAGTATTGATGCCTTATGAAACATACAGCACTTTCATTACACAACAACTATATTCTTAAGCTATGGATACAAAAGCCCCAAGTGAGAAGTGATGAGGGAATTCTTCCATGTCTAAGATTAAATAACCCTAAAGATAAGCTAATACAAGTAAAGATGACGAACAAATTTATCTTATTGGTGAGAAGTGTGGATTAATGTAAAGGACTTTAGTAAGATCAGGAATGCCCAACACAAAACCAACTGCTGTGAGGCATGTTGATAAAGAAAAAAAATTAAGATGAATATGTTAGTAAAAAGAATGAAAAGAAACTGGAAAATTAGACAAAAACCAGTATAAAACAGTATGAGTAAATAAAGTGAGAGAGTAAAAATTGGAGACCAAATACAGAAGGCATACAATAAAAAACAGAAGTGTTAAATCAGAGGGATAGAGGCCCATGGTTATGCAATCAAGACATATCAAAGCTAACTAAAGAAAAGATTATCTTAAATCTCAAGTAGAAGAGAGATGAGAAGAGTAGAGAGGTGAATTTGAAGGGGAGGGAGGCTAAGATGCAGATGGCATAGGCAAAGATTGAAGATAGGAAATGTCTGAGATAGTGGAGTGAATGTTAAAACATAAAAAAAGTATAAAATTGACAATGGGTAAGATTCAAGTTGAAACAAGATACAATGGAATAATACATACATACATATACCATGGCACTTACCCCAATTTTGGGGGGTAGCCGACATCAACAAATGAAACAAAACAAATAAGGGGACCTCTACTCTCTACGTTCCTCCCAGCCTAACAAGGGACTCAACCGAGTTCAGCTGGTACTGCTAGGGTGCCACAGCCCACCCTCCCACATTATCCACCACAGATGAAACTTCATAATGCTGAATCCCCTACTGCTGCTACCTCCGCGGTCATCTAAGGCATCGGAGGAAGCAGCAGGGCCTACCAGAACTGCGTCACAATCGCTCGCCATTCATTCCTATTTCTAGCACGCTCTCTTGCCTCTCTCACATCTATCATCCTATCACCCAGAGCTTCCTTCACTCCATCCATCCACCCAAACCTTGGCCTTCCTCTTTTACTTCTCCCATCAACTCTTGCATTCATCACCTTCTTTAGCAGACAGCCATTTTTCATTCTCTCAACATGGCCAAACCACCTCAACACATTCATATCCACTCTAGCTGCTAACTCATTTCTTACACCCGTTCTCACTCTCACCAATTCGTTCCTAACCCTATCTACTCGAGATACACCAGCCATACTCCTTAGACACTTCATCTCAAACACATTCAATTTCTGTCTCTCCATCACTCTCATTCCCTACAACTCCGATCCATACATCACAGTTGGTACAATCCCTTTCTCATATAGAACTCTCTTTACATTCATGCTTAACCCTCTATTTTTTACTGCTCCGACTTGCATTACTGCTAAAATGTTTTGGTGAAGTTATGGGTGGGACTGGAGTCAAAGGCGGAGAATGGAAAGAGGTTGAGGTATGTAGTACTTTCTGTGTGATTTGAACATGTATGCCAACACAGAAATATGACAAATTCGAAGGTAATTTGTATTTTTCCTAACCATACAAACCTTAGCTATTTACAGAGGGTTTACCTTTTAGCGCAGCTGAAATGACGAGCCAATAGTTTTAACGAGGGTTAATTACCCCCACGCTAGTTAGCGGGGGGTGGGGAAGGGTAGCTTGCTACCCCTCCCCCCTCCACACACCGGTGACTTGCTTCACTTCACTTAGAGGTAGGACTTGACTTGGGGGTCAGGGATGGCGGGCACATATGTGTAAATAGCTAAGGTTTGTATGGTTAGGAAAAATACAAATTATCTTCGAATTTGTCATTTGTTCCATAACCGAAATACAAACCACGCTATTTACAGAGGGTGACTTACCCCTTAGGAAGGATGGAAAGTCCCCAGCCTTACTGACTTTGGCTTGCCCGGGGGCTCGATCCCTCAGTGAGCAGCACTAGAGAGAGGGAGCCCCTGTACCTCACAAGTTCCTAGCATCGCTAGGAACGAGTGGCCTACATAAGCAGTGTGAGGAGGAGAGTGTGACTCGTCCTATGAAGTTGACCTTGAGACCTTCAGATAGGAATTCTAGGATAGGACGTTCCCCATACCACCTCGTCAGGGTATGGGAGACGCAACAGTATTAAGCTTAATACTAGGAGCACAAAGAAGCATGGGTTACCTGCAGAGGTCGAGGTCAGCTATGCGAGGACCAGGATGCTGCTTCCCCAAGAGAGGGGAGAATGAAGAAAGAAGTAAGGGTCAGACATACTCTTTCATTCACGCAGACTAAGACCGGGTAACAACACCCTCAACCTACTGCTACTTGTCCAAAAAGGAGCCTGAGGTTAGACCAGCTGTTGTGCAGCCACCACAGGGCTGATAGAAAACGTATCGAGGCTCCTGTGGGTCACGTCTTGCAGGTAGTGGGCTGTAAAGGTCGTTTGACGCTTCCAGACCCCAGCTTGAAGTACCTGCGTCACAGAGAAGTTTCTCTTGAAGGCCAGGGATGTAGCAATACCCCTGACATCGTGGGCCCGAGGGCGACGTGACGGAGGAGGGTCTGGATTCAGGGCATGGTGGATAACCCTTCGATTGATTGATTGATTTAAAGTTTTCAGGCATCCTGACATCTGAGGTCATTGACGCCGGTAACATTTAATTTATGTATACAAAAATAAAAGATAAAATAAAATAAAAAATAAAAGAGTATTCAATTAAAATCATAAAAGTTGAATGTAATAAAAGTTAAATATTTTTCAGAAGACCTGCTTCTGAAATAAATCTAAAAATGCCACTTGCATGGTAGGACACATCATTTCCAAGAATCTTGGCAAGGATGAACCTGCCACCCTCACCTCGAGCCTCAAACAAATATCTATTCCGCAAGTTGTTATAATTGGGGCATTCGGTCAACAAATGCCTTACTGTTAGAGGTACTAAGCAGTCATCACAATACGGTTGGTGTTGGCCCTTCAGCAGAAACTCGTGTGTCAACCGAGTGTGACCAATACGGAGACGACAAAGAGACGTCTCCCATTTTCGGGGCATCATATTATACCTCCAAGGAGATATGTCATTTGTTATCTCTCGCATTTTATTGCCATCTTGACTATCCCATTGCTGTTGCCATTTATTGCAAACCAAGTTCTTGATGACAGGTAAGAAATCATTACAGGCAATGGGATACCTTCTTGGCAGCAACTCGGATGCAGCCTCCTTAGCCAGTGAATCTGCCTTCTCATTCCCAGACACACCTACATGTGCTGGAACCCAACAAAATTGAACTGTTATACCTCTCCGTCCAATAATGAGAAGCCATTCTAAAATCTTTAAAACTAGAGGGTTATTAGAATTAAAAACTTCCATAGCTTGAAGGACACTCCTTGCATCACTAAAAATTGTAAAATTACCCTCCTTCTCCAATGCTATTTTCTCAATAGCGGTTAATATGCCATACAGTTCGGCAGTAAATATGGAAGCGGTCAGAGGAAGTGCACCTCTACAATTAAAACCATTACTATGTACTCCAAATCCAACGCCAGCATCAGATTTGGAGCCATCAGTATAGATAAAAGTTGATCCTCTATGTTCTTTAACATGTTCATTAAAAAGAGACCTGGCTTCTAGGTCTGACATATTCTTCTTATCTCCAATAAAATATTTACAAAAAGATATCTCTGGTAACTTCCATGGAGGCGTTGATGATACCTTGAATGGAAGTACCTTATTTCTAATTATATCCAGACTATTTAATAATCGATTCACCCGAAAGCCATAAGGTTGAGGAGATTTTGGGTGCAACTCAAAGTATGATGCGTGTCTTACAAGGCTTGCAGTCTGAAAGGCTAGAGAGTTAGGGAGTCTTTGCAATCTAAACCAATACCGAAGAACGGAAGACATTCGGTAAAGGTCTAGAGGTAACTCTCCAGCATCAACAAGGAGACTTGGGATAGGCGAGGTTTTAAAAGCTCCAGTAGACAATCTAATACCTGCATGATGTATCGAGTCTAATATTTTTAACCGGCTTGAGGTGGCTGAAGAATATACCTCACAACCATAACTAATTTTGGAAAAAATCAATGCCTTGTATAATTTTAAAATAGTACTGCGGTCTGCCCCCCATGATGTATGGGATAATACTTTTAAGATATTCAGAGCTTCAACACATTTAGCTTTTAATGCTTTTAAGTGAGAAACCCATGTAAGCCTACAATCAAATATCAAACCTAAAAATTTAGCTTCTCTTGCACATGGTATCCGTTGACTTTTAATGTATATATCTGGGTCTGGATGTACTCCCCGGATACGACAAAAATGGACAATGGTAGTTTTACTTGTCGAGAACTTAAATCCATTCATGTCAGCCCACTGGATAATTTTATCAATAGAGAGTTGGATTTTTCTCTCAACCATTGCCATTTTAGTGCCAGCAAATGATATTGAGAGATCATCCACAAATAATGTTGAGAGAACATCCTGGGGAATGGCTGAGGATATCCCATTAATTGCTAGTGCAAAAAGGGTTACACTCAGCACACTACCCTGAGGAACTCCTTCTTCCTGGCACTTACTCTCTGATAGAGTTTCCCCCACTCTCACTTGAAAAACTCTACGTGAAAGAAATGCCTGAATAAATAGTGGCAGCTCTCCTCTCAATCCCAATTCATGAATGGTTTTAAGAATACCATATCTCCATGTGGTATCATATGCCTTTTCAAGGTCAAAAAATACTGTAACATGGTGCTGTTTGGAAGCAAAGGCTTCACAAATAGAAGACTCTAGTCGTATCAACACATCAGTCGTTGAGTGCATTTTTCGGAATCCACATTGAATCGGTGATAAAATACCTTTCTTTTCAAGGTACCACACCAGCCTTGCATTGACCATCTTCTCCATGATTTTACATAAACAAGATGTCAATGCAATTGGACGATAGTTTGCTGCTAAAAACTTGTCTTTACCGGGTTTTAAAAAGGCTAAAATAATGGCTAGTTCCCAAACACTTGGGTAACTATGATCATGCCATATTCTATTAATAATACTTAAAATAAATAGCTTTGTATTAAAATGTACATGTTTAATCATTGCATATGGAATTCCATCGGGTCCAGGGGCTGTATCATTGCAATGAGCAAGTGCGGAATCAAATTCTCTTTCAGTGAAAGGAGAATTATACGACTCTTCCCTTCTTGTTGCAAAATTTAAAATTTTCTTTTCTTCAGTGCTCCTATACTGGTGACCAGGGGCTCCTTCACACTTGCTGGATACATTTGAAAAATGATTAGCCAGGGCATTGCTAACATCATTTGCTTCGGTTACATACTGGCCATTCACCTTCAACACTGGTGGTGGGTTGGGGGTGAATTTGCCAGCTATCTTTTTTACTTTCCTCCACACAGCAGATGGTGGTGTCCTACTGTTAATGGAGGAAACAAAAGACATCCATGACTGGCGCCTTGCTTCTTTCATGGCACGACGGAACTGTGCTCTACATTTCTTGTACATAATTAAATTCTCATCAGTTCTGCGTCTACGCAATCGTGTTAGAGATCTTCTTGTGGCTCTGTGGAGGGCAGTTAGTTCTGAAGACCACCACGGGACGGGTCGTCGTTTGAATAACCCTGTTGTTTTGGGAATTGAATTGACTCCTGCTGTATGGAGAGTTCCATTCAGTAAGTCTATGGCATCATCGATATTTTCAACTTGTCCTGCATCCCCCTCAATTTCGCTTAGTTCACGAAATTTATCCCAGTCCGCCTTGTCAAGATTCCATCGTGGCGATCCCTGTAAAGGTGGACCATTGTTGGTGTTTATAATGATTGGTGCGTGATCACTAGTATGCCAATCATCTAATGTTCTCCAATCAAAGTCGAGAAGGCAATTAGAGCTTACGATTGATAGGTCAATACATGACAAGGTACCTGTCTGGACATGAAAGTGTGTGGGCTCTCCTGTATTAAGGAGTCCCACATCTTTATTTTCCACAATTGATGATATGATATTTCCCCTCGTGTTTGCTAAAACATCACCCCACAAAGGGTGTCTACCATTCAAATCTCCAAGTAAAAGGAAAGGTTGAGGGAGTTGTTGAATCACCTCCACTAAGTTGTCATACAAAATGTTATCATTTGGAGGCAAGTACAGAGAACAAATTGTATATTTTCGCCCTATGTCGATCTGTACAACCACTGCCTGCAGAGGTGTACGAATAGACAGAGAAACTTGGGGAACATCTCGACGAACGTATATGAGACTTCCGCCATGGCTCCCCACTTGGTGATCATATGGTGTCCTATAACTAATGTATTCGCGAGGACAAGGGGTATTATGATCAAGTTTGCTCTCCTGTAGACAAATAATTATGGGGGAATGCTCATGAATAAGGAGCTTAAGTTCTTCATATTTGGCCCTTAAACCCTGACAATTCCATTGCAAAATGGAGGAAAAAACTATGGTTTATAATTTGGTAGACCCCTTGGATGGAGTCTTCCCATTAGCAGTGTTTGATCTAACACTATTTTTTGGTGGTTTTATTAAAGAGGGTCTTGATAGATTGGGTTTAGAATTTATGATTTTCTTTTTGTCTTTTTGATCTGATTGTTGAGGAGGTTGGTGGACCTCCACTTGAATTTCCGATTTATTTAAATTGACTTCCAGATCAGAAATATCAACTGACAAATCATCATACTTATTTGACGTCGTAATTTTGATATTTCTTATGGAGGGGGGCGAGAGAGATGGAGGTCTCTCTCTTTTCCGATTAGTAGGTTTTGAGCTACCAGGTTTTTGCACCTTCCCCAATACAGGTGCACCTGGTAACTTGGTGTCAGGTGGCATCTCCATCAAATCAGGCAAGGACATGGCCTGGGAGAGGTTAGTACTATTGCTGGTAATGGGGGACGAAGGCTGTACAGAAATGGGCAATGACCCATTTTTAATACGCTGTGGCAAAGCCTCAGAAGGCGATATGATTACCTTGTCATGCAGTACTTTATTATCAGAGGTTGTATTTCTTTTCTTAGGATTACTGGCAGTGCTAGGTGGGGTTGCTGTCTCCTGTGGTAAATTTACCTTTGATTTTAAGGCCTTTGCATAGCTGGTTGATTTATTCAACAATCTTTTTGCATGTCCCACACTTATGTGTTCTAAACTTGATTTGTTTAGGGCAGCTTCCTCCAACTTATACAGTTCGCATCTCCTATCAGTTGATTTATGATTCAAATTGCAATTTGAACACCTGGCCTCAAGTGTACATTCTCCATGATAAGTTTTGGAGCAAATACCACACATTTTTCCATTTTTACAAACTTTGGATGGGTGTCCAAATTTAAAACAATTAAAACATTGCAGGGGCTTTTGTTTGAAAGGCCGAACTTTAATCCTTTCATTTTCAATAAAAATATGGAAAGGTACATCAGCATCCTGGAAAGTGAGTATAATCATTGAAGTTCCAGGAATCTTATGCACTTTCCATACATTTAATGGACACATAGAAAGTATCTCCTCCTCTGTAAATTCGTATAGGTCCTTATTAAAGACCACTCCCCTTCCATAACTAAAATTTAGATGAGGTTTCATTTCCAATGTAATTTCATCACTGCCTGTCTGTAAGTTAGACAGTATTGCAGACTGAGTCGAAGATTTGGCATGGATGAGATAACTGTTCTTCCCAAAACGAGATATATCTCCAGGTGCTATGGTTCCTACTTTTTTTTGTATAAACTTACATATCTTAAAATAATTCCCTATTATCCCTTTAGGTTCAGCTAAGAGCCACATTGGTGGTTTGGGTTTTCTCTGTGAAGGCATGGGTACATTTCTATCTTTTTCAAACCAATCAGCAGGTTTGTACACATCCAATTCCTTTGGGACCTTATCACAAAGAGCTCCCATGATGTTCAATTCGTTAATTTTGATACTACTAATATTACTTATGGCATTAAACGCCTCATCGTGACTTTCAAAAGATATCCAAGAGTCCCATTTTTCATCTCCAAGTCTCATCCTTATTTCCTTTATCAATCCATAGCACTCAAATGCTCTATATATATCATCATAATTTGTCTCTAATGGGATTTGGGAAACATGAAGGAATCGTAGTTTCCCTGTGTTACCCAAATTGCTAGATTTTTTAACATCAGTAGAGTGGTCCTTTTTAGTTCGAAGGTCGTCAACAGAGTTTTCCTTAATTACAGTAGCAGAAGTCGTCAACAGTGCCGGGGGGGAGTCAGCAAATCCAGGGGATGGGGAGTCAGTATTTGAAGGGTCCATATTTAAGGATGGGATTTTCAGGTTTTTTGTTGTTTTGTTGGGGTACCTGCTTGAGAATTATAAGAAAGTATCATACGTTGGAAAGGAAATTTGCATTCTCCACTATCGGCACAATGAGAGTATATTTCCCCGATGGTCCACTCCATACCCTACCCGAAGGATAGCATCAAAACAGATATAGAGGCACAGGTGTAAGCTAAACCCGCCTGTTAGGACTGAGACCAAAGTAATATGGAATCATCCTCCCCATATCTGTAATGATGGGCTTCCGGCCAAAAGCCAAGAGTCCCACCTCAAGGATTGGATCCCCCTGGATTCCGATGACCCAACCCTTGAGAGTAGTTCCGCCAAAAAGGTCCAAACCATCTTTGGGATGGCTGAGATCATCCAATACTCTCATATATAGCTTTGAATGCGAATACCTCCCAACCGTGATCCCTTCTCCCATTCATCTAAGCAGGCAGTAATAACGAATGTGGAAATATCCACGCCATTTAAATAAAATAGAAAAAAAAAATAAATAAATAAATGAACAAATACGATAAATAAATATATATATATATGCATACATCTACATATATATATAACTAAGAAAAATAATAATCATAGAGATAGGACAGCAAGATGAAAGAAAGTTGATAAAATTAAGAGAAGGTCGAAGTAATATTAAGCAGAAGAAAAAGATGAAAGAGAGAAATTTAGATTCGAACTGGGGGAGCAATTTCCCGAAGTTCGAGAGCCCTCTTGCCCGTCACCAAGATTCAGCACGGGAATGAAATGCCGTGCTGAAGCTCAATGACTTCATCAAGGCATTCTCTCATTAAGAGGGGGATAACCCTTCGAATCCAAGCTGAGATGGTGTTCCTGGTGACCCTCCTCTTTGTCCTGCCTGTGCTCACAAACAAAGCTCGCACATGAGGACGGACTGCAGCCGTTCTCTTCAAGTAGTGCCTCAGACACCTCACTGGACATAGTAGCAGCTGGTCTGGGTCGTTTGTTACAGAACGGAGACTCACGATCCTGAAAGAGTCGAACCGAGGATTCGGCACTCCAGGATTCTGAGTCTTGGCCACAAACTCAGGGACGAACCTGAACGTTACCTCCCCCCATCCCCTTGAATGGGCGATGTCGTACGAGAGACCATGAAGTTCACTAACTCGCTTGGCCGAAGCCAAGGCGAGTAGGAAAGCCGTCTTCCAAGACAGGTGGCGATCGGAGGCCTGCCGTAATGGCTCGAAGGGAGGTCTCTTAAGAGACCTGAGGACTCGAACCACGTTCCAAGGAGGGGGTCTCACTTCTGACTGGGGGCAGGTAAGCTCATAGCTACGTATGAGTAAAGAGAGTTCTAGCGATGAAGAAATATCCACGCCCTTCAATCTGAAGGCCAAGGTTAAGGCTGAGCGATAGCCTTTCACTGCCGAGACAGAAAGGCGCATTTCTTCTCGCAGATACACGAGGAAGTCCGCTATTGCTGGAATAGTGGCATCGAGTGCAGAGATACCCCTTCCACGACACCAACCACAAAAGACTCTCCACTTTGCTTGGTAGACTCCCTCAGAGGACCTTCGCAGGTGCCGAGACATTCTCTCCGCAACCTGTTGCGAAAAGCCTCTCCGCGAGGAGACGCTGGATAGTCTCCAGGCGTGAAGCCGAAGCGAGGCTACGGCCCTGTGAGGGACGCCGGAGTGGGGTTGTCTGAGAAGCTCGTGTCGTGGAGGAAGCTCCCTTGGGAGTTCCGTCAGGAGTTGCAGAGGGTCCGGAAACCATTCCGCGTGATGCCATAGCGGAGCTACCAGAGTCATGGAACAGTTGACCGATAGTCTGGTCCTGTTGAGCACCCTTCTCATCAGACAGAACGGTGGGAAGGCGTACACGTCGATGTTGTCCCACCGTTGCTGGAAAGCATCTTGCCAGAGTGCCTTGGGGTCCGGGACTGGTGAGCAGTACAGGGGCAGCTTGAAGTTCAAGGCTGTCGCGAACAAGTCCACAGTCGGGGAACCCCACAAAGTCAGGACTTTAGTTGGCTATCTGAGGATCCAAAGACCACTCGGTACTCACTATCTGCGAAGCCCTGCTCAGACTGTCGGCGAGCACATTCCTCTTGCCAGGAATGAAGCGAGCTGATAGTGTTATCGAGTGGGTTTCGGTCCACCTCACAGTCTCTACTGCAAGATGGCATAGCTGTTGTGAAAAAGTGCCTCCCTGCTTGTTGATATAAGCCACTACCGTGGTGTTGTCGCTCATCACCACCACGGAGTGACCCGCCAGGGACCGTTGGAACTGCTGAAGAGCCAGAAAGACGGCCTTCAATTCTAGCAGGTTGATGTGTAGGCACTTTCCTGATTCTGACCAAAGGCCTGAGGCCCTCTGGTCCAGAACGTGCGCCCCCCACCCTTCTTTTGACGCGTCCGAAAACAGAGTCGATTCCGGGGGAGGACGAGAAGACTCACTCCCTTCCGCAGGTTCTCGTCGGCCAGCCACCACCGCAAGTCCGTCTGTTTCAGAGACCCCATTGGGATCAGAATGTCCGGGGAATCGGATCCTTGATTCCACCGGGACTTGAGCCGCCATTGAAGGGATCTCATCCTGAGGCGGCTGTTTGGAACCAGACAGGCCAGGGAGGATAGGTGGCATAAGAGACGCAACCACGATTGGGCGGGGAGTTCTTTTCGCCTGAGGAAGGGTTCCGCCACCCTCCTCAGCCTTGCTATCCGGTCGTCTGATGGAACGGCTTTGTGGAGATTGGTGTCTATGTCTTGAGGCTCAAACAGGCTCTCCCCCAGAAGGGAAGCATGTCGGAGCCTACACACATCTACGGCGGGGACCTTCGGATGGAATCTCTCGGACACAGCATCGCGACGCTTCAACACCGAGTTGGCCCACAGGGTGGTAACCTGGTGCGCCAAAATCTCGATGGAGCGGGTGCCCGAGAACAAGAAGGTCTCTAGGGCCTTCCTATTGGTCTCCTTGGACAAGTCCTCCGATCGCAATAGGATGCCCAGAGATCCTAGCCAGAAGTCCAGCCACGAAGTGGCCTGCATGGCACACTTAGCGACCTTCTCGTGGTTAAGGATCTCTGCCGCTGAGAACGACACCTGCCGGGCAGAGAGTTTCTCAAGGGGAACTCCCTTCGCCAGCTCCTCCACAGAGTGATGGAGAGGAAGAGCGAGGTTGTGCTCACCCAGGATCTCGAAATACCTCCTCTGCTGGAGGCGAGGAGGAGGGATGAGCTTGTTCCCGGCAGTGGAACGACTGGAGGAGGCAAGAAGTGCGAGCTGAGCGTTGGCCCTAGCCCTGGCACTCTTCAGACCCCGAGACCAGGGCAGAGCTGCACTGGTCTTAGGGGCCTTCCGAACGTCAAACACTTCATCCAGAATCGTGTCTTTGCCTTCACGGGGGGCGATGACTGGATCCGTAAGCCTGTTAAGTTGCCTTATCAGGCTTAGGACCTGCCAGAAGGCATGTTCGGATTCTTGCTGTTCTCCTCCCTGCGGGCTGGCAGCTAAGTCTCCTGCCCCAGGAATCTCTTCCTGGGGTGATACGTGGACATTCCCCTGGGTAGTCGTGGGTTCCTGACGAATCCTTGCAGAGGATTTAGGGACGGTCTTGGAATCCTTGGATTCCCTCCTGGGAGGGATACAGGATCCCAACAACGAGGTTCGAGGGGCCCCTTCCTTACGAGATGATTCTCCTGCCTGAAGCAAAGTCTTCCCCCCTGGTGCCGAGGGGAAGACTACCGCCCCACTGGACTCACCTGAGGACGGAAAGGCCTCGTCCACGGGAGAAGGAGAGAGGACTCGTGCAGAAGGGACCTTCGCGACCGACCTCTTGGGAACCAACTTCGCCCTGGGGGAAGTCACCACGAAGTCCACTCCTCTCTTTCTCTTCAGCGTAGGAGAGACAGCCGTTGGTTTGTTACCCTGGCCGGCGAGTGCTGGTTTCATAACCCTCACTAACGCCCGTGCCAGAGGACCAAACCAAGTCTGCTGCTCCAAGGACACAGAGTCCGAAATCCTCGCTAAAGGGAAAGGGATCGGGCGATCCTTTGAAGTGGACACGACGGTACCTGCCTGAAAAGAAGGTGGGGAAGAATGATGTACTAACCTCTCCTCGTCCTGCACTACCAACCTGTGTTTGGATGGAGGTGATCCCGAGCGCCGTCTAGGAGCACGCGTTCCTGCTGCTACCACCAGCTGCGGAATTCGCCGCGAACGATGGTCGCGCGAGGGCAAATGGTCGAGCGAAGGCGAATGGTCGAGCGAAGGCGAATGGTCGCGCGGGCGAGCGATCGCGCGGGGGCGCAGGTGGATGATCGCGCGGGCGCACAGGCGAGCGATCGCGCAGGCGAGTGGTCGCGCGGGCGAGTGGGCGCGAGGGTGGGCAGGTAAATGAACGCGTGTCCGAGGCGACGAACGCAAGCGTTGGCGCGACGGCGAGGGAACGCGCTGCCGCATAGCTGAGGAAGATCGCTGGCGATGTAGATCCATAGGCGATCGATGACGAGCTGGTGAGTGCAGTCGCTCAAGTTGGCGATGGCGCGATGTGGCATGTCGACGCACTGGCGTGTGATGGAGTGCAGCATGCGCAGGTGAATGACCGCGTAATGGTAAGCGATGGCGAGCAGCATGCGCAGGTGAATGATCGCGTGATGGGGTGCGATGGTGATCAGCATCCGCAGGAGGGCGATCGTGCAGGGGCGAGCGATGGCGAGCAGCATGCACAGGAGGGCAATCGCGTGATGGCGAGCGATGGCGAGCAGCATGCGCAGGTGGGCGATCGCGTTATGGGGTGCGATGGTGATCAGCATCCGCAGGAGGGTGATCGTGCAGGGGCGAGCGACGGCGATCAGCATGCGCAGGAGGGCGATCGTGCAATGGCGAGCGATGGCGAGCAGCATGCGCAGGCAGGCGATCGCGCGATGGCGAGCTAGAAGCTGGCGAACCATGTTCCTTCAGGAGCGTTGGAGAACGTTGGCGCGCTAGCTGTCGCTGTTGAATAGGCGATACTAAGATCGCCTGTGCGCGCTGGCAAGCAGGTGAACGCTGGCGAGGAGGTAATCGCTGGCGCATAGGTGATCGCTAGCGAGCTGGAGATCGCTGGCGAGCAGAAGGTCGACGCGTGTCATGTGAAAGCACAGGTGGCGCGGCGCGTTCACGAGCAGGAACTGGTAGATCGCTGGCGCGTTGGCGAACATGTGTTTGTGACACACGCGCAGCATGATGTTGCGTAGCCACAGGACCAGGCAGATGGTGAGCAGGGATTTCAGCAGGAACTAAAGGGTGGTCAGAGACCGCAGGGCGAGGGTCCTCAAATGAGCGCTGACGCTCGGAAGAGAGCTGACGAGCAGGAGAGCGCTGGCGAGGGGGGCGAACATCAGGAGAGAGCCGACGAGCAGGTGAGCGTCGGCGAGCAGGAGAGCGCTGAAGATCAGGAGAGCGCTTGTGCGCTAGCACTGCTCGCGTAAGGGAAGGATCCCTTAGCACCGAAGGGACCGTTGCCCGTCGGGTGACGAGTTCTCCAGAAAGCGAAGATCTGGCAGGAGATGGTGAGCGGTCTGCAGAGAGGTTCAAGGAGGGCGGAGCTGTAGGTTGAGGCTGACGAGGAGAGTCCCCCCCCGGAGGATGAAGACCCAAAAAGGCGCCTCTTAGTCCCCCTGTAATGGGGAGGGGAGGCCCTTGTGGCGTAGCGGACGGTGAGCCTTACGGCGGAGGCGGCCTCGGGGAAGATCGTCGGGACCATCGGTCCTCCGAAGGGGAGTCTCCGTTAAAGCACTTCCCTCAGAAGGAAGCTGAGCAGCAGCCGAGACCGAAGGACTCACTTCCCCCTTCGAAGGATGTACGGAAGGAGGAGGAGAGCCTTTAGCACCATCACCCGCAACAGCACCTGCGGCGGAAGGTCCAGCCACGTCGGAGGCCTCTGTCACCACGACGTCGACAATAGACAGAGGGTCTACCTCTGCTACCGCCGGCGACTGCTAAACAGCGGCCCCCAACGAGACAAGGTCAATAAGAGCGACCCTGGAGGACAAGCCCTTAAGCCCCAGGGACGACCAAATCTGTAAAAGATCATCACTGAATAAGGCATTATCAATAACCTCCCACGGAGGAGGAGGGGGAACCGCCTCGCTATGGGAGGCGACGCCCTCTCCCCCCACCGAAGGTCGGGAAACAGAACAAGGGACTGCGCTCCCACTCGGCCGACTCTCCTTAGGAGGCGGACAAGGGGGAGCTTCGGAGGAGGTTTGGGCGGCGGAAGAGTCCCGAGAACCTTCCTCCTTCAAGGCTAACCCCGGAGGAGAACGGTCTCTCTTGGACTTCTTCTTACGCCGACGGCCAAACCTCTCCCACTGGGAGGCAGACTACTCCCTGCACTCACGGCACATGTTCTCCTGGTCACACCGTCGGCCCCGACATTGAGGGCAGAGGGTGTGCGGATCCGTATTTACGTCCGACAGGAAACTCCCACAAGGACGACCGGGAACTCCAGGGCATGTACGCATTGTAAAGAAATAACTGAAGGTCAACTTCCAACCAACACACACGCTGAAAAGAAAAAGCAGAAAATTAAAGGCTGTCACGAGGGCGATGAGCAGACACGTCTGATCACCGCCGAGCCAAAAGTGAAGTGAAACAAGTCACCGGTGTGTGGAGGGGGGAGGGGTAGCAACCTACCCTTCCCCACCCCCCGCTAACTAGCGCGGGGGTAATTAAGGGATTTTGACGAAGGAAAAATCTATTTCTGGGAAGAGGCCTGTGACGCCCGGTGAGAAAGGTCCTTCCTTATACCTTTCCTAATATAAATCTTCCAAATATACTAGAGAAAGATAAAAGCATGGAATGCAGAGGTTACAACCCTCGCGCGAACACCTTGTAGGTGTCGTGTATTAAACAAAGGCGTGTGTAAACCACTATTCACAGGTTGTCTTCCATTTAGATAATCCCTTCATCAATGGGGAGGGCCGTGACAGGCCCTAGATAACATGGTTGAACTCCCCAACGACACCTACCACGCGCGCCCTCTAGGACATCCTTCTGCAAGAACATATGGCTTGGCAAGGAAAAAGAGGGGTGGGGTCCGTATCAAATAACCGGGAAGGGTTTCACCGGGCGTCACAGGCCTCTTCCCAGAAATAGATTTTTCCTTCGTCAAAATCCCTTTTCTGGGGGGCCTGTGACGGCCGGTGAGAATGTACCAGAGAATGCCTTCCAAGCCCAATAAATTAATAACATAATAAGGAGAAAACAAACACCATGTAAGGCAATAATATAATACTGTAAGTAAACATAAATCATAAACTAGCCATAGGCATAGGGGATGTAATGCTAAAATAATATGAGGACCAGGGATCACCTGAGTGTCCCGTCGTGAAAGGAATCAACCTTACATGTCTAAGCATATCTAAACTTTACAGGAATGATAATTACAATAACAGTTAAATCATAACAATTAAACATGGCAAAATAACTTAGGGCTAACGAACCACCCAGGAGAGTGGCGACGTGGTGTGAGAGGTGGTCAGGAGGGAGGAGAGAAGAGATGGAATAAAGAAATAATCAGAGATTAATGGGGGGAGATAAGACTCCCCGCTGCAACCGTAGGGTATTTAAGGGCCTGTAAGTTCTTTAGATAGTGGCGTTTGAAAACCATAGGAGACTTCCAACCCGTGTATTTTTTAAGGTCATCAAAGTCCATGTTCTGGAAGTAATTGATAGAGGTAGCTATTGACCGTATATCATGAGCATGGGGAAATGATTCCGGGTTAGCATGTTTAATGAAGTAGAGGATTTGTTGTCTGATACCTTGAATGGTCAAAGTACCACCTTGTTCCCTGATAAATAAGGGGCCAGACGAGCGGGTGGCAGATCTAGCTAAAAAGGTCCTGAGAGTAGTGACTGGACACAGCGAAGGATCCTGGGGAAGAGAGATGATCTTCCAAGGGGACCACCTATTTTGCGGGTCCTCATTTTTTGCTAGGAAAGCTCTGTCTGGGGTAAGCAGTACTTCGCCTGTAGGGAGGAAATCTATGTTTTCCGGGTTACGTGAGAGCGCTGCTAGTTCTGAGATTCTAGCACCTGAGGCCATAGCTGATAGAAATAACGTCTTCCTAAGCAGAGTGATATAAGAGCAGGACTCGTTGTCAGTGTCCGACGCGAGTTTGAGGACATTGTTCAGAGACCAAGAGACTTTTTGTGGCCGATCCAACGGCCGAAGCCTAGCACATGCTTTTGGAATAGATGAGAAATAGGAATCAGCTAGATTAATGTTAAACCCAACCAGGAATATCTTCTTCAGAGCTGACTTGATGGTAGTTATAGTGCTAGCTGCCAAGCCCTTGTCAAATAAGAACCTAAAGAACGAGATGGCTAAATTCGGAGTCATACGAGTGTGGTCTGAATTCTTTAAGAAACCTGCTAATTTCTTAACAGCCGAATCATATTGACGAATTGTCGAGTCCCTTTTGTCCACTTCGATGAAGAGAACGTTTTCTGGGTCAATGTTTGCGTCTTTATGCGCTGCAAACTTCATGAAGTCCACAAAGTTAGGGTTTTGGCTATCCTTGAGGAATCTGACACAGTCTGTGTTTGAATTACTTGGGTTAGTTTGGGGAATGGAATCCGGAAGGGTCGGAGTTTCAGCTCGAGGAGGAGAGGAAACCAACTGCTCTTTGGCCAGTGAGGTGCTACTAAGGCCACTGTCCCCCGGAAGGAGCGTAGTTTGTGCAATACTTTCATTAGAAGATTCACTGGTGGAAATAGGTAAATCTTCCTCCAATGGTTCCAATCCAGGGTTAATGCGTCTATGGCATAAGCCTGAGGGTCCATGTTTGGTGTCACATAACAAGGAAGTTTGTGATTCATCTGAGTTGCGAATAGATCTACCTGAAGGCCTGGAACCAGCCTGAGTATCCACTGGAATGAAATTATGTCCAGAGACCATTCTGATTCCAGTGGTTTCATCCTGGATAGTGAGTCCGCTATCACATTCTGGACTCCCGCTAGGTGGGTTGCTGACAGGAACCAGTTCTTTTCTGCTGCCAAGGTGAAGATAGTGACCAGGATCTGATTCAGGTTGGGCGACTTGGATCCTCCTCTGTTGATGCAGTGTACTACGGCTGTGCTGTCTGACACTACTCTGATGTGGGTCGACCTCGGAGGAGAGAGCCTCTTCAGGGTCAAGAACACTGCCATGGCTTCGAGAACATTGATGTGGAAGTGTTTCATGGCGGGTGACCAAGAGCCCTGAAACATCTGACGTTCGTAGTAACCCCCCCATCCACTCAGAGACGCGTCTGTATGAATTGTCACTTGTGGGGGTGGGAATTGAAGAGGAACCGATTTGGAAAGGTTCTTCGATTCGGACCATGGCTGTAATCTCATTTTCAAGACAGAGGGGATTTTCGAGACCTTGTCTCTTAAAGGTACTGTGGCTCTCTTTCTCCAAACTCGATTGATGTCTTTGAGTTTGGCTTTCAATAGGCGATCTGTTACTGAGGCGAATTGCAGAAGGCCGAGGATTCTTTCTAAGGCTCTTCTGGACACCTGCCTGTGTTTTAGAAAATTCTTGACCTTGGAAGCTATTTCTCTTACCTTTTTGGGAGGTAGAACCAGCTTGTGCCGTGCAAGGTCCCACTGTATGCCTAACCATTCGAAGCGGTCTGATGGAAGTAGGCGGGATTTTTGGAGATTGACCCGAAATCCCAGGTTGGCGAGAAAACGAAGTACTTTCTTCGTAGCTCTGTTGCACTCCAGGGCTGACCGAGCCCAAATAAGCCAATCGTCCAGATAAGCAACGATCTGAATCCCTTGGTTCCTGAGTTGTTCTAGCACCGTCTCTCCCAGTTTCGTGAATATCCTGGGTGCAATGTTGAGGCCGAAGGGCATGACTTTGAATGCAAAGGCTTTCCTGCCTAGACGGAAACCTAGGTAAGGAGAGAAGTTTCGAGCTATTGGTACGTGATAATAGGCGTCGGTAAGATCGATAGAGGTGGTGACGGCCCCACGGGGAAGCAGGGTACGTACCTGAGAGATGGTCAACATCCGGAACTTGTCGCAGAGGATGTAAGAATTTAGCTTTGACAAGTCCAGGACCACTCTCAATGCCGACGAGCCTTTCTTCGGAACTGTGAACAGGCGGCCTTGGAACTTCAGCGATCGAGCCCGTTTGATTGCTTTTTTCTGTAGTAACTCGGTGGTGTACTCTCTCAGAATGGATGTGGGTCTCTGGAAGAAGGTCACTGGTGGAGGAGGGGAACCTTGTGACCATTTCCACCCCAAGCCTTTGGAGACTATGCTGTGAGCCCACGGACTGAAGGTCCAACGGTCTCGAAAGTGGTAAAGTCTCCCCCCTACCGGAACTATATCATTGCGAGGGAGTGAATCTAGGTTCTTTCCCTCCTCGAGAACCCCTTGTCCTAGGTCCGCCTCGTTGACGGAACTGTCCTCTAGCCCTGTAGCTACCTCTCTGGTGTCCACGAAAGGGACCTGAGGGTCCGTAGCTAGGGATGTATGCGGGTGAGGGCATCCAAACGGGGTTGGGTTGGGTACCTGGGGGAGCAGTGAGGTAGACCACCTGTTGAGGGTGTTTCGGCTGTAGAGGAGACGAAGCAGTGGGAGACTGTGAAGACGAGTGGGCAATCGACGATTGTTGGTAGTGACCTCGGCTCGTCTTGTAAGGGGCAAACCTCTGTTTCTTCCTGAAGAAGTTTTGTTTTTGCCCTTCAACCCTCTTTTTGGCAGTGAGGCCCCACCTCACTTGCAAATTTTGATTTGCTCTCGCAGCGTCTTGTAGTACCTTGTTCACCTCCTCCTGAGGAAAAAGGTTCTTACCCCAGCAGGGGGAAGCTATCAGCCTATTCGGTTCATGCCTGATCGTGGCCTCAGAAAGAACGTGCTTCCTGCAACTAACCCGAGCCGAACAAAACTCGTGTAAGTCGATTTGGAAGGACAGAGACAGGTTCTTTGTGAATATCCGGAACATGGTCTCGGTCGGGTAAAGTGAGGTTAGGGACTCCACGGAGGTAATGGAGTGGAGAGACCTAGCCAACCTATTCCGTGCCTCAAACTCAGTCTTGAGAAGAATATCTGGTAATTTAGGAAGCTTCTCGGAGAACAGATTAGAGGCACAGTCTGGGTCTAACTTCCCTACTGTGAAAGTAGCGGGGGCATCATCCCAGATAGTAACGGTACTCGGAATGAGCATGGAGGTGGGATCGGTCTCTTTAAGAGCTGGCATGGCAGAACCTTCTTTGATAGCCTGAAAAGTAAGAGCTGCCACTTTATCTGTAATAGGCAAGGTAATACCTGGAGAAGCTGTAAATATGGTGTAGGCTCCTTTGTGTGGGGTGAGCTTGGAATTAGTGCAACCCCAGTCTGACAACGTCCTGGCCCAGAAAGATTGGGCTTGCTCTTTAGGGAATATTACCGTTTCCTTCGGTACCTTGTCTAACCTAACCAAGGCATGTTCTTTCAAACGCACGAAGCCGTTGAATGGGAATTCTAGTCCCGGAGGGTAAAATTCTAAGTCCTCTAGAGGACGGGTGCCTATGCCCTCTAGAGTTATGGCACCATCAATATATGGAGCATGTAAGGCAAACCTCCAAGGGTTGTTTTTCTCGAAGGGAGGTAACTTCGATGCGTCCGGGGCTGAAGGAGGGGGCATCTGAGTTCCGGAACGGATGAGACTTGCCACCATATCTTTGAGCTCCGTCATAGCTCCTCGGTCTGCCCTAGACTGTTGAAGATATTGTTGTATCTGCTCTTTCACAATATCCCTGACCATGGCGGCGGATAAAGGGGTCTCCCGAGCTTGATCCTCTAACGAAGCCCTGGACTTAGTAGACTTTGACTTCTTAGGAGTCACGGTTTTAGGTATAGCAATATGAACATCAGGATCCTTTGAGGGTCCCGGAACCGGTGACACTGATAATGGCAAAGCTGAAGGCTTAAAGGTACGTAGTGGCTTCACCTTGGGTCGTACAGGAATGGAGGAACCTAGAGTAGAAGCCGTAGGTTTATCAAAGCCGTGAAAGGAAGTAGAAGAGGAAGGAGTGTGGGGTGAAAGGGGGTCCACCAACTCAACACCACCTACCTGCTCATCCATGGGTTCCTCGTCCAGACCTAGGTAGGGCTCGGCCTCCGTCACTAAAACCTCTTCCTCAGTTAGAATGGTTTCTCTAATCACTTCAATTAACGGGGCCGCTGTCTCCGGTGGAACTGCTGCAGTAGTAGAGCCTGGGAATAGGCGAGAAGCCATGTCTCCATCAAGAAGATAGGGTGCGCCAGCAGGCGCATTCCTCCCAAACCCTGACACCCAAGTCCGGAGAGTAGCTCTCGCCTCCCTGAGAGATTCATCATCAGCCTGAAAGAAGAGAGGGAATTAATGATGAAGTCAAAACTGAAGTCAATATACAAAGAGCAATTAATTCTTCGCAAAGAATATTAACAGGGCCACTAGAACCAACTTACCTCCTCGCTCAGGAGTAGGGCTGACAGCCCATAGCAGAGCATGCATGCCTCCGGAAACCATATCGTATAGGGGGCTTGTCCCGGTTCCCGAGAGAAGGATATGGCGCAATGGGCATGGGCCCGGCATAGATCATGGCCCATGGAATCAGTAAAGGCAGCGGAGCAGCCCCTGGCAGTGCAGCGGACTTTCTGTAAAAAGAAAGAAGACATAAGTCTGGATGTTCCTTGAGATTCTTGTCATTGACTTATGAATCAGAAACACTTAAATCTTAATTAATGTGTGAGTATGGTAGTAGCTAACACCTTAATAAAATAAGAAATTATAATAGAAAACCAGTAACCACATAGCATGAATCTCTAAACTTCATCGATATCACACTGTTAACTCCGGTTCTGGACTCCTGCTTGATCTCTGTTTTTACCGGAGGTCCGGTAGCAAAGGCCCGTCATCGTGAAATCGTGACCGTCTCCGGTACGATAACATTATCCTCAATGAATGAGTTATCTCCAGTGAAGCCGGAGATACGATGAAAACGGGGGCCTTAACTGTGTAATTGTGATCAAACATGACAAAGGTTCGTGTGTAAAAGGCTTCAGCCGGAGTCCGAGTGCCGGATTTCACCGTTGCACTCCAAAAATCTGCTCCGGAACGATAACTAGTTCTCACCCAATGAGTATCCATTATAGCGGAGCATAACTCAAGGCGGAGCTAAGGGTGTCGGTATAAAACGACCCCAATTAATGACTCATACACTAACGTACCTAATAATAGTGTTAGCTATATTAACAGTAACCACATCAATAAATCGTTTATAATATTAAACGTACTATCATCAATTCTGATACTGAGAAGAGGCCTGAATAACCCGTGATCGTATAAAAACGGAGAACGGGAAATTCACCTCTCTTACTCAAAGAAAACGAGAGAAAGGATAACTCATACCTGTAGAACAGGAAACGAGCACTCTATGCTTTCGCTCTCAAGGTTACATATTAAAAATTAACATCACACAATAAATAAGAAATTTAATAAAATTGATTGCTTTTCTTAGTAATAGTAATAACGAAGAATAACGACAACGTAACCAAAAAACAAGGATATAGTCTAAAACGAACCCTCCAGGAGGGTACAAATTAACAGACTAAATCGCTAAGCTTTAAATCGTTACTATGCTTTAAAACGCTAAGCTTTAAATCGTTACTATGCTTTAAAACGCTATCTTAAATCGCTATTCTTTGTAGGTCCAAATTGGACTTGCAAGCAAATAAATACCATAGTAAAAATTAATAATAATTAATGATAACATAAAAGGCCATAAAACGTAAGTGATATAACCTATCCGACAGAGTACCAGATGGGCAAAATTAACTAGAAAATTTACCGAAGCGAACATACCCAAAATGGCTGCCGATATCTCGGCAGGACAATCGCTTCCAAAACTAAAAACCACCATAATGGAAATAGAACAAATGCCCGGTACTGTCAAAAACTGCCAAAACAAACTATGGTACTTAACATTGGTAAGGGTGAAGTAACAACGTCAGTCATGTTGAAATAACGAGAAATTCTTCGAAAAAACACTGTGCCCAAAAAAAACTATGCTTGCTTGAAGTCCAATTAAAGAAGGATGTCCTAGAGGGCGCGCGTGGTAGGTGTCGTTGGGGAGTTCAACCATGTTATCTAGGGCCTGTCACGGCCCTCCCCATTGATGAAGGGATTATCTAAATGGAAGACAACCTGTGAATAGTGGTTTACACACGCCTTTGTTTAATACACGACACCTACAAGGTGTTCGCGCGAGGGTTGTAACCTCTGCATTCCATGCTTTTATCTTTCTCTAGTATATTTGGAAGATTTATATTAGGAAAGGTATAAGGAAGGACCTTTCTCACCGGCCGTCACAGGCCCCCCAGAAAACCCTCGTTAAAACTATTGGCTCGTCATTTCAGCTGCGCTAAAAGGTAAACCCTCTGTAAATAGCGTGGTTTGTATTTCGGTTACGGAACAAACACTAAAGTAGACCTTACATAACCATGAATAAGGACTAGAGTTGCAAATGTTTCAGTTAGCGGTGGGGTGAGATCTGAGGATGCCTACATCTCTAAGCTGGGGGGTATCAGGGGGTTTGAGTAATGCCACAGGTAGGGAATGTTGCCACTGGCTAGAGAGCGTGGTGTGATTTTATATGGTAACATAAAACAGACTAGACTAGCTCTTACATAATTAGAAATAAAGGCTAGAATCCCAAAGACTTCATTGGTTGGCTGAAGAAAGGAAGAGGAGGGCTAATATCAGGGAGAGGAGATTTCTTAGTGAAATTTTCAGTGTGAACTGTGTGTGTGATATACGACCATGTGCTATACTCTTTTGTAGAATATACAAGTAATAAAAGTAATTTTAGCTTCCATATGGTCTACATTTGTAAATGACATACCAGCACATCATCGTCTGTATCACCAGGCATGTTTTGATGTCAAATGACGTCTTAATAGTGAAGGGATTAAAGTACTAAAACGTTCACAAAAGGTTTTGCTCCAAGTCTGATGAATATGTTTATCTGCTGTTACTGCTAAGAGATGACGATGCAGCAGAGGCTTCTATTGACGGAGTGCAATGAGGTTTCATTCCTATCTTACGATACGATCGTCGCCACTGGTACACACTAGAGAGGTAATAAACAGGAACAAAGTGTATATTGGCAGGCTATATAGAAACTGTCAGACAGCTACAGTTATCAGGAAACTGTAAAACCTTTCGTCTTCCTCAAATTTTCTAACATACGAACAGCTAACCATAAACTAGAAATAAAAAAATAAAACACCTGTACTCTCTGGTGGCTGAAAACAAAGTGGTTACTCAGTGTACTAGCTCGGGGGTGGGGCTTTCCCACCATCCGCCAGTAACTACTGATACCTCCTTATAAATTCTAACAGCCGAATTCAAGCAGAGCTGAAAACATACTCCTATTAAAGGACAAGGTTTGCATTCATGTAGGAATAACTACACCTTGAAAGGGGGCCTGGTCTCCCACGGCTCCTCTTCCAAAACCCTAACTGCCAAATCTGATACTGCAAACTTTTCATAATGATAGGAGGTGCAAGCTGGTTTCAGTTTTTCCATAACTAAATTGAAGTTCCAGAAACAGCTCAAACTCCTTTAAGACATAGTTAATGTGAAGTTTATGGCAATAACAAAAATAATAACTAACTACATATATTTTTCTTATACAATACAATCTACTATTAATGTAAAAGAAACAACACAATAAACATAAAATAAAAATTTACCTACTTTTGTTCTGTCTTCAGAGCCAAGGTATGATACAAGAGATCCATTACATGAGCTGTGAACCAGCTGTTATCCAGGACTAGTTGGCACTCTTTAATTACCTTTAAAATATACAAAAGAAATACAGTGTGTACATTCTGATAGTTCACAAATACTGCATAGTGTACAAAACAGTGAGCATTTTAATTATCAGACGTTCAAAATTCAAAAGCATCTGAAAACTATCTCTTGAATCTCACAGTTTAGGAAAAATGGTATCATATTCATTAGCTTCACTACACAACCACTAAGCTTAAAGCTCTCATAAATATGGTCAAATAAAATAAATGAGTGAACTCTGTAATCATTGACAGCCAAAAACATTGATTAGTGTTGTTAAGGTCTTAACTGGTTATTAATCAACATCCTTTGTGTTGACGTTTTTTTAATATATTGGAAAGTGAGAGGCAAAATAATTTATGGCATTAAATTAAAAATTCAAATACTTAAAAAACCTAATATTGGTGATACGAAAAACTGTTGTCTGACAAAAGCCAGAATAATAAAATCACAGCCATTTCAGAAGTGTAGGGTGGCAGCAAACCTTTCTTGTGAAACATGAATCATATTCATTTGCATATATGCCTGACTTTGTTCACTTTACTAAAAATATACGCTACTCTAATAAAGCCACTAGCACACCAGCTAATACTTCTCCCAAATCGAAGACATAAATCAATTATAAGATGCAACACTGTAGACTGAAAAAGCAAGAGATGTTGCTAGTAATCTATCATACACAGTACGTTTCATTTCTAAAGCTGTTATGACTCTACTTACTAATATATTAAAAGAAAGGTATTAAAGCCACCAAGGAACATGTGAATGATATTCATACATCATTAAAAAATTAATACAGATAACACTCATGTATATTGAACTTGAATAAAAGTCTCACCTCATGTGCATCAGCTTCCATAGCAGACAGTAGAACATGATCAAGGGGAGTAATTCTCTGTTCACCCCCTAAAACATTTATAGCGTCTTGTGCTGCAGTGTGCAAGCGAAATAATTTGATGGTTGGATTTGTAAACAGCAATGTAGAGACCATAAGATGATACCAAGTGTCCATCAAATCAATTAGGCCATTAATTGTTGACAGATCTCCACACAAAATCTGAAATAACAGACATTAAAGATATTTAGATGGAAGAAAAGATAACATGGAATTAATTAAATCTGTTGAAACAAAGATAATACTTTAACTCCTTACATTTGTGAAAGTTGTTATCTTTGCCTTCAATAATTTCTTAAAAAAATTAATGGCATACTTTAATTATAGTAATAAAGACAGACCCATATGCTGCTTTGTCTCAAGTATATCTATTCCTTTTACTTTATCACATCTATACATCTTTTAGACATATTTTAATATTGCTTAAGAGTGCAGATCAAATATGTCAACTGACCTGGCATATTGCATTTAATTGGTGGCATGTTGTGAAGTGGCCATCTTGAAGTCGACGTTCGCATTCACTCTGCCAGTGTTGCCATCTTACTGTGAATTCTGCTTCTGACACGCCAGAATATGCCTGTGTAACAAGAAAAACAGTTTAAACTCATCATAGAGATGAAAATAGCTAATGCACAAAGTAATGAAATGAAAGATATGATTAACTATACAGTAAAGCCTCAGTTAACTCTAATTATTCATCCCTAGCCCTACTGGATGACCAATAAATTACAGATTTTGAAAGTAATATGACAAATTTGGAAGTCATTTGTATTTTTCCTAACCATACAAACCTTCAGCTCTTATTTATATGAGAATATTACTTTGGCAAAGGTTACTTTTTTCATATGGAAGTCTTTTCAAAAATTTATTGTACAGATTGTAGCTTATAACATTCCCTATCTTTTGAGGTTTGAATAAAACTCGATCAATATCAAAAGCAGTATTAGCAATTTTTCTCCAAAAATTTCATGTTTTGAGAAATCGGGCTTCAAAGTTTTTTTTGGGAAATTGGTTGAATATACTTTAGTAATCATACGTATGGGCTTTTCTGGGTAATTTTCCTCAACACTGGGGATCATAATGATATAACCATCATATTTCAGGATCATGAGCCGCTACCCTAGAATCCTGAAATATATATGCTATATGTACCTAATGCCTACACGAGCAAGATGTTGTTAGCACAATATATTCTCGTTAGCATACTTTCTGGACAAATTATATGCTTTACTCATACAGTATCTAGTTATTGTCTCAAACTTTATGCATCTTTCACTATAACCAAAACATAAAAATTGTAAACATATAAACAAGCAGACAAAGTAAGAGCTTTAAGCAGTAATTTTCCTCAACAATGGGGATCATAAGGACATAATCATCATACTTCACAGTTATTTACTACAGTGGTGAGCCCCTTCCCACGAATCAAAAAAAAATATACGCTACTTGTACCAAATACGCATGTGTGAGTAAGAAGTGACTAGTAAAATATATTCTCATCTGTATTCTCTGGCAAATGTTTCCCATTAGTCATATTTAGATGTTGTCTCTGACACTGTGCATCTTCCAGCATAACCACAACATAAAAACGTACAGCAAACGTTTACTTACGATACTATTGATAAACACAAAACGAGAGCCTCCTATAAGGTGCTAGGAGTGTTGTTGATAAGAAACAGATAACTTTCCCCCAAGTTCTTGAATAAAAACTAAACAAAAAGGTACTCTGGTCAGAAAAGGGTTACGTAAAGGACCGAATGCACTTAGGTAAATATAAAAACACTATTTGAAACACAAAATATAGATGTTCTTTGAGCAAAATAGCAATGCAGTTATCTGAATTTCCAAAATTCCATGAAGAGGTCTCGAGTCCCGCCTCTTACTGTATGTACTGCTCGGCCAGTATGTCCATTTACTATGGCCAAAAAGTACAGTTGTATTTAAAATTAACAGGATATTAATAACTTTAAAATTCCACTTAACTGTATCAATCATAATAATTGCAATACATATTAGTATTGTACTATGAAATAAAAACACAGCAAATATACAGTATTTTATTAACTGTCGATTTTAATGGTATACTGTATCGAAGTTTAAAAATGTCATGCCCGCTCCGGATGCACAATAATTTTAGTCTACCTTTACAATGCTTGATTACAAAGCTTAGGAAATTATTGACTTTTTCTTCAAATTTTTTGATAAGACTGTAATGTAATAATATATCAGTCATATTCTGCTTAACCCTTTTACCCCCAATGGACGTACTGTACTGGTACGTTTCACAAAACTCATCCCTTTACCCCCATGGACGTACCGGTACGTCCTTACAAAATACTGCTATTTAAATTTTTTTGCATAATTTTGATAACTTTATGAGAAACTTTTGCCATTTTCCAAAAGAATGAGACCAACCTGACCTCTCTAAGATGAAAATTAAGGCTGTTAGAGCAATTTAAAAAAAATATATTGCAAAATGTGCTTGAAAAAGAAAATGCCTGGGGGTTAAGGGTTGGAAAGTTCCAAATAGCTTGGGGGTAAAAGGGTTAATGTCATTTTTAAACATTAAGGTATTTGTTTACTATCGTCCGAAAGTTGAAATGTGAGCAAAATGGCAGTTATCTGAATTGGTTATTCATAACAAAACAGCTGTTTTCCGTTCAATAACGGTGCTTTTATCATTCATTCTCTTTTGCTTTTTTTCAACTTGTTAAACTTGACATTGAGTTAAAGAGGTTAATTTTTTCATAATTTAGTCTCAAAATAAAGAACTCGCATGATGTGAGAGATACATGATAAAATCATTCTTTATGGATGAAAATGTAGACTGTAATCTACTTTATTAGTTTTAAGCTCAAAAATGAATATTTATAATAAACCTTAAACAATATATGAAAAATGTAAAACTTATTTAGCCTCAAATACCCACGATATTAAGGAGTCTGCAATATAAATTTACTTGCAATCATCATCATCATCTACTTCTAGGCCAATAAATGCAAAGGGCCTTGGTTAGATTTTGCCAGTCGTCTCTATCTTGAGGTTTTAAATTAATACCTATCCATTCATCTACACCTACTTCACTCTTCATAGTCCTCTGCCATATAGGTCTGGGTATTCCAACTCTTCTAGTGCCTTGTGGAGCCCAGATGAAAGTTTGGTGAACTAATCTCTCTTGAGAAGTGCAAAGAGCATGCCCAAATCATCTCCATCTACCCCTTACCATGATCTCATCCACATATGACACTTGAGTAATCTCTCTTATAGTTTCATTTCTAATCATGTTCGGCCATTTACCTCCCAATATTCTTCTGAGGGCTTTGTTCTCAAATCTACAAAATCTGTTAGATATTGTTTCATTGACATACCACGACTCATGTCTATACAGTAACACCTATCTCACTAAAATTATATACAGCCCGAATTCTATATGTAATTTCAGACGATTAGATTTCCAAATTTTACTTAACCTAGCCATTGTCTGATTTGCTTTTCTCAATGTTTCATTAAACTCAAATTCTAAAGATCCTGTATTAGAGATCAAAGTTCCTAAATATTCAAATGATTCCACCTCATTAACCCTTTTCCTTCCAATATTTCATCTTCTATTGCATATTCCGTTCTCATCATCTCTGTCTTTCTTCTATTCTATTCATAAATTCCCGATATACTGAGGGAGGATAGGTGAACCGCGATATGGTGAGGGATTACTGTATGTATAGACGTTTCAAAACTATTAAGTAGTACAACACATTTGACAACCCATTTTTCACATGAAATGGACACTACTTGTCTTCATTATTTTCCATGCTGATCAGCATCTTCTAGATACAGCAGATCAGGTAATTTTGTCATGGTTATTTGAACATTTATTGTATTGTACAGTATTTTATTTATACAGTACTATGCTAACAACGCATAGAAAATAAAAAAAACTACACAGTGAATGCAACGAATACAAAATAGGTGCTGTAATGATGATACACACCTGATATATCGGCATTTTTCTCAAAAGTTCATCCATTGAGAGAAATGGATCAGTGCTTGCATTGGGATGATGGGCTAACATATTTCGAACACTATCCATCTGGCCTTGAAGTACCAATCCATATATCTGAAAATAATAAATCTTGAATAAATATTCAGGGAATACCACTAGGATACTTTCAACATAATTCACGTAATAACCATTCTAACATACATGAAAATATGTTAAAAAAAATAGTACACTAATTTTATCGCCACATGCTATTATATTCTATGTGGGTTACTTCATATAGTTCTAGATTAGGTTAAATTAGATTTATGAATTTGGTCCAAAATGGCCAAGCACTGGAACCAGGAAGGCCATTCAGCACCAATGTGCAACAATAGAAAACAAGCAGTCGCACTAAGAAAGAAAAGTTAAAGGTTGGATAGCAAGATGGAGGAAACGAAGCAAAAGGGGAGGTATACTGTAGGAGAAGGCTAATAAGGGAGGTCAGCTAGGGGCTGAAATGACACTTCAAAGTCCTTTTAGTAATGCAAACAGTGCACGTCTTGAGGTACACTGATGGCACTAACCATATATGGGGTAGGCATACTTCATATAGTGCTCTGTGAGGTACATTGCATATGCAGTACTGAAGGTTCTATATCATCTCCATTTTACCTCCAACTGTGTTGCTCAATCTCTTACTTATACATCATATCTGCTCACTTTCCAGGTTTGCCACTTATACCTTCTACTATACATGCCTGTCACTCATGAATAAAGCCTTTTGTCCCATTTTAAGTCAAGAAATTCTCTTCAAGTCAGGATAACTTAATTATAAAGGAATAACCTACAGTATTGTAAGAAAAACTCCCACCAGCTTAACTAAATTCTATCTGATCAATATCATTGCTGGATGTTTCACAACAATCATTTTGAAAAACAAGTATCAACAGAATAAACCTATCATCTGTGAAAAGCAAAACAGCATCTGGATCGTCATTTCTTCGCAGAGAAGATGATTCATCCCACATTTTTTCGATTCTTGCCCCTCTTTCTGGTCACAGAACTTGCTGGGTTGATATTCCAGTCTGTCGTGCCTCTAAGTGGGCTCCTACAGTTGCTCCAGGACAATCACTGGACTACCAAGTCTTTTTGTCTGCCCGTTGGTGATGGTCATCTATCCTGGTCCCAACAGGATCTCTTACCCAGAGTTAATCACAAAGGAATAGTGTCTTGTGGTGATAGATCCCTATTTTTCCTCCCTATCTTGTATCCTTTCTCTGGGTTTAGAGGTAATCTGAGGGAGAAAAAAGAGGAGATCATGGTTCCTGATGATAACTTTCCTTAGGGGAGGTTCACTCCCTAATTGACTGCCTTTGCCTATATAATCCCTGCGAGATATCCTCCTCCGAATATCTCAAATGAGAAATATTCATTGAGGAGAGTTTTTCATACACCTGGTTAATTCTCGATCCCAGGAAGCGCATGCGAGCTAAAGCTCGGGTTCATTCTACTTCCTTTTGCAACATCAATGAGGTGAGAGCGCTTGAGCATGTATCAGGCAATCTTGTCGTAAGCGATAAGGCAATGGTTCATTGGCATGCCTATGCAATAGTTACCTAATGGCAAACAATAATGATATTTTCAAGTGCGATTATCCAGTTGGGACCACGTATTCTAGTCCAATCTATAATTCCAATACATAGGAGCACGTTCATAGTGACCCGCTCATGAATAAAAAGGAAAGCATGCCATTGCACACATAGAAACTCTTTCGTCTTTCAAGAAAAGTCCTTCAACAGGCATTTCCTCCTGATCTGAGGAAGGTCATGTGAAAGTCTAGCCAAAAAGCTCTTACGCTCAGATGTAATTCGCTATGCGAACGATATCAGGATGCCATAAAAACTCAAATCAATCAATCAATCAATCACTATGCAAGCACACATGAGCATGGTCATATATCAACGTCTAGACTTATAAAATGAATATACTATTCTTCTAAACAACATGTATATCAGTCTTGCAAGCATGAAGATAATTGCTCTTGATCACAGGAAGATAATGTAAGTTCTATCTCTAAGTTCTCGTCCGCCAATTGAGCGCTGAGAGGCATTCTCGAAATTCCCAAAGAAAGGTCTTAATGCTCAGAGAAGCACGTTCTCTAGAACGGCATGTTGTCAGAGAAAATAAGATTGGTGGTGAACAGGAGTACTCCTCTTGATACGTGTGTTTGTGCACTGAAGAATCTTCCAAGTCGGAAGGCAAAGTTCTACGAAGTTGGGAAATGAGTTCTTAATCGCAAATAAGAAAGCGCTCTCTTAATAAAGCATGAGCAGAAACAGGTGACTGTTCTACTTTCTGGTAGTGCGAAAGCACAGATAGGCAGGCACTACGAATAGACTTTTCTAGGAGAGATTTGCCTAAAATTGCGAGCAGGTGTGCACAGGGACAACAAGGTGTAAGATCCAACGAAGAATGTGTGCTATTTGGCAAGTGTGCGCTTTCCAAGGGGCACACACAGGTGAGGGAGATCCAGGTAAACATTCAAAATACAAAAGTGCATGCACGCTTGATGTGTTTCTTGCTTTCCGTAGGAAGACTTAATTCCTTTATGACGGAATTCTTTCTTCAAGAAGAATGACAATGACGTCAGTCTTGTTAGGAAGAAACTTTCCTCTTTATCTTATAATGGCAGTCCACATTAGGGGGTTGTCTCCCCGATAAAGGCATTGCCTGTAAAGGGCTAGAAAGCAAAGACAGCCATTTTTGCTTTGGATAGAGCTAAAGCTTGTAGAAGTCTCTCTCTAGGTTTACCTCCTACAATAGTCCTGAAGTCAGTCATAATGTCTTCAGGGCATTGTCACTCATAGTGTCATCTGAAAATGTTTTATCAGGCAAGAGCAGAAGAGTGATCTGTTCCTCTTGGGGAATCAGATATCACCGTCTCACTCTGAGCTTGCACGAAGATTAAACTATCACTGTCTTCCGTCTTTGTATTTCCTCCTGAGGAGGGTGACAGAGAAGGATTGGAAGCCTGAATTACTGGATTTCTTCAGCTTAGCGGTATAACTGGAAGAAGAAGAATCTCGCTGGGTTTTCTTTTTCCTCCTCTTCCCAACCTCTTGTCACTGGGAGGAGGAACCCTCTTTACACTCCTCACAATGTTACGGCTGCGGACAGTTATGTCCCCTGCAAGAAGGACATGAAGAATGGAGATCCACATTCACCTTCCTCAATAAAATCCAGCAACATTTCCCCAGAACTCCAGGGCAAGACCACAAGCCCACATGTGGTTTCTCAATTACAGGCACACACAATCAAACTCCAAAGAAAGGAAAAAAGATTAATAAGCAAAGTTCATAGACCAAGAGTAAGTCTGCACTTCTCGTTGGCTTAAGTCAAAGTGATCTCTCAGTGAACTGGATGGGGGCCCCTTACTACCAGCCAGTAAATAGACACCTCATTATAAATTTCAACAACTGAGTTTTCAGCTGCACTGAAATCATAACTCCTATTAATGGATGAAGGTTTGTATCCATATAGGAACAATTATAGATTAAAGAATAAAGACAAACATACAAAAAAGAGCAATGCATGCAACAATGTGACAAAAGCATTAGGACCAGGACTTATCACCATATACTGTATCAATAGTGTAGTGTATACAACATACAGTACTGTAATACCCAGGATTACGAGTAACTTAGAATACAAGCAAATTGGCATACTAGCCTGTAATTCAAATCAGTATGAGGTACGTATCGGTCTACGAGCAAAAATTTCCCTCAGTAAGCGGATGGTTTGTGGACAAGTACTGGTAAGACTAGCACGGAATCAATCCAGCGGTGCCCATCCGCCACACATGCAGTGTTCACGCCGTCTCCATGTGAATACTGTATTGTATACCACATTTTTATGCCCTTTTAAAACAAAGATAAGAAAAGTTGTCTGTAGATAGGTTCTTTGTCAAAACTAAATGATTGTCAAAAAAAAAAAAGATGACCAACTGTTCATAAACTACTACACATTACTCTTTGGGCCACTCATTGGCCCATGAAACTCTTGAAAGAAGTCTACAGCCTCCTCTATCTTGCGCTAAATCCAACCATGTATCTATTTCAAATCCCTCCCTGTCAAGATGCTCCATGAGGCATCTATTCAAATTCCTTCTAGGTCTTTCCAAAGGTCTCCATTCCATGACCTCAGCAGTTAGTATTTTTTGGGGGTTATACGTGCGTTCTCCTTTCTCGTAATATGATCAATTACGGTAATTGAATCATCCTTGACTTCACAACTTGCCTAATATGGGGTTGCTGCATTCCATCTCTTGTTTCCCAATTATGGCAAATTCTCCATTCTAGAGTTTCTTGGTTGAGAATGGGTTCCATAATTTTCCTCAAAATTCTATTTTCAGATCTCTAAGCATTTTTAAGAACTCTAGTAAGATCCCAGGTCTCACAGCCATAGAGTAGTAATGGGGTACATTCTGTATACCTTTAATTTTGTCTTTTTGGAGATGGATATCATCTAAATCAGGTTTAGTAAACTAAAATAACATCTGCTAGTTGCACTTATTCGAGCAGCAATTTTCTCTTTTTCATAGTACCATCTGTGGTTATCATCATTCCCAAGTATTTAAACTTATCCACTACTACCATCTTCATATTGCTAATATTCACATGGGTCTGTACCTATAATTGTGCGTTTCTAGTTATTTCCATTATTTTTGTTTTCTTCATTTAATGTCAGTCCCACCTTCTCTGTCTCTTCTTTAAATTCTGTTATAATATTTTATGTATCTTCAATATCTTCAGTGATACCATCTATGTCATCTGCATATGCCAGACAGTTAATCGACAGGTTTCTGAACTGTACTCCAAGTTGTCTTTCATTTAGTGTTCTGGTTACTTTATTACAATGTTGAAAAGTGTTCATGAAGCATACTTTAAGTTTCATTAAGCGATACTGAGCGCTGTTCAATTAAGAGTACTCATGATATTTTAATCCAAAGTTCTCATGAAGGAAGAGTCTCCCTCCAAGCAGTAAGCCATTCCTCCTCCTTTCTCATCCCCCACACGAGCCACGATTCCTCAAAGGTAAAGTGCAAGTTAACTTGTCAATATATGACAAATTCGAAGATAATTTGTATTTTTCCTAACCATACAAACCTTAGCTATTTACATTGGGTTTACCTTCTAGCGTAGCTGAAATGACGAGCCAATAGTTTTTAACGAGGGTTAATTACCCCCGCGCTAGCTAGTGGGGGGTAGGGGAAGGGTAGCTTGCTACCCCTCCCCCCCACACACCGGTGATTTGCTTCACTTCACTTAGAGGTAGGACTTGACTTGGGGGCCAGGGATGGCGGGAAAATATGTGCAAATAGCTAAGGTTTGTATGGTTAGGAAAAATACAAATTATCTTCGAATTTGTCATTTGTTCCGTAACCGAAATACAAACCACGCTATTTACATTGGGTGACTTACCCCTTAGGAAGGGTGGAAAGTCCCCAGCCTTACTGACTTCGGCTTTGCCCGGGGGCTCAATCCCTCAGTGAGCAGCACTTGAGAAAAGGAGCCCCTGCACCTCACAAGTTCCTAGCATCGCTAGGAACGAGTGGCTTACATAAGCAGTGTGTGGAGGAAAGTGTGACTCGTCCTATGAAGTTGACCTTGAGACCTTTAGATAGGAATCTAGGATAGGACGTTCCCAATACCACCTCATCAAGGTATGGGGGACGCAACAGTATTAAGCTTAATACTAGGAGCACAAAGAAGCATGGGTTACCTGCAGAGGTCGAGGTCAGCTATGCGAGGACCAGAATGCTGCTTCCCCAAGGGAGGGGAGAATGAAGAAAGAAGTAAGGGTCAGAAATACTCTTTCATTCACACAGACTAAGACCGGGTAACAACGCCCTCAACCTACTGCTACTTGTCCATAAAGGAGCCTGAGGTTAGACCAGCTGTTGTGCAGCCACCACAGGGCTGATAGAAAACGTATCGAGGCTCCTGTGGGTCACGTCTTGCAGGTAGTGGGCTGTGAAGGTCGTCTGACGCTTCCAAACCCCAGCTTGAAGTACCTGCGTCACAGAGAAGTTTCTCTTGAAGGCCAGAGACGTAGCAACACCCCTGACATTGTGTGCCCTAGGGCGACGTGACGGAGGAGGGTCTGGATTCAAGGCATGGTGGATAACCCTTCGAATCCAAGCTGAGATGGTGTTCCTGGTGACCCTCCTCTTAGTCCTGCCTGTGCTCACAAACAAAGCTCGCACTTGAGGACGGACTGCAGCCGTTCTCTTCAAGTAGTGCCTCAGACACCTCACTGGACATAGTAGCAGCTGGTCTGGGTCGCTTGTTACAGAGCGGAGACTCGTGATCCTGAAAGAGACGAACCGAGGATCCGGCACTCCAGGATTCTGAGTCTTGGCTACAAACTCAGGGACGAACCTGAACGTTACCTCCCCCCATCCAATTGATTGGGCGATGTCGTATGAGAGACCATGAAGTTCACTAACCCGCTTGGCCGAAGCCAAAGCGAGTAGGAAAGCCGTCTTCCAAGACAGGTGGCGATCGGAGGCCTGGCGTAATGGTTCGAAGGGAGGTCTCTTAATAGCCCTGAGGACCCGAACCACGTTCCAAGGAGGTCTCACTTCCGACTGGGGGCAGGTAAGCTCATAGCTACGTATGAGTAGAGAGAGTTCTAGCGAGGAAGAAATATCCACGCCTTTCAGCCTGAAGGCCAAGCTTAAGGCTAGGCGATAGCCTTTCACTGCCGAGACAGAAAGGCGCATTTCCTCCCGCAGATAAACGAGGAAGTCCGCTATTGCTGGAATAGTGGCATCGAGTGGAGAGATACCCCTCCCACGACACCAACCACAAAAGACTCTCCACTTCGCCTGGTAGACTCCCTCAGAGGACCTTCGCAGGTGCCGAGACATTCTCTCCGCAACCTGTTGCGAAAAGCCTCTCTCCGTGAGGAGACGCTGGATAGTCTCCAGGCGTGAAGCCGAAGCGAGGCCACGGCCTTGTGAGGGACGTCGGAGTGGGGTTGTCTGAGAAGCTCGTATCGTGGAGGAAGTTCCCTCGGGAGCTGCAGAAGGTCCGGGAACCATTCCGCGTGATGCCATAGCGGAGCTACCAGTCATCGAACAGTTGACCGATAGTCTGGTCCTGTTGAGCACCCTTCTCATCAGACAGAACGGTGGGAAGGCGTACACGTCGATGTTGTCCCACCGTTGCTGGAAAGTATCTTGCCAGAGTGCCTTGGGATCCGGGACTGGGGAGCAGTACAGAGGCAGCTTGAAGTTCAACGCTGTCGCGAACAGGTCCACAGTCGGGGAACCCCACAAAGTCAGGACTTTGTTGGCTATCTGAGGATCCAAAGACAACTCGGTACTCACTATCTGCGAGGCCCTGCTCAACCTGTCGGCGAGCACATTCCTCTTGCCAGGAATGAAGCGAGCTGATAGTGTTATCGAGTGGACTTCGGTCTACCTTAGAATCTCTACTGCAAGATGGGATAGCTGCTGCGAAAAAGTGCCTCCCTGCTTGTTGATATAAGCCACTACCGTGGTGTTGTCACTCATCACCACCACGGAGTAACCCGCCAGGGACCGTTGGAACTGTGAAGAGCCAGAAAGACGGCCTTCAATTCTAGCAGGTTGATGTGCAGGCACTTTTCTGATTCTGACCAAAGGCCTGAGGCCCTCTGGTTCAGAACGTGCGGCCCCCACCCTTCTTTTGACGCGTCCGAAAACAGTCAATTCCGGGGGGAGGACGAGAAGACTCACTCCCTTCCGCAGGTTCTCGTCGACCAGCCACCACCGCAAGTCCGTCCGTTCCAAAGATCCCATCGGGATCAGAATGTCCGGAGAATCGGATCCTTGATTCCACCGGGACTTGAGCCGCCACTGTAGGGATCTCATCCTGAGGCGGCTGTTTGGAACCAGACGAGCTAGGGAGGCCAGGTGACCTAAGAGACGCAACCACGACTGGGCGGGGAGCTCTTCTCGCCTGAGGAAGGGTTCCGCCACCCTCCTCAGCCTTGTTATCCGGTCGTCTGATGGAAAGGCTTTGTGGAGATTGGTGTCTATCAGCATGCCTAGATAAACCAGTCGTTGGGACGGCTGCAGAGAGGACTTCTCGAGGTTTACCATGATCCCCAGATCCTGGCAAAGACCTAGAAGCCTGTCTCGGTGCCGAAGAAGGGTCGACTCCGAGTCTGCTAGGATCAGCCAATCGTTCAGATAACGAATGAGACGAATGCCATTCCTGTGCGCCCAAGATGAAATCAGGGTGAACACTCTGGTGAACACCTGAGGAGCTGTGGAGAGACCGAAACACAGCACCTTGAACTGGTAGATCTTGTCGTCTAGGCAGAATCTCAGGTACTTCCTGGAAGACGGATGGATTGGGATCTGGAAGTACGCATCCTTTAGATCCAGTGTGCACATGAAGTCTTGTGGTCTCACCGCAAGTCTGACCGTGTCCGCTGTCTCCATGCTGAACCGGGTTTGCTTGACAAACCCGTTCAGAGCCGAAAAGTCGATGACCTCCAGCCTCCAGACGCCTTCTTTACAAGAAAGAGTCGACTGAAAAAGCCTGGGGAGCCGTCGACGACCTCCTGGAGAGCACCCTTCTTTAGCATGGTCTCGACTTCGGCCCGAAGGGCCAGCCTCCTTGCCGACCCCGTGGCATAGGAGCTCAACGACACTGGATTCGCTGTCAGGGGAGGTTGAGATGTTGTGAATGGGACGCGATAGCCTTGGCCGATCACTGAGACCGTCCCAACATCGGCCCCGTGTTGCTGCCACCTGCGGACGCAACGCTGAAGGCATCCCCCCACAGGTGGACACGCAGGGGAACTGCCACCCCTAGGGTTTGCGGCCGCGGCCGCTACCCCTAGGAGTCTTGCCTCCCCTGGAGGACTTGCCGCCCCTCTTGACCTTAGCTGGAAAGGGCTGGGGCTTAGACACCACTTTCTTAACTGCCGGTGCCTGCTTCGGAGCCTTACGAGGCTGCTGCTGCTGTTGCGGCGGAGCTGGAGGCTTATAGGGCCGAGCTGTAAGGGCCCTATGGAGGAGGGAGTCCGTGCTAGATTTCCTCCACCTCTCAGCCGTTCGCTCCATGTCCTGTGGCTCGAACAGATTCTCCCTAAGAAGGGAAGCATGTCTGAGCCTACAAACATCTACGGCGGGGACCTTCGGATGGAATCTCTCGGTCACCGCATCGCGCCGCTCCAACACCGAGTTGGCCCACAGGGTGGTGACCTGGTGCACCAAGAACTCGATGGAGCGGGTGCCCGAGAGTAAGAAGGTCTCCAGGGCCTTCCTATTGGTCTCCTTAGACAAGTCCTCGGAGTGCAATAGGATGCCCAGAGTTCCTAGCCAAAAATCCAGCCACGAAGTGGCCTGCATGGCACACTTCGCAACCTTCTCATGGCTCAGGATCTCCGCCGCCGAGAACGACACCTGCCGGGCAAAGAGCTTCTCAAGGGGAACTCCCTTCGCCAACTCCTCCACGGAGTGATGGAGAGGAAGAGCGAGACTGGACTCACCCAAGATCTCAAAATACCTCCTCTGCTGAAGACGAGGAGGAGGGATGAGTTTGTTCCCGGCAGAGGAATGACTGGAGGAGGCAAGAATCGCGAGCTGGGCGTTGGCCCTGGCTCTGGCACTCTTCAGACCCCGAGACCAGGGCAGAGCCGCACTGGACTTACGGGCCTTCCGAACGTCGAACACTTCGTCCAAGATAGTGTCCTTACCTTCTCGGGGGGCGATCACGGGGTCCATGAGCCCGTTGAGTTGCCTCATTAGGCTCAGGACCTGCCAGAAGGCATGTTCAGATTCCTGCTTATCTCCTCCTTGCGGGCTGGCAGCTAAGTCTCCTGTCCCCGGAATCTCTTCCTGGGGTGAAGCGTGGACGTTCCCCCGGGGAGCCGCGGGTTCCTGGCGAATCCTCGAAGATGATTTCGGGATGGTCTTGGAGTCCTTGGATTCCCTCCTGGGAGGGATACAGGATCCCAACAAAGAGGTTCGAAGAGCCCCTTCCGCACGAGACGATTCTCCTCCATGAAGAGAAGGCTCCCCCCTTGGTGCCGAGGGGAAGACTATCGCTTCACTGGACTCACCCGAGGACGGAAAAGCCTCGTCCACGGTAGAAGGAGAAAACGCTCGAGCAGGAGAAGGGGCCTTCCCGACAGACCTCTTGGGAACCAACTTCGCCCTGGGGGAAGTCACCACGAAGTCCACTCCTCTCTTTCTCTTCAGCATAGGAGAGGCAGCCGTTGGTTTGTTGCCCTGATCGGCGAGTGCTGGTTTCATTACCCTCACTAACGCCCGCATCAGAGGACCGAACCAAGTCTGTTGTTCCATGGACACAGTCCGAAATCCTCGCTGGAGGGAAAGGGATCGGGTGATCCTTCGGAGTGGACACCACTGGACCTGCCTGAAAAGAAGGGGGGGAAGAAAGACGCACTAACCTCTCTGCAGTGTCTTCCCTGTCCTGCACAACAGTCCTGCGTTTAGATGGAGGCGATCCAGAGCGCTGTCTGGGAACACGCGTTCCTGCTGCTATCACTGGCTGTGAAATTCGACGCGAACGATGGGCGCGCAGGCGAGTGGGCACGAGGGCGTACAGGTGAACGAGCGCGTGGCCGAGCCGGCGAACGAATGCGTTGGCGCGATGGCGAGGGAACGCGCTGCCGCGTGGGCGAGTGAGAACGCTCCGAAGATCGCTGGCGACGTTGGTTAGGAGACCTGTAGCGCGAGGGAGAGCGATTGCGAGCAGGCGATCGGTGGTGCGCTGGCGAACGCTGGTGCGCAGGCGAGCGATGGCGCGTTGTCGCATGGTGACGCGTTGGCGAGCGATAGCGCGTAGGACGCGCAGGTGAACGATCGCGCGAGGGCAAGCTAGCAGAGGGCGAACCATGTCCTTCCAGAATCTCTGGGCGACGACGCGTTGGAGACCGCGTGCGCGCAGGCGGTAAGTCACGCGGGCGATCCGGAGATCGCCGATGTCCAGGTGATCGCTGACGCGCAGGCGATTGTAGAGTCGTCTGTGAATGCTGGCGCGCAGGTGATCGCTGGCGAGAAAGAGGGCGACGCGTGACATCCTGTGAAGGAACAGTTGGTGCGGCGCGTTCGCGAACAGGAAGAGCGTAGGCGCGTGGGCGAACAGGAACAGGAAGAGCGTAGGCATGTGGGCGAACATGTGCTTTAGAAACACGCGCTGGAGAACGCGGGCGATGTTGAGCAGGAACAAGCTGAGGGTCGCGAGAGAGCTCAGGAGACTGATGGCGCGCAGGGTGCCCAACAGGGACTGCAGGATATTCAAAGACCACAGGGGAGCGCTGGCGAGCAAGAGGGTGATGATCCTATAGAAGAGCGCTGATGAACAGGAGAGCGCTGACGATCAGAAGAGCGCTGACGAACAGGAGAGCGCTGACGAGCAGGAGAGCGCCTGTGCGCTAACACTGCAGAGGGGCGAGCAGGGGAACGCTGGCGCGCTGAGCGCTCTTCAGGAACAACAGGATGAAGGATGTCCTCAGGAGAGCGCTGGCGAGAAGGAGGGCGAACATCAGGAGAGCGCCGGCGAACAGGTGAGCGCTGACGAGCAGGAGAACATTGACATGCAGGAGAGCGCACTGACGAGCAGGAGAGCGCGCTGACGAGCAGGAGAGCGCCTGTGCGCTAACGCTGCACGTATAAGGGAAGAATCCCTTTGACCCGAAGGGACCGTTGACGAGGTCCCCAGAAGGTGAAGTTCTAGCAGGAGTAGGAGACCGATCCCCAGAGAGGTCTAAAGAAGCTGGAGCTGTAGGCTGAATACGACGAGGAGAGTCCCCTTCGGAAGAAGATGATCCAAAAAGGCGCCTCTAAACACCCTTATAAGGGGATGGGAGGCCCTTGCGACGCAGCGGACGGTGAGCCTTATGGCGAAGGCGGCCATGTGGAAGATCATCAGGACCATCAGTCCTCCGAAGGGGAATCTCAGTCAAGGCACTCCCCTTAGAGGGAAGCTGGACAGCAGACGAGACCGTAGGACTCCCCTCCCCCTTCGAAGGATGTACGGAAGGGGTAGGAGAGCCGTCAGCACCAACATCCTCAACTGCACCTGCAGAGGATTGCCCCGCCCCGTCGGAGACCTCTGCCACCACGACGTCGACGATAGACAGAGGGTCTACTTCTGCTATCAATGGCGACTGCTTAACGGCGGCCCCCAACTGGACAAGGTCAATCAGGGCCACCCTGGAGGGCAAGCCCTTAAGCCCCAGGGAAGCCCAAATCTGTAAAAGATCATCATTAGACAGTGATTCATCAATAACCTCCCCCGGAGGAGGAGGGGGAACCGCCCCGCTATGGGAGGCGACGCCCTCTCCCCCCACCCAAGGTCGGGAAACAGAACTAGGGCCTGCGCTACCACTCGGCCGACTCTCCTTAGGAGCCGAACGAGGGGGAGCTTCGGAGGAGGTTTGGGCGACGAAAGAAGAGTCCCAAGAACCTTCCTCCTTCAAGGCAACCCCAGAAAGAGAACGGTCTCTCTTGGACTTCTTCTTACGCCGGCGGCCAAACCTCTCCCACTGGGAGGCAGACCACTCCCTGCACTCACTACACATGTTTTCCTGGTCACACCGTCGGCCTCGACACTGCGGGCAAAGGATGTGAGGATCCGTATCCGTGGCCGATATAAAGGTACCACAAGGGCGGCCGGCAATACCAGGGCACGTACGCATAGCAATAACAAAGGTGGTCAACTTCAAACACACACACACGCTGTAGAGAAAAAGCAGAAAAAAGATTAAAGGCTGTCAACGAGGACGATGGACAGACACATCAGTTCATCGCCGGAGCCAAAAGTGAAGTGAAGCAAATCACCGGTGTGTGGGAGGGGGAGGGGTAGCAAGCTACCCTTCCCCTACCCCCCGCTAACTAGCGCGGGGGTAATTAACCCTCGTTAAAAATTATTGGCTCGTCATTTCAGCTACGCTAAAAGGTAAACCCAATGTAAATAGCGTGGTTTGTATTTCAGTTACGGAACAACTAATTTTTTATTGTGAATTAATAATTTGTAAACATTTCTAATATTAGGGCTGCAATTTCTCCTTTAAATAACATTACAAACCTTTAAAAATTAGCGTATATAAGTATTTATGGACATGGAGGCTGAATGGTATCTCTCTCGAAAGTATGTTGCACGACCAGATTAAAATTCTTAGCATAAATGAAAAGTTCAGTGGAACACATCGAGTGAATTTCTTTTACTGTACCTATGTTAGACATTTTTTTTGATTTACTAGGATTTTGGTTTGGAAGCATTCGCCTGGAATGGATTATACTTTTATACCAAGGTACCACTGTACAGTATATATAATTTGTTCCTACACGATTACAAACCTTCAGCCTTTAATTAGGGGAAGATTCTAGTACAGTTTGAACTCAGCCATTTTATTTTTAAAGAAGTGTCAACTGATTTCAGTAGTTACCGGCTGGTAGTGGGAATGCTCCACCACCTACTAACACAGATGTGCTGTCAGCGCTCATACAAACTTCGCTTTAACTAACTCTCTTTTTCTTTATCAGATTGAATGTGTATGGATGATGCTGAAGGCAGACATAAGAACCTTCCCAGAAGTGTCGAATAAATGTAGAACTTTCATGAGTGGTAGAGAAGTGGTTCCTCATTCATTGTACCCTTCCTGCCAGTTTAAATTTCCCTATGAGGAATGTAGCGAATAGTCGCCCTCCCAGAGACAAGTGTACGGCAGGAGGAGAAAGCAGAAGGCTAAATGCAATTCTTCTCCCTCAAACTCATCCTTGAGGTCGAAGACAGCAACTAAACATATCTTTCAGCCCCTGGTACTCTGCCCTCTAACCCTTCACCATCTGTCTCTACGGAAGGACAGGTGAGCCTCTCCTTACAAGGATACTAACAATGACTTGCAGTTGATGATGTTATGATATGCCTTTGAACTTCCCTTGGAGTAAAGGATACACCATCCAAAGAAGGGCTAGCTTTAGCACTTAATCCCACGAAACAAGTTGTAACAACTTAAAACGATTTTAAACTTCAACCTGATCTCAAGCAGCTGGCTAATATTCCACCCTCAAGTCAGACTTCACTGTTTGTCTTACACCCTACGGGGTTGACAAGGGATTTGGTTTCAGAAGTACCTGTAACTAGCTATTCTTCCACAAGATATACCACAGCCTGCCCTTTTATGGTACACGAACTTGTTCTCACAAGTCTATAGAGCAGCGTGTGCCATCAACTTCTGTTACATGTTCTTAAGAGCAACACAATTCTGAGAGCCCAAAATTTCTGGGCTCAGACTCATAGTTTACAGATGATTGGGATGCCGTGAGCACACTTTCGCCCTCAAGAATGTCGGAACATCTTGCCTCACCTAACCTAGTAGGTGCTATACTCGCACTACATCAGTGCACTTAGTAAACATAAAGACCAGACTTTGGGCTAGCGCTTGTCTTAGGCACGCACAACAACAGCACTCCAGCCTATGGCACACACAACAACAACGCACTTTTCTATGGTATGGCCAACATAAGTGCGCATTCTTTTGGAGACAAGCGATCCTTTGGACCCCATGCCAACGGAATAAACCTGATTCAATAGTTCGACGACTGGATGATACTAGCAACATCAAATTCCTAACTTTGTCATGATCGGGATAGACTGCTCTCGTTTTGTAATGATCTGCGGATTGCGATGAATCTAGAGAAGTTAGAAGTCCAAGCTTTCCCCAAAGCAAAGAATGATGTATAGGAGCATGAATAAAGATATGATAGCAAGAAAGATTTTCCCATCTAAGGAAAACCATTTCAAGAAAGTGGCTCAGCCTTTCTTTAGAAAACTCACAGCTACCATCCCTACAATGGCAGCAACTTCTAGGCCATTAGACATCCCTAGAGAGACTGGTCCCTTAAAGTATTCTTCATCTAAGACCAGTCCAATAGTAACTAAAAAGTCACTGGCCCCAAACCACAAACCCTCCCTAGATCTTGGTGCCAACAGAGTAAGACACCAAACTCAGATCTGCTTTGGTAGCTAGATGAGGAGAACCTGTTTCAGGACTCTCCATTAAAATAGTTTCCTCCAGACTTCCTCCAGTTTAGAGATGCATTTAAGAAAGGATGGGGAGCCCATCCCAAGGGCCAACTAACATCAGATCAATGGTCCCAAGAGGACAAAAATCTTCTCATCAATGGGCTAGAGTTAAAAGCAGCCTATCTAGCTCTTCAACATTTCCAAGTTCTTTCAGTAGGTTACTCAGTTGTCTTGATGACTGACAATGAAACCGTAGTGGCATACAATATAACAAGAAAGGAGGCACAACATCACAGATACTTGGTGAGATGGCAGTGCCAACACACAAGTGGGCAATTCACAATGCAGTAATCCTCTCAGCATGACTCATTCCTGGGAAAAGGAATGTTATAGGGGACATGTTGAGTTAGAAAGGTCAGATAATTGGGTAAGAATGGTTTTTACACCCCCAAGCCACAACAAAGCTCCTGACTAAGTAGGGTTTCAAGACAAACAACATTTTCGCTACAAACCTCAACAGGAAACTGGCCGTTTACTGCTCACCAGACCCAGACACAGCAGTCAAAGGTGCGTTACAACATCCATGAAACGGCCTCGACGTACATGCTTTTCCTCCATTTGCCCTTCTCCGAAGGGTTACGAAGCACCTGCATCCAAAGATCTGAAGTTGACACTAGTAGCTCCAAAGTGGCCTCAAGCAGAATGGTACACTGACCTGCATCTGCTAGTAGAATTTCTGACAGAACTTCCCCAGTGGCCAAACCTGCTCCATTAACTCTACTTAGTTTCCACAAATCAGTTTCAAATCTCTATCTCTTCACGGGTGGAGGTTATCCAGAATCTCTCCAAGAAAGAGGCTTTTTGAGCGAGACACCGAAAGACATGTATCAGTACCTCAAGAAATGCTCATTGACATGTATTGAGCTAAGTGGGTCATCTTCTGTGCCCGATGTCATCAAAGGAATACTTCTACTGTCAGAGGCTCTATTCCACTAGTGGCAGACTTTTTTGCTTACTACAGAATAAAAAACACCTCTCGCTATCAGCGGTGAAAGGATATTGTTTGGCCTTACACCAGGTCCTGAGATTGAGAGGTGTGGATACAGTATTTCCTCATCAGAATTATCCATAACTGTCAGGAGCATGGAGCAGACCTGTCCTTCACGTGAGATTCGACCTTCAGCTTAGGATGTAACCAAGGTGCTACAGTCTCTAAAGAGCTCCTTACAAACTGTTGAGGCAAGCCTCAGATAGGGACCTTGCCCTGAAGGCGTTTCTACTCGCCTGGTTTTATCAAAGCGAGTAGGCAAGTTACATGGGCTCTCATATTCATTCTCTCACTTGGAACATTGGAGGCAGGTCTTTTTATCATTTGTTCCTGACACTATAGCAAAGACTCAGAATCCATCAATCCTGGATTCTAGATTTTATTCTTTTAAATTATCCTCTCTTAGGGAAGTACCCAATGCTCTGGATGAGTTACTTTTGTGTCCTGTAAGGGCACCAAGGAACTACCTCAAAAGAACACCAACTGTCAGACACAGGTTACAAAACCTTTTTGTAAGCACTGGCATAGTGAAAAATTACGTCAACAAGATTACAATCTCATTTTGGCTGAGAGACTATTAACAGTGTGTTAAGGCCTAGGTACCCCAAGAATATCAGAATAAGTTAAGGTGCATGCCCATGAGACCAGAGTTGGTAAAACTCTCGCCTTCAAGATGAATTTCTTGTAGGCTCAAGTTTTAGATGCTCATTATTTGATGGAATGCACTCACAGGTCGTTAGGCCCTTTTTCACTTGGACTTGTAATTGCTGCTCAGCAAGTGGTGTAGTGACCCTAGCTCTTTTACAGGACCAAAAGTATCAAGTATAAGATAGCAGTGGCAATGTAATTCTAGGTTGAGAATGAGAGTACCTGGCTCCCATTTCCTCTTTTCTTTCCCTCTCTTGGAGTATAGTTGTTGGAATCCTATATAGCTGCAGATATCAATACAGGTAAGCATCACCTTAACCTTTTCTATTTTACTAAATAGAAGGGTTGATTCCACCATTATCCTTATGAGGGGGGATGGATATCTTCAGGCAAACTCACCATATGTTTATGCCTTAAGTCACAGACTGATTAGTGCAAAGAAAACAAGATATGCTTTGCAACAGCCTTGTTTTCCTGAGCCATGAACCTGAATGTACATTCAACCCTGGTTCATAAGTTGTCTAGGATATGATTCCCTGTACCTTCTCAGATCCGAGATCAGCAATCCCAGAATGTTATCCTGCCAGTTTGGTAAATGAACTTCTGCCCACCAAAGGATGAGCCTCTTAATTAAAGGACAAAGGTTTGTATTCGAGAAATGACAAATCACAAATTTCAAAAGTCATTTATATTTTTCCTAACTATACAAATCTGAGTCTGTTGACTTTCCGCCATCACCTCCCCCAAAAGTCCCAGAAGCAGTCTCAGAGATTATTCATTGTACTGGCAAGGGGGTAGGGCTTCCCAGCTACTGGCTGGTAACTAAATCTGAATTAAAGGACTGAGTTTTGTGTAGTTAGGAAAATAAAGATTACTTTTAAAATTTGTGATGTTTCATACAAAATCCTAACAGAAAGATTTTGGCCAATACCTAAAACCTATCATACTTACTGCATCCCAGTAGGAGGGATGTTGATGCGGATGATCAGATGACATAGCTTCATCCCCCTTGTCACTACATTTAGGAAAATGGTGGATAATCCATGCCACTAGCTGTCCTAGAACCAAACCACCTGTAAGTTAAAACAAGAAAATTTGTCTTGAGATGAAATACAATTATGATGAAGCAAATATCTAAAATTTCATTTTAATAAATATAGAAATTATGTGATATACAATCTTTCAACTTACATAACATAAAAAAATATCTTTATGATAGAGTATTACCTGGCTTTTTGTCAATGAAAAGAATTTCTATAAGGCTCAAAACTAGCTCCATTTTGGAAAGGAGCTGAGCACATTCTAGCAACTCCTCTTCTCCCTTCTGGCCATTTTCGGTCTCCATGGATTGCACATCTACAGTTATTTCACTGTTGCATGCTTGTATCATGGACCTACGAAAAAATGTACCAATTTAATGTATTACCAAGTCCTATTACTTGAATATCTTGGCTATTAGTCATTTTTCCAGGTTAGGCTTATTGATGTTACCCACAATAGTGAATAAAGTTTTAGCAACTAGAAATAAAACCATAGTTCAAATGAACTTCATTAAACTGTAATCCTAATTCTGAGCAACAATAAAAATATTGTATTTTCTAGACCAACAATACAAATTCTTGAGAGGGACAATTTCCCTAAAAACCATAGCTCACATTGTGTTAAGTATCTTATGCTATCTAAAAAAAAATGCCTCTCCTAGACATCCTATCACCAACACCATGTCTTTTGCTTCCAGTCTTGAACACTTTCTTCCCAATCTTAAGCTAAATACTCTGATGGGTTGCACTACGGTAAGAAGTAAAACTTAGGAGGTTGGACAACAAAATGGAAGAAAGGATATGGAAACAGAAGTTCTGAGTTTCTGTATAAAGCTAATAAGTGTTCAGTCAGGGGCCAAAAGAATGCTATAAACACCTTTAATACCTACAGTGCACCACTTGAGGTTCACTGATGGCACTAGCCCCAACAGAGTTACATGTTCCAATGATACTAGAATAAAATAGCATATTTTAGTGGGCATACAGCATCCTTCACCTTGGTTTTTCATAAATAAGCATGTAACTTTTTATACTTACAATTTCATGAATTATTAGGTTTATAGATATACTGTAGTTTGTATCAAAGCTACACATCAAACATTTATATTGAAAATTAGTATTGAAATTAAGTTTGTATTCATGCTACACATCAAACATTTATACTGAAACTTAGTAGTGAAATCAAATTCAGAGATGCACAAATCATTGCAATCCGAATTTAGAAAGCTATTTGGATGAAAACATCTAAAACATCTATGTCTGTACTGTACTTACCTATATTCTCTTGACTTTTTAACAAGGACTGGTATACAGCTGTCTGGTTCCCCCTCAGCAATTGCATTTTGTAATGCAATAAATGTTCCAACAGATTCATTGACTAACTTGCGAGCATGATTTCCCCAGAGCCAGCTAAAAGAGTCAACCTGGTACATTTTAGCTTCATCAGGAAGTCTTGCACATGTCTCTGCAAACCAATTAGGAGAAAATAAATCAATAATGTACAGTGACTATAAGAATGGTTAACATCAATTCTAAGAGAAGAACTTAAGCTGATATCTTTAAAGCTTAATACAGTAACTGTGCACTTGCTGAGATTAAAAGCAATATGCTAATACATAAAAAAAACAGTATATCAAAATTTTGTGAATATGGCTACAGAGTATCCTTACAGATACTTTACAGTATACATAATATAAAGCTCCTGAACTGTAAGCATAAGTGAATTACAGTATTAGTTATTAACAAAATATGGACAGTCACTAAATAGTCCTCACATAATTGGAAATAAAGTTTACCTTCACAAGAATTTTTCTCTAGATGATGTTCAATAAAAATAGCTATGATTTTGACAATACTGTACGGACACTTCAGATAATTTCAGTCTACTCTTTATAACAGTTATAGCCTCTAAAAGATAACTACTAATTTTGTATTACTGTACAATCAAAATATGTTATTTTTATTAATAAAATAAATTTTTGAATATACTTACCCGATAATCATGTAGCTGTCAACTCCGTTGCCCGACAGAATTCTATGGAGGGATACGCCAGCTATCACAATACTAGAAGGGGGTGTATTTACCAGCGCCACCTGTGGCCAGGTACTCAAGTACTTCTTGTTGACACCTCCTCAATTATTCCTCGGTCCACTGGTTCTCTATGGGGAGGAAGGGAGGGTCGATTAAATCATGATTATCGGGTAAGTATATTCAAAAATTTATTTTATTAATAAAAATAACATTTTTCAATATTAAACTTACCCGATAATCATGTAGCTGATTCACACCCAGGGGGGTGGGTGAAAAACCAGTGTACAAGACTAAAGGATAGCTAAGTATCCCGTATTTCATATAATCAGTTATCCACAATAACAATGAAATAATAAGTACCTGGTAAGGAAGTCGACTTGAACCGTTACTCTGCCTTTAATAAGATCGTCTTCCTTACTGAGCGCAGCGTTCCTCTTGGGAGGCTGAATCAACTCAAAGGTGCTAAAGTATACAGGGCTGCAACCCATACTAAAGGACCTCATCACAACCTTTAACCTTGGCGCTTCTCAAGAAAGAATTGACCACCCGCCAAATCAACAAGGATGTGGAAGGCTTCTTAGCCGACCGTACAACCCATAAAAAGTATTCAAGAGAAAGGTTAAAAAGTTATGGGATTATGGGAATGTAGTGGCTGAGCCCTCGCCTACTACTGCATTCGTTGCTACGAATGGACCCAGGGTGTAGCAGTACTCGTAAAGAGACTGGACATCTTTGAGATAGCATGATGCGAACACTGACTTGCTTCTCCAATAGGTTGCATCCATAACACTCTGCAGAGAACGGTTCTGTTTGAAGGCCACTGAAGTAGCCACAGCTCTCACTTCATGTGTCCTTACCTTCAGCAAAGCAAGGTCTTCTTCCTTCAGATGAGAATTTGCTTCTCTAATCAGAAGCCTGATGTAGTAAGAAACTGAGTTCTTAGACATTGGTAGAGAAGGCTTCTTGATAGCACACCATAAGGCTTCTGATTGTCCTCGTAATGGTTTTGACCTTCTTAGATAGTACTTAAGAGCTCTAACTGGGCAAAGTACTCTCTCCAGTTCGTTCCCCACCATGTTGGACAGGCTTGGGATCTCGAACGACTTAGGCCAAGGACGGGAAGGAAGCTCGTTTTTAGCCAAAAAACCGAGCTGCAAGGAACATGTAGCCGTTTCAGATGTGAAACCTATGTTCCTGCTGAAGGCGTGGATCTCACTTACTCTTTTACCTGTTGCTAAGCACACGAGGAAAAGAGTTTTTAATGTGAGGTCCTTAAAAGAGGCTGATTGGAGCGGTTCAAATCCTGATGACATTAGGAACCTTAGGACCACGTCTAGATTCCAGCCTGGAGTGGACAACCGACGTTCCTTTGAGGTCTCAAAAGACCTAAGGAGGTCCTGTAGATCTTTGTTGGAGGAAAGATCCAAGCCTCTGTGGCGGAAAACCGCTGCCAACATACTTCTGTAACCCTTGATCGTAGGAGCTGATAGGGATCTTACGTTCCTTAGATGTAACAGGAAGTCAGCAATCTGGGTTACAGTGGTACTGGTTGAGGAAACTGCATTGGCCTTGCACCAGCTTCGGAAGACTTCCCATTAAGACTGATAGACTCTGAGAGTGGATGTCGTCCTTGCTCTGGCAATCGCTCTGGCTGCCTCCTTCGAAAAGCCTCTAGCTCTTGAGAGTCTTTCGATAGTCTGAAGGCAGTCAGACGAAGAGCGTGGAGGTTTGGGTGTACCTTCTTTACGTGAGGTTGACGCAGAAGGTCCACTCTAGGAGGAAGAGTCCTGGGAACGTCGACCAGCCATTGCAGTACCTCGGTGAACCATTCTCTCGCGGGCCAGAGGGGAGCAACCAACGTCAGCCGTGTCCCTTTGTGAGAGGCGAACTTCTGAAGTACCCTGTTGACAATCTTGAACGGCGGGAATGCATACAGGTCGAGATGGGACCAATCCAGCAGAAAGGCATCCACGCGAACTGCTGCTGGGTCTGGAATCGGAGAACAAAACAAGAGGAGCCTCTTGGTCATCGAGGTAGCGAATAGATCTATGGTTGGCTGACCCCACAGGGCCCAAAGTCTGCTGCAAACATTCTTGTGAAGGGTCCACTCTGTGGGGAAGACCTGACCCTTCCGGCTGAGGCGATCTGCCATGACATTCATATCGCCCTGAATGAGCCTCGTTACCAGCGTGAGCTTTCGATCTTTTGACCAAATGAGGAGGTCCCTTGCGATCTCGAACAACTTCCTCGAATGAGTCCCTCCCTGCTTGGAGATGTAAGCCAAGGCTGTGGTGTAGTCGGAGTTCACCTACACCACCTTGTTAAGCTGGAGGGACTTGAAGTTTATCAAGGCCAGATGAACTGCCAACAACTCCTTGCAATAGATGTGAAGTGTCCTTTGCTCCTGATTCCATGTTCCCGAGCATTCCTGTCCGTCCAGTGTCGCACCCCAGCCCGTGTCCGATGCGTCCGAGAAGAGACGGTGGTCGGGGGTCTGAACAGCCAATGGTAGACCTTCCTTGAGAAGAATGCTGTTCTTCCACCACGTTAGAGTAGACCACATCTCTTCGGAAACAGGAACTGAACCCGTCTCTAGCGTCATGTCCTTTATCCAGTGAGCAGCTAGATGATACTGAAGGGGGCGGAGGTGGAGTCTCCCTAACTCGATGAACAGGGCCAGCGATGAAAGTGTCCCTGTTAGACTCATCCACTGCCTGACTAAGCATCGGTTCCTTCTCAGCATGCTCTGGATGCATTCTAGGGCTTGGAAGATCCTTGGGGCCGACGGACAAGTCCGAAAAGCTCGACTCTGAAGATCCATACCCAAGGAGACAATGGTCTGGGATGGAACGAGCTGAGACTCCTCAAAATTGACCAGGAGGCCCAGTTCCTTGGTCAGATCCATAGTCCATTTGAAAATCTCCAGACAGCGACGACTTGTGGGAGCTCTTAAAAGCCAGTCGTCTGACGGAGCCGGACACAAGATCATGATACTGCTGCACAGTCTGTAAACTGTCAATCATGGGCAAGCGAGGAAGTACAGTGACAACCCGAATCTGTCTAGACTGTCTGGGTCATACAGACAACTCCTTAACGGGTTGCTGAGGTTGCCGCACTGCGTCACAACAAGTCCCTTCTGTTGGTTGTTGAACGTCTTCCCCGTGACACATTGACTCCGTAAACAAAAAATTCTCTAACAAGGACTAAGCTTGGACTGCATGTCATGCAACACAGCTCAAGGTCTATGGGAGCAGGTGTGGTAACAGACGGGATTAGCGGCTGAAGTGGAACCATTACCTTCCCTGTAAGCATGTTATGCTTAAATAAAAGTCCATAAGAGGTTATGCAGCTAAAGGCTCCCTCCAAATGACAGAGTCCTCAAGGGAATATCAGAAGGAGGGAGAAAAGAACTTTCTCATCTACAGGGACCTTATCCTAGAAAAGCTAAGTTCTCTGAGTGAGGGTTCACTGGTGCAAAAGCAGCAGACTAGAAGGCAACGTTATGAAACTGCTTGACAGTCTAGTGAGTTGGCAACAACCCAAGATGTGTTGAGAAGCATGCGGTAAGGTATGCAGAGCATGATGTATGCAGAGTATGCTGTATGCAGAGCATGCTGTATGTAGAGCATGTTGTATGCAGAGCATGCTGAATGCAGAGCATGCTGTATGCAGAGCATGTTGTATGCAGAGCATGCTGAAAGCAGAGCATGCTGTATGCTGAGCATGTAGTAAGCAGAGCCTGCTGTAAGCAGAGCCTGCTGTAAGGAAAGCAGAGCGGGTGCATGGCGTTTAACATTTCTCAGAAATTCCATGACCAGTGCTAGAGTGCTTTATGCATGCTTGCATGGGGTTTAAACCATGGTATGAAAATGGAGGTAAGGTATGCTGAACAGCAGAGTCAGAACGAGCTGGAACAACAATAGTTGTGGTTTCCTCTTCAAGACTCCGATGAGGGAACACCTGAGGCTCAGTCTGCAAAGGCTGAATAAAAGACAAGCAGAAGGAAGGCGCATGGGTGGAGGAGGCTGACTCCTAGCATGAGTGGTTGAACCCAAGGGTTGCGCTTGCTGAGCGGTTGGCGGAAGCGGAGTAGCAAGTTCCAGTTCCTGTGGTGTGAGCGGAGCGCGATGAGGAAGAGGCTGCGCAGAACAAGGTAAATGTTTCGCAAGCTGAGGCTCCTGAGGCGCAAGGCTAAGGTGTTGTGGTGCTTGCCTTGTGGAGGGTTGAGCTCGCTGCAGCGAGAGCTGAGGAGACTGACTCATGGACGGGAGAGGTTGTTGTACCTCAACCGAGTGTTGCATCACTGGTGGAGCAGCAAGTGGAGGCGGAGGAAGAGAGGTATAATCCTCCTGATCCCAATGTAAAGGTTGCCTTAAGGAAGGCGGAGGCTGAACACCACAGGGAACAGCAAACTCAGCACGTGGCTCAACATCGTACGCCTGGCAGGTGGAACTGCTGGCAGGTGGTACTGCGATCAGGCGGAGCGAGTGTAGGTGGAGGGAGTGTAGGCGGAGGCGGAGGAGCAACACTCTCAGCCCGACACTCACGCATCAAGTCCGAAAGCTGTGCTTGCATGGACTGTAGTAGAGTCCACAACATCGTACGCCTGGCAGATGGTACTGTGATCAGGCGGAGCGAGTGTAGGTGGAGGGAGTGTAGGCGGAGGCGGAGGAGCAACACTCTCAGCCCGACACTCACGCATCAAGTCCGAAAGCTGTGCTTGCATGGACTGTAGTAGAGTTCACAACATCGTACGCCTGGCAGGTGGTACTGTGATCAGGCGGAGCGATCATAGGCGGGGGGGGGGAGTGTAGGCGGAGGCGGAGGCGCAACACTCTCAGCCCGACACTCACGCATCAAGACCGAAAGTTGTGACTGTATGGACTGCAGTAGAGTTAACTTGGGGTCGGCAGACACTAAGTTCTGCTGAGGTAAAGCCTTAACAGCAGAGATCTGTTGTGGCAGAACCTTAATCCTCTTAGGCGGAGTGTAATCAACTGATGACTGAGGAGAGTCAGAGCTAACCCAATGACTGCATTCGGGTTGTGAACTTTAACTTCGTACGTCTGGCATAGGTCTGGACTTAACGTTTAAGAGGTCTTGAGACCTGAGACCAGCATTACTCTGCCTTTATTTTCTCCCCTAATCTCTTCTGCAGACGAGCAAAATAAGGGCTCAATCGTCTGCGGGTGGGAGTGACGGTCTCGGTAAGACACGCCCACAACCACCGAGAATACTTCTGTGCGCCGATCAAGGCCTGCTGAACCCTTATGCCCTTCGACATTGCTTCTCCCCTGGGCTTGGGAGCTTGCAAGAGGTCCCGGACTGGGAGGACGACTGGCGCGCACAAAAGTACCCTCACGCACTAATCACTTATCACTTTGATTTCTGTTTGCACTTATTTCACTGAACTCGAAACTTTAAGTGGTTTGTACCTGAAATACGCAATTCTATCCTTTCTCAAAGTTAGTAATTGCGAAAACAGAATTACAATGTAACAGAAAAATCTAATGAAAGATAATTCAGTGGTTGGAAAGAGACTAAACACTAGATCACTCTAGAAACGTTTAGTTTCTTCCCCTAAAGAGACTAGGGAGAAGAGCAAAAAACGATAACGACGTTACTCGTAAGCCTGGCAGGCTTGAATGAAACGTTTATCCTCTCTCTCCCTCCGTCTCTAACTCTCTCTCTCTCTCTCTCTCTCTCTCTCTTGACTTAGAACCTGAGAGAAGAGCCCAATCATATATATCGTTAAAACATATTATTGTTAAAGGAAAAAACTGAAAAGTTCCTTTATTAGGATCAAAACCATTAAGTTAAGAAAGAATGAACAAAACGCTAGACACGGTAACTCTTACTGCAACGTGAAACCGTGAACATTCTTTCTCTATCGTAACGATAGAGTGCAAGTTGAACGTTCTGAACGTCAACAACTGCACAGACAAAACAAAACGTTAGTTCAACTTTGAAAACAGTACTAGACTGTCAAAGAAAATCTTTCAAACTCTGTGGCGGAAATAGCATAATATGTTAACAGGTAAAACCGAAATGACGGGCTCAAAGTTATTAACTTCGGTAAAAGACCGCCTACTATTAGGAAGGTCGAATATAAACAAATATAAAAATTAATTTTAATGAGTTTATAATAAAAGGAAGTTAATCGAAGAGGCCTATAAGAGGCGGAGAGATATAAAATAAATCTATAACTTTTGTTAAGCAAAATTAAGAAAGAGAGTCTATACTCTCTTAGACACCAACACTTCCGTCTAAGGGAAGGGTCGGCCAAGAAAGGTGAACGAGAGTTCATACTCTCTCGTCACCATAATTAATCAAATTAATTCCAAAAGCTAACTAAGCTAATATAGAAGTTTCCAGTAAAGCGACAGCCGAAATCAAAGAGAAATACTTCACCAAAGTCGTGAAAATACTCCAAGAACATAAGCGTATCCCAGAACGTCTTGCCGGAAGCACGACAGAGGAATAATTGAGGAGGTGTCAACAAAAAGTACTTGAGTACCTGGCCACAGGTGGCGCTGGTAAATACACCCCCTTCTAGTATTGTGATAGCTGGCGTATCCCTCCATAGAATTCTGTCGGGCAACGGAGTTGACAGCTACATGATTATCGGGTAAGTTTAATATTGAAAAATTATGCATATTCACAACACTTGAAATTAGCAAATGTTAAGTTGTGACACTATAATGCTTTCCAAAAACATAGAAAATCTGTAATATGAAAGTTTTCTCATCTAAATAATATTGTTGCTTTTAAATGAACAGCTGTAAACTATGGTATTTTTTAACTCTTTGTTTAATAAGAATTGGACAATAATTTGATTTTAAACTTGAGAGGGAAAAAAAGATACCTTTATAAAGTTAATGCTCAGGTAAAGTACACTAAAAAAAAAAAAAAATGCAAGTTCCCAAGCCGTTCAAGGGCTTTAACCATACCCAGAGACTAACTAGTGGAGAAAATAATCCAATAAAATCACAAATTTTAAAGTAATTCATATTTTTTTCTAACCATACAAACCTGCGACCTTTAATAGGAGTACAGTATAACATCGGCGAAGGTGATACGGTCGTTACACTTTTAACAAGGTGAACATAGTTGGTCAATGGGCGGCTAGTAAGCCTCGCCCACCCGACAGGCAGAGTAACCCTCAATTTAATCTTTGGCCAATGTGCTTGCTGGGTGGTTGAGGCTGCCGTGCAACTTTAAAGTCTCAAGTTTGTATGGTTAGGAAAATCCAAATTACTCTAAAATTTGTGATTTGTTCATATATACAAAATAAACCCTCAACCTTTAATAGGAGACTTATCCTTAGCATGAAGGAAGTCCCTATTACCAAATCTGGCTTGGTTAACTGATCCAGGAAAATCCAATGAACTTTGGCCCTAAGAGAAGCAAGTCTTAAGTTCTGTCAACCCCTAACACACATGCATAGGAATGAAGGGGGAGTTAGGGTAGGTCCTAACTAATAAATAGGTCAATTTGTCTAGTGTATAGACATTACAGGGTATATGATTAATGAATGTGTATACAATGGGTCCATCGTCCACATTGCTCGAAGGATGGGGGAAATTACTTCAATATAATACCAACGGTAAAGATTAGTCACTCCAGTGAATAACTTACCAGCATCAATCATCTGGTTCACAAACATTATAGCACAACTGCTGCACTCCAAGGGATTGTAAGAAGAAAGGGAGAATTTCCACATTTTTACCTTCCATTCTAGACTTACATTGCAACTACAATCCAGACACAATGCTAACTGTCCTGTGAGGGAACTAGCCTCACTACAACTGTTGAGTGGCTACTACCGGTCTAAGTGAAAAGGTATTCAGGGACCTATGCTTATGTTTCTGAAGGTTGTCTGATGTTTCCAGATGTTGGCCTTCATGACCTGCACCATGGACAGATTCTTCTGGAAAGCTAAAGTTGAGCCAATACTCCTGACTTCATGTGCCCTCACTCTCGAGGGCCCACTACCTTGCATGTCATGCAGAGAGTAGGAGAAATGGTTTCTTGGAGATTGGTCTCCTGACCTTTCCATGGCTTAGAAAAAGTCTCTGGTGCTCAAGTCTGAAGTACTGAGGTCTTTTGAAGTAGCATCTCAGCACCATCACAGGGGCAAAGCAGCAGATCGTTTCCATCTCCAATAACTTCTCTAAGGGAGGTGATGGAGGTTTCGAATGTAGGATCTTGGATTAATGGTTTCAGTTTTTTCCCCTCAAACTATGGGACAAAAAGAAACAATATTCAAAATGACTAATGGTATATGAAATGCAGTGTAACTCTGTCAAGCTTTGCCACGGCTAGGGCGAGCAGGAATATGACAAATTCGTAGGTAATTTGTATTTTTCCTAACTATACAAACCTTAGCTATTTAATATGGGGTCATTACTTTCGGCGTAGCTGAAATGACGAGCCATTAGAATTTTAACGAGGGTTTACTACCCCACCGCTAGTTAGCGGGGGGTAGCTTGCTACCCCCGCCCCCCCTCACACACACACCTGTGCTTGAGCTCACTTTGCTTAGAGGTAGGACTTCAAGGGGGATAGGGCTGGCGGGCAAGTTTCATTAAATAGCTAAGGTTTGTATAGTTAGGAAAAATACAAATTACCTAAGAATTTGTCATTTGTTCAGTAACTGACATACAAACCACGCTATCTAATAGGGTGACTCACCCGTTAGGAAGAGTAGAAAGTCCCGGCCAGTACTGGCTTTTGGCTTTGCCCGGGGACTCAGTATCTGAGTGTGTCAGCACTCAACAATAAGGAGTCCCTGCACCTCGCTAGAACCTTGCTACGCAAGGGCTGCGGCCTACGTAAGCTGTGTGTGAAGGTATGAAGTGTGACTCGTCCTAGGAAGTTGACCTGTAGTCCTTTAGATGGAAACTTTAGGCTAGGACTCTCCCAATACCACCTCGTAAGGGTATGGGGACGTGACAGTATTAGCTTAATACTAGGAACACAAGGAAACATGGTTTATCTGCAGTGGTTTGAGGTCAGCTGTGCAGAGAACCCAGGATGCTGCTTTCCCCAAGAGAGGGGAGGATGAAGAAAAGAATAAGGGCCAGACATACCTTTTCTTTCATGCAGACTAAGACCGGGTAACAATGCCCTCAACCTTCTGCTACTTGTCCATTAAGGAGCCTGAGGTTTTAAACCAGCTGTTGTGCAGCCACCACAGGGCCGATAGAAAACGTATCAAGCCTCCTGTGGGTCACGTCTTGCAGATAGTGGGCAGTGAAGGTTGTCTCACGCTTCCACACTCCAGCTTAGAGCACCTGCATCACTGAGAAGTTTTTCTTGAAGGCCAGGGACATAGCTACGCCCCTGACGTCATGTGCTCTTGGGCGACGTGACGGAGGAGGGTCTGGATTCAGAGACAGGTGGATCACCCTACGAATCCATGCCGGGATGGTGTTCTTGGTAACCCTCCTCTTAGTCCTCCCAGTGCTCACAAACAATGCCTGCACCTGGGGACGTACTGCAGCCGCTCTTTTGAGATATAGCCTCAGACTCCTTACTGGACACAGTAGGAGATGGTCTGGGTCATCTATTACAGAACGAAGACTCAAAATCTGGAAAGAGTCGAAGCGAGGGTCCGGCACCCCCGGATTCTGAGTCTTAGCAATAAACTCAGGGACGAATTTGAATGTTACCTCCCCCCATCCCCTTGAATGGGCGATGTTATAAGAGAGACCATGAAGTTCACTGACTTGCTTGGCCGAAGCCAAGGCTAGTAGGAACACCGTCTTCCAAGTTAGGTGGCGATCTGAAGCCTGGCGTAATGGTTCGTAGGGAGGTCTCTTAAGGGACCTGAGAACTCGAACCACGTTCCATGGAGGAGGTCTCACTTCCGACTGAGGGCAGGTAAGTTCATAACTCTGTATGAGTAGGGAAAGTTCCAGCGAGGAAGAAATGTCTACTCCTTTGAGCCTGAAGGCTAGATTAAAGGCTGAGCGATAGCCTTTCACCGCCAAGACTGAAAGGCGCATTTCTTCTCGCAAATACACAAAGAACTCAGCTATCGCTGGAATAGTGGCACCGAGTGGAGAGATACCCCTTCCACAAAACCAACCACAGAAGACCCTCCACTTTGCCTGGTAGACAGATGCGGATGACTTTTGCAGGTGTCCAGACATCCTGACCGCAACTTGTTGCGAAAATCCTCTCAGCGAGGAGATGCTGGATAGTCTCCAGGCGTGAAGTCGTAGCGTAGCTACAGCTTTGTGGAAGATGTTGGCATGTGGTTGTCTGAGTAGCTCTTGTCGCGGAGGGAGTTCTCTCGGAAGTTCCGTTAGGAGTTGCAGAAGGTCCGGAAACCATTCCGCATGATGCCATAGCAGAACTATAGGGGGCATCGAAAGATTGACCGATATTCTGGTCTTGTTGAGCACCCTCCTCATCAGACAGAAAGGGGGAAAGGCGTACACGTCGATGTTATCCCACCGTTGTTGGAAGGCATCTTGCCAGAGTGCCTTGGGATCCAGGACTGGGGAGCAGTACAGCGGAAGCTTGAAGTTCAGCGCTGTTGCGAACAGATCCACAGTCGGGGAACCCCACAAAGACAGGACTTTGTTGGCTACTAGATGATCCAAAGACCACTCGGTACTCACTATCTGAGACGCTCTGCTCAGACTGTCGGCGAGCACATTCCTCTTGCCTGGAATGAAGCGTGCTGATAGTGGAATCGAGTGGGCTTCGGTCCATCTAAGTATCTACTGCGAAATGGGATAGCTGCTTTGAAAAGGTACCTCCTTGCTTGTTGATGTAAGCCACTACTGTGGTGTTGTCGCTCATCACCACCACAGAGTGACCCGCTAGGTATTGTTGGAACTGTTGAAGGGCCAGGAATACGGCCTTCATTTCTAGCATATTTATATGGAGGCACTTTTCTGATTCTGACCACAGGCCTGAGGTCCTGTATTGCAGAACGTGGGCGTCCGAAAACAGCATCAAATCCGGGGGAGGACAAAAAGATCCACTCCCCTTCGTAGGTTCTCGTCTGTTACCCACCACTGTAGGTCCGTCTGTTCCGCAAGACCCATAGGGATCATGACGTCCGGGGAATGGTAACCTTGATTCCACCGAGACTTGAGTCGCCATTGGAGGGATCTCATCCTGAGGCGATCGTTGGGAACTAGACGAGCCAAAGAAGAGAGGTGACCGAGGAGACGTAACCACGATTGGGCTGGAAGTTCTTCTCGTCTGAGGAAAGGGCTTGTGACCCTCCTCAGCCTTGCTATCCTGTCGTCTGATGGGAAGGCTTTGTGAGATTGGTGTCTATGATCATGCCTAGATATACCAGTCTTTGAGTGGGAAGCAGAGAGGACTTCTCGAGATTTACCATGATCCCCACATCTTGGCAAAGTCCCAGAAGTTTGTCTCAGTGTCGAATAAGGGCTGACTCCGAGTCTGCTAGGATCAGCCAGTCGTCCAGATAAGGGAGGAGACGGATGCCGATCCTGTGTGCCTACAACGATATTAGGGTGAACACTGGTGAAAACCTGTGGTGCTGTGGAGAGACCGAAACACAGCACCTTGAACTGGTAAACCTTATTGTCTAGGCTGAATCTTAAGTACTTCCCTGAAGACGGATGGACTGTGATCTGGAAGTACGCGTCCTTCAGGCCCAGTGTACACATGAAGTCTTGCGGTCTCACTGCAAGTCTGACCATGTCTGCGGTCTCCATGCTGAACGGAGTTTGCTTGACAAACTTGTTCAGAGCTGAGAGGTCGATGACTGGTCTCCAGCCTCCAGACGCCTTCTTTACAAGAAAGAGTCGACTGAAGAAGCCTGGAGACCCGTCGAGGATCTCTTGGAGAGTGCCCTTCTTCAACATGGTCTCGACTTCTGCCCGAAGGGCTTGCCCCCTTGCCGATCCCATGGCAAGGAAGCTCAACGACACTGGATCCGCTGTCAGGGGAGGTAGAGATGTTGTGAACGGGATGCGATATCTCTGACTGATTACGGAAATCGTCCAGGAATCGGCCCCGAGTTCCTGCCACCTGTTCGCGCAACTTTGTAAGCATCCCCCCACTGGTGGACATGCAGGGGGACTGCCAATCCTAGCGTTTGCGGCCTCGGCCGCTCCCCCTAGGATTCTTTCCTCCCCTGGAGGACTTTTTGCCTTTCTTGTCCTTGACAGGAAAGGGCTTAGACACCGTCGTCTTCGATGCAGCTGCCGGTTTTGCGGTCTTGGTAGGACGTGGTTGCTGGGGTGCTGGAGGTTTATAGGGCTTCGATGTTAGAGCCCTATGTAGGAGAGAGTCCTGGTTGGACTTCCTCCACCTCTCAGCCGCCTGCTCCACGTCCTTAGGCTCAAACAAGTCCTTCCCCATAACGGAAGAATTCCTGAGCCTGCTGATCTCGGTATTAGGGACCTTTTGATGGAACCTCTCAGACACCGCATCTCGACGTTTCAAGATGGTGTTGACCCACAAGTTCGAGAATTGGTGGGCTAGAAACTCGATCGTGCGAGTGCCCGAGAGTAAAAAGGTCTCCATAGCCTTCCTGGTACTTTCTTTGGACAAATCCTCTGAACGTAATAGGATGCCTAGAGTCCCTAGCCAGATATCCAGCCACGAAGTGGCCTGCATGGCACACTTAGCCACCTTCTCCTGGCTAAGGATCTCCGTAGCCAAGAACGAGACCTGCCGGTTGGAGAGTCTCTCAAGAGGGACTCCCCTGGTAAGCTCTTCCAAAGAATGGTGAAGGGGAAGAGGTAAACAAGTCTCCTCAACGATGTCAAAGTACCTCCTCCGTTGGATACGAGGAGGTGGGAGGAGTTTGTTGCCGGCACTGGATCGGCTGGAGGAGGCAAGCTCGGAGAGCTGGGCTTCGACCTTGTCTCTGGCACTCTTGACCCCTTGAGACCAGGGCAAAGCCGCACTGGCCTTCGAGGGTTTTTGAGTCCCAAAGACTCGGTCCAAGACCGTGTCTTTACCCTCACGAGGAGGAATATCTGGATCAGCAAACCCATTGAGATTCCTCATAAGGGTCAGAACCTGCCAGAACGCATGTTCTGATTCCTGTAGCTCTCCTCCTGAAGGGCTAGCAGCGAAGTCTCCTGTCCCCAAAGGCTCTTCTTGGGGAGACTCGTGGACGTTTTCCGAGTGCTTGGCTGGCTCCGGTCTAAGCCTTGATAATGACTTCAGCACAGTCTTGGAGTCCTTTGACTCCCTCCTGGGAGGGATGCAGGACTCCAACAACGATGGTGGGAGACTCTTCTCCACCCCTACCCGAGAAGACTTTTCAGCGCGAGGTGGGGTTTCCCTCATTGGTGCGATGGGGGAACGCCTCACCTCACGTGATTCCCCTGAGGACGGGAAGTCTTCGTCCGAAGGGGAGGGAGAGAAAGTCTAGGGGGGTGAGGAGGCCTTCCTCAAGGACTTACGAGGAGTCAGCTTCACCCTTGGAGAAGTTACCACGTTCGAAACTTCTCTCTTCCTCTTCTGGGGAGTAGAAGCTGCCAAGGATTTGTGGCCCAGCTCAGAGAGAACAGGCTTAAAGGCCTGCATGACCGCTCTGACCAGTGTCCCAAACCAAGGCTGCTGGCTGACGGCTGCGGTGTCAGATACTCCCACTATAGGGAAGGGGATCGACCGCCCCAGGAGGAGTTACCAAAGAGGGGTTCGCCTGAAAAGATGATGAAACAGAAGAAAAGTCCCTGGACCTTTCCGGAACCTTCCCCCCTGCCGGCGAGTGCGCTGTTCTGCGCTTGCGGGGGGGGGGGGGGAGAAAACGCGACGATGATGACCTGGCTGCGCGTTGTCCTGTAGCCTCGGGCGTGGGGGGAGGGTTGATGATCGTGCTGGGGAGCGTGCTGGCTCTTGCGCGATGGGAAATGCCCTGGGTCGCGCGCGGGCGACTGTTGGCGCGCGAGAGCGATAGCGAGGGCGAGGGTGCGCGCAGGCGAGCAATGGCGGGCAGGGGCGCGAGCTGGAGAAAGCAGAGGGTGCGCAGAAGGAAGGTTGAGTGCTCACGCGCGAAGGTGAATGTTCGTGCGCGCGCGGGCGCTCAGGATCCGGCCGAAGAGCCCGTGCGGGCGATGATACCGTTGGGCGCGCGCAGGAGACACATCTCTTGCGCGCGCGTGCGCAGAAGTGCACACATCAGGCCGTGGAGATGGGCGTGGGCGCGCGAAGGCGTGCTGGCGAGGGGCGGCGTGCAGGCGGAGAACGATGGCGCGTTGGCGACCGCTGGCAAGTAGGGGAAGAGATTAACTTCCCTACTGCGCCCAGATCAGAAGATCGTGGGCGCGCAGGAGATCACTGGCGCGCAGAGCGCTGGTGCGCAGGAGAGCGCTGGTGCGTAGGTGAGCGCTGGCACGCAGGAGAACGATGGGGCGCAGCAGGTTGAAGGCGCGCAGTAGCGAGCTTTAACAGGAACCTCCTCCGTGGAAGAGCGGCGCGCTGGCGCACAGGTGAGCATTGGCACGCAGGTTAGCGCTGGCGCGTAAGGGACGTATGCACCAACTTGCGCATACGACCTTGTTGCCCCGAAGGGACCGTTGCCTGTTTCACAACAGGATGCATTGGCGCCCACAGCGCGTCAGCAGCCAGGAATGGCGACGGCAGGTCAGCAGGTCTGACGGGTGGAAGGTCGGCGTGTCCTTTGTAAGGACGACCTTCCACCGAAGGAGATCGCGAACGATCTACAGAGAGGTCTAGGGTTGTAGCTGGGAGAGTCGGAGAACGATGGCGAGGTTCCTCTGCGCGGACTGCAGAGACAATGAACCGAAGAGGCGCCTCCTCACATCCTTGTGAGGTGAAGGAAGGCCTCTACGGCGAAGAGGAAGGCGGGCTTTACGCCTTATGCGCTCTCTGGGGGCCGTGGGGTCAGCGGGCTGACCATCAGTAGTCCTTCGAAGAGGAGTCTCTGTGAGTGAACTCCCCCGAGGGGGAGAATCACCGGGAGGAGAGACCGTTGGACTTAGTTCCTCCCTCGAAGGATGAGCAGAGGGAGGAACTAAGCCTTTCAGCTACAACAGGTTGATCAGGAGCAGAGGTCTGAGATACCGCATCGGAAGCCTCTGCCACCACAACGTCGACGATAGACAGAGGATCAACCTCTGCCAAAGTCGGCAATTGTTTGACAGCGGCCCCAACCGGATCACGTCAAACAAGGCTTCCTTGGAGGGCGAACCCTCAAGCCCCAAGGAAGCCCAAAGCTGAAACAAATCATCATTAGACATGTAAAGATTTAAATCCTCCCCCGGGGGAGGAGGAGGAGCTGCCTCGCAATGGGAGGCAACTCCCTCTCCCGAACACCGAGATCGGGCAACAGAACTATGGCCTACGCTACCACTCGACAGTTTCTCGGAAGAAACCGATCAAGCGGGAGCTTCGGAGGAGATTTGGGCCACGGAAGAAGAGCCCTTGGGATTTTCTCCTTTCAAAGAAACCTTCGAAGGAAAAATATCCCATCTGGACTTCTTCTTCCGTCGCCGAGAAAACCTCTCCCACTGGGAGGAAGACCACTCCCTACACTCACCACACTTATTATTTCTATCACAATGCTGGCCCCTACAATAAGGACAAAGGGTGTGAGGGTCCGTATCGACCGTCGACATAAACGTGCCACAAGGGCGGTCGGGTAATCCAGGACACTTTCGCATAATAACAGAGGCCAACTTCACGCACACTTGTAAAAGGAAAAGCAAAAAGCATTAAATGGCTGTCAGGAAGGCGAGGGTGAAAGCGGACATGTCCGACTACCACCCGAGCCAAGAGCAAAGTGAGCTCAAGCACAGGTGTGTGTGTGTGTGTGGGGGGGGGGGGGTAGCAAGCTACCCTCCCTACCTTCCGCTAACTAGCAGTGGGGTAGTAAACCTTCGTTAAAATTCTAATGGTTCGTCATTTCAGCTACGCCGAAAGTAATAACCCCTATTAAATAGCGTGGTTTGTATGTCAGTTACAGAACAAAGAGGAGGTTGGACCACCGGGGTAATACTCTTGGTACCATGACGAGGAGCATCAGCAGGTCGGTGAACCATTCGGTTTGAGGCCACTTGAAAGCCACTAGGGTTATCCTGACATTCAGGGTCTCCAAATCACCATTAATGACCAGGCGAATCAGACACAATGTCGGAAAAATGTAAGCATCAAAGTTACTCCGGTGATGTTGGAATGCGTCCTCCATTGCTGCTACTTGGTCTGTAATTCGAGAACAGTACACTGAAAGCTTATAGTTCAGCTGTGTTGCTAACAGGTCGATCATTGGGGAATTTCAAAGGGCAACAATCTTCTTCGCTACAGTTGGTAGAAGAGACCCCTTTGCCCCTTCTACCTACCATATGCGGCTGCGTGCCGGCTGATACATTCCTCTTGCCTGTAATTCCTCTGGGATAGGGCACTACAGTCGTGTTGTCGTTCATCAAACTCTGATGAAAAGCTTGCAGGGATAAGAGTTCAGCTCACATTTTCATTAAGTTGATGTGCTGACTTTTCTCCTCTTCGGACCACAGTCTCGAGGCAATGTCATCCGTCAGGTGAGCGCCCCACCTCTCCTTCAATGCATTTGTGAGCAGCATCTCTGGAGGAGAGAAGTCTATGAGACTTCCTTGGTGAGATTTTTGTTGTCAAGACACCATTTGAGATCTTCCCTTACCACTGCATTCACCGGAAACAAGAAGTAGGGAGAATTGGAGATGACTAACCAGTGATGCTTCAGACACCACTGTAAAGATCGCTGGTGGAGGTGCCCGTGGGGAACAAGTTTCCCCAATGACGAAATGTGTTCTAGAACAGGGTTTCCCAAAGTGGGCTCCGTGAGTGAGGCTGAGGGGCTCCGGAAGCCCTTTCTTAAAGAGGACCAAATGCTTTATATGGAAAAATTTAATGGCTGCAGACATTTAATTATTGATTTTTTTACTGGAAAGAGATATGATACATAACTACAGGTGTAAAGAGTTTCAGGATGGTTAATGAAAAAGAAAATAAAGAAATAAATTAACAAAAAATGCAACAATTTTTGATTAATCAAAAACAAAATATGGTTGTAAACACGAAAATATAGTAAAATCACAAACAGGAATAACTAATCAACAAGTATAAGCAAATGCTGAGCTCCTCATCCAGGCCACCGAAATTATTTTGTGGAAATTCCACAAAATAACTACAGTATAGTGGCCTTGATGAAAAGTTGCCAATTAGTCCTTTTATAAAGGAGAAAAATAAGAAAAAAATGTTATTTTCCTTAGTAAAATAAATTTTTGAATATACTTACCCGATGATCATATAGCTGTCAGCTCTGCTGCCCGACAGAAAAAACCTACGGGCGGAATACGCCAGCGATCGCTATACAGGTGGGGGTGTACATCAACAGCGCCATCTGTCAAGTAGGTACTCAAGTACTCGATGTCAACAAAGAACCAATTTTCTCCTCTGTCCACTGGGTCTCTATTGGGGAGGAAGGGTGGGTCCTTTAATTTATGATCATCGGGTAAGTATATTCAAAAATTTATTTTACTAAAGAAAATAACATTTTTCAATATTAAACTTACCCGATGATCATATAGCTGATTCACACCCAGGGGGGTGGGTAGAGACCAGCATTACCTGTTGACATTATTATGAGCTATGTATTCCGTATTTCATTTTAGCAGTTATTCAAAATAACAAGCATAAAATAAATAAGTACCTGGTAAGGAAGACGACTTGAACAATTACTCTGCCTTTTTAAGTACGTCTTCCTTACTGAGCCTCGCGATCCTCATAGGATGCTGAGCGACTCCTAGGAGCTGAAGTATGAAGGGTTGCAACCCATACTAAAGGTCCTCATCAAAACCTCTAATCTAGGCGCTTCTCAAGAAATGATTTTGACCACCCGCCAAATCAAGTAGGATGCGAAAGGCTTCTTAGCCTTCCGGACAACCCAAAAATATTTCAAGAGAAAGATTAAAAAGGTTCTGGAATTAAGGAATTGTAGTGGTGGAGCCCCCACCACTACTGCACTCGTTGCTACGAATGGTCCCAGAGTGTAGCAGTTCTCGTGAGGAGACTCGACATTCTTAAGATAAATGACGCGAACACTGATTTGCTTTTCCAATAGGTTGCGTCGAATATACTTTGCAGAGATCTATTTTGTTTAAAGGCCACGGAAGTTGTGACAGCTCTAACTTCGTGTGTCCTTACCTTCAGCCAAGCTTGGTCTTCCTCATTCAGAAGGGAATGAGCTTCTCGTATTAACAGTCTGATAAAATAGGATAAAGAATTCTCTGACATAGGCAAAGATGGATTCTTAACTGAACACCATAAAGCTTCAGACGGGCCTCGTAAAGGTTTTTAAAATAGAACTTAAGAGCTCTTACAGGACATAATACTCTTTCTAGTTCATTTCCAACCATACGATAAGTTTGGAATATCGAACGATATTGGTCAAGGCCGAGAAGGCAGCTCGTGTTTGGCTAGAAAACCAAGTTGTAGAACATGTAGCCGTTTCGGATGAGAATCCGATGTTCTTGCTGAAGGCATGAATCTCACTGACTCTTTTAGCTGTGGTTAAGCATATCAGGAAAAGAGTCTTAAAGGTGAGATCTTTCAGGGAGGCTGATTGAAGTGGTTCGAACCTGTCTGACATAAGGAATCTTAGAACCACGTCTAAATTCCAACCAGGTGTAACCAAACGACGCTCCTTCGTGGTCTCAAAAGACTTAAGGAGGTCCTGTAGATCTTTATTGTTGGAAAGATCTAAGCCTCTGTGACGGAAGACTGATGCCAACATGCTTCTGTAACCCTTGATAGTGGGAGCTGAAAGAGATCGTTCTTTCCTCAGATATAAGAGGAAGTCAGCTATTTGAGTTACAGAGGTACTGGTCGAGGATACGGATACTGACTTGCACCAGTTTCGGAAGATTTCCCACTTCGATTGGTAGACTCTAAGGGTGGATGTTCTCCTTGCTCTAGCAATCGCTCTGGTTGCCTCCTTCGAAAAACCTCTAGTTCTCGAGAGTCTTTCGATATTCTGAAGGCAGTCAGACAAAGAGCGTGGAGGCCTTGGAGTACCTTCTTTACGTGTGACAGAAGTAGCAGGTCCACCCTTAGGGGAAGAGTTCTGGGAACGTCTACTAGCCATCGAAGTACCTCGGTGAGTTATTCTCTCGCGGGCCAGAGGGAAGCAACTAGCGTCAACTTTGTCCCTCTTGAGAGGCGAACTTCTGCAGTACCTTGTTGACAATCTAGAACGGAGGGAATACATATAGATCTAGATGTGACCAATCTAGTAGAAAGGCATCTATATGAACTACTGCTGTGTCCGGGATAGGTGAGCAAAGTATTGGGAGCCTCTTGGTCATCGAGGTTGCGAAGAGATCTATGGTTGGCTGGCCCCAGGTGGCCCAAAGTCTCTTGCAAACATCCTTGTGGAGGGTCCAATATGTTGGAATTATTTGTCCCTTCCTACTGAGACAATCTGCTATGACATTCAAGTTGCCTTGGATGAACCTCGTTACTAGTGAAAAGTCTAGACCTGTTGAACAGGAGAGGAGGTCTCTTGCGAACTCGTACCATGTCAGAAAGTAGGTCCCTCCTTGCTTGGAGATGTACGTCAAAGCAGGGTGTTGACCGTGTTCACCTCCACCACTTTGCCTTGAAGGAGAGACCTGAAGCTTTTCCAGGTCAGACGTACTGCCAGAAGCTTCTTGCAGTTGAAATGCATTGTCCTTTGACTCGAGTTCCATAATCCCGAGCATTCCCTACCGCCTAATGTCGCACCCCAGCCTACGTCCGATGCGTCCGAGAAGAGAACGTGGTTGGGAGTCTGAACAGTCAGGGGAAGACCCTTTCAAAGGTTGATAAAGTCCTTTCACCAAGTCAGACCAGACTTTATCTTTCCGGAAACCGGGATCGAGACCGCTTCTAAGTCTTGTCCTTTTCCAGTGAAAAGCTAGATGATACAGAAGAGGACGGAGGTGTAGTCTTCCAAGTGACACAAATTGAACCACGGATGACAGTGTCCTAACCAGACTCATCCACAGCCTGACAGGGCAGTGTTCCTTCTTCAGCATCTTCTGGATGGATAGCAGGGCTGGGGGTTGATCGTCTTGTTCAGCAATGTCCTCATCAGAGGGTTCCTCATCCGAAACTGATGAGGAAACGGCAACGGAGTGGGCAACGTCTGACTCGCTGAATCCGGTCGCACTGGTGGATGCGTGACGGAGCCGGACACAAGATCATGGTACTGCTGCACAGTCTGTGAACTGTCAACCATGGGGACGCGAGGAAGTACAGCGTCAACCCGAAACTGTCTAGACTGTCTAGGTTGTGCAGTCAACCCCCTACAGGGTTGCTGAGGTTGCCGCACTGCGCCACAACAAGTCACCTCTGCTGGTTGTTGAACGTCTTCCTAGTGACACACTGAACGTCCACAACCACCTCCGAGAGTCGCTTAACGCCAACGTGCGACTGGCAACCCACACTGGGTCGCACCGGTGGAGGAACCATCTCAACTGGCGGACGTGAGTAAGATACCTCAGCGTCAACAGGGCGTACAACCAACCGGTAGGAAGGTTGTTGGCTAGAAGGATCTTCTCCGTAAAAAAATCTTCTATCAAGGACACAAGCTTGGACTGCATGTCTTGCAACAAAGCCCATTAGGGTCTATGGGAGCAGGTGTGGCAACAGACGGGGTTAGCGACTGAAGCGGAACCATTTACCATCCCTGGAAGCCTTGTTATGCTTTAATTAAAGTCCATAGGAGGATAAGCAGCTTAAGGCTCCTCTCCAAATGACAGAGTCCTCAAAGGAATATCAGAAGGAGGGAGAACAGCACTTTCTCATCTACAGGAACCATGTCCGAGAAAAGCTAGGTTATCTCAGTGAGGGTCTCACTGGTGCAAAAGCAGCAGACCAGAAGGCAACGTTATGTAACTGCTTGACAGTCTGTGAACTGTCAAAAACTGAACTGTCAACCACAACAGGTGCGTGAGGACATACAGCACTGGTGCATTAGTAGCAGACCAGAAGGCAACGTCATGTAACTGCTAGACAGTCTGTGAGCTGGCAACAACCAAAGCTATGTGGGGAAGCCTCAACTCCTGACTGACTAGTCTGCTGCGGGCGAGTGGCGGTAACCACAGTGGGTTGCGGAGGCTGACACACCGTGTCAAAACACGGCAGCTTGTGGTAGCTCACGCACGGCAACGGAGTGCTCCGTGTGTCTGTGGGAGTCAGCATGCATCTGGCAGGGTCGACTGCGCATGGGTGGAGGAGCTCTCACAACAAGAGTGTGGGAGCAGGCAGCCATGCTGGGCGCACAACCGTGGCAGGTTGTAGGCAAACGGGTGCATCGTCAACCTTCTCCGCAGTCGGAGTGTGGGAGCAGGCAACAACCAAAGCGGAGTGGTGGTGCGTGGTGGGGACTGCCGTGGGTTGCGGAAACTAACGCATCGCGTCAAAACACGGCAGCTTGACTCCACCTTCCCACTGCTGATGCGGTAGCTCACGCATGTTAACGGAGGGAGCCGCACGTCGGCTAACGTTAACATGTGTCTGGCAGGGTCGATTGCGCATCGGAGGTGGAGCTCTCCGCAGCCGGAGTGTGGGAGCAGGCAGCCTCAGCGTGAGCTGGGCGCACAACCGTGGCAGGTTGTAGGCTAACGAGAGCAGTGTCAACCTTCTCCGCACGAAACTCCTGCATAACCGCAGCTAACTGAGTCTGCATAGACTGCAGTAAAGACCACTTAGGGTCTACAAAAAAACGGCAACAGACGGAGCTACTGTCCGTTGTGACTGAGGGTCTAAAACAGCTGGTGCGGCAACAGACGGAGTTACTGCCTGTTGCGGTACCACCTTGCCTCTCTTGGGAGGTGTGCAGTCGTCGGATGACTGCAGCGAGTTCGAACTGACCCAATGGCTACACCTAGGCCGTTGGACTTGCGCGGAAGGGACCGACTTGCACTTAAAAGCTGCAAGATTTGGTTCATGGTTTCTTACGAGAAACCTCTTCCGCAGACGAGGAATAAATGGGCTCTCTCGTCTTTGTGTGGGTGGGGCGATCTCACGTCGGCAACGTGTGTAGATAAGCCCGAAACCACGGAGGGAAAAACGTCTGTTCGTCGATCAAGGCCTGTGGAACCCATAAGTCGTTCGACATTACTTCTCCCCTGGGCTTGGGAGCTTGTAAGAGGTCCCGGACTAGGTGAACAACTGGCACGAACAGACGAACCCTCGGACGCAACACTGTAACACTTTGCGCATATCACTTTATCACTTTTGATTTTCTGTTTGCACTTATTTCACTGAAATCGAAACTTTAACTGATTTCTACCTGAAACACGCAATCCTATCCTTCACTAAAAGGTAGTAATTGCGAAAACAGTTTTACAATGCAACAGAAAAACATAAATAAAGATAAAGAATTCAGTGGCTGGAAAAGAGACTAAACACTAGATCAAATAAACTACGTTTACAATCTCTCACCGCATAAAGCCTGGGAACAAGAATAAAACCCTAGAAACGTTTTACCTTCTTCCCCTACAGCGACTAGGGAGAAGAGTAAAAAACGAGAACAACGTTATCCGCTTGAACGAAACGTTTATTCTCCTCTCTCTCCCTCCGTCTCTATCTCTCTCTCTCTTCTCTCTTGATTTAGCACCTGAGAGAAGAGCCCAATTATATATCGTTAAAACATGTTATTTGCTAAAGGAAAAAACTGAAAGGTTTCCCAAATAAAAAGTTCCTTTATTTAGAATTTAAACCATTTAAGCTAAGAAAGAATGAACGAAACGCTAGAATCGGTTTACTCTTACTGCAAAGTGAAACCGTGATACACTCTCTCTCTATCGTAACGATAGAGCGCAAGTTGAACGTTCTGAACGTCAACAACTGCGGAGACTAAAAACTAAACGTTAGTTCATCTTTGAAAACAGTACGAGACTATCAAAGAAATTCTTCTATAAAACATTAAAATTAAAAAAGTATTAAATTCTTTAAAGGTTAAATACGATATAACGGGCTCAATGTTAATTAACTTCGGTACCAAGTTAGGACCGCCTACTATTAGGAAAGGTCGCATATAAACAAACATAAAAATTTATTTTTTATAAGTTTATAATAATTGGAAAGTTAACCGAAGAGGCCTAAAAAGGCGGAGAGATATAAAATAAATGGATCTATAACGTGTTAAGCAAAATTACCAAAAACCTAAACACACTTCCGTCTAAGGGAAGGGTCGGCCATTTAAAAGTGAAAGAGAGTCCATACTCTCTTCGTCACCATAATTAAATCTATCCAAAACGAGTTCAAGTTTTGAAATGAAGAAAAAACCCCTGCATAGCGAAAGCTCAAAACTGGAATAGTGTACTTCACCAAATCCTTGTGAAAACAAATCCAGTTAGGGACGGCGTATTTAGTAGGTCTTGCCAGTGGCACGACAGAGGGAAAATTGGTTTTTTGTTGACATCGAGTACTTGAGTACCTACTTGACAGATGGCGCTGTTGATGTACACCCCCACCTGTATAGCGATCGCTGGCGTATTCCGCCCGTAGGTTTTTTCTGTCGGGCAGCAGAGCTGACAGCTATATGATCATCGGGTAAGTTTAATATTGAAAAAAATATAATGACGAGTATAATAAGTAAAATCTAAAGACCCCAACAATAATAAAGACCATTCTTTAGTTGTGATTTTCTTCGACCTATTCATTTTTATTGTCGATATCATTTGTAGTTTATTCTCATATACATCCATCATGAGCATTCTTTACCTGGTATATATTTTCATGACTCAAATCTTAGACAACCAAAGAAGCAAATTTGGCAATGCTTTTGTGGTTGCTCCCTTTGGCTTAAGCCTTAAGTCAAGGAACCCAAAAATCATTAGTTAGTATTAAAATTTGAAATTAATGTTTTTCATATTTATTTTAGAAATTATCTTGTTAGTGCTCCGTGAAAAACCTTTGCCCTGCTCAGGGGCTCCATGGTGTCCTGAAGTTTGGGAAACCCTGTTCTAGAAGACATTGCCACTTACGTACTGGTAATCACTGAACTGTAAGAAAAGGTTGTGCAACATGCCAGAGTCTGTTTGTAAAAGTCTGTCAGAAAGATTATAGCTGCTGCCATATCTATGAACATCTCCAGGTACTTCTTCCTTCTCTTGGGCTTGAGACAAAACTTCTGCCAATTGACTAAGATCCACCAGATTAATGCAAAAGGCGAGGAGTTTATCTCAATCCTGAAGCAACTCTTCTTGAAGATGACATGATCACCAAAATCGTTGAGATACCTCAGTCGTGTTTGAACAAGCCTATGCCTTGACTAGCGTGAATAATCGAGTGGACACCTGCGAAGCAGTGGATAGCTCGAAGCACAGGACTTTGAACTGATGCACCACTTCATTGAAAAGGAAGCAAAGGTACATCCCACTCAATTGATGGACAGGTATCTGGAAATACGCATCCTTCAGATCAATATGAAGCAAGAAGTCCTCTCTTCTGATAGCAGGCTGTGGTATGCTAGCCGTCTCCATTTTGAACGGTGTTTACCGAACAAACTCATTCAATAGACAGGTTGATCACCAGTCTCCATCCTAGGGTCGACTTTTCCACCAAGAATAATCGACTGAAAGCCAGGAGACCCATCTCGAACAACTTCTAGCACGTTCTTGTCCGTCATCGCCGAAACCTCCTTCGCTAGTGCCAGAGACTTTGGAAATCCTGGATGATATGTCTGAAGCATCATCGGAACTCAAGCAAATCGAAGGAGTGAGATAGTTGATGAATGAGATGCAGTATCCTGTCTGATAGACCTTTACTACCCATTCTTTCACTCCATGTTGCCCAATGGCTCGACAGGCATCCACCAACTCGCAACAGTAGGAGAGGGGTAACGCCCTTCTCTGCGTCCCTTTCCTCACCCTACCTATTTTCCTGACTAGGCCAGAGTGAGGTTGAATGGGGGGAGGATTCTCCCCAACCTTCTTTGAAGAAGGGACAGGAATGGGCTTGAATTTTGGTGCAGTTGATTACATCTTCGTTGCCAGTCTCGGGGCAGAAGATGAAGAAGCTGCAGACGTCAAGAGCTTAGAGGGGGCTTTGATTCTATAAGTAACCACCTGCTGGATGAGGGAGTCATGACTCATCTTCCTCCATTTTTTTACCATTGGCTCAACATCTTGTTGCTTAAACAGAGATGCCAGTGATAGAGAAGAGTTCCTAAGCACAAAGGCACTTTTCTGTCCCAAGCAGTTGAAGAAGCAACTTGCTACTGCATCTCTCCATTTGAGAACCTAGTTCACCTAATAGTTAGCTAAGTGGCTTGCTAAGAAGTTGACCGCCTTAGCTCTGGAGTGATTGTCTGAAGGAAGATGGGACACAGCAAAGTGAGCTACCGCTCCTGACCAATAGTCCATCCAAGACAGCCTGAAGGCTCGCCATTGATGCCAATTCCATTTCTGTGGAGTGGGAAGTCAAAAAGGAAATCCACTCGTGTTTCAGCCTCTCCACTGATGACACTTTCATCACCTCCTCTATTGCATCATTGATTAGTCTAGACAGACTTGGAGGAAGAACCTCCCGGGACTGGCCAGACCACAGAGAATTCCTTGGTCTTGCGACTTGGAGATCTACCTTGTTCGTGACTACCCTTCCTAACCTAGATCCAGGTACTGTAGTTCAAGGTTCACCTGGAATCCTTGCAGAGCACCATAGCGTAAGTCTATAGACATAAGACTTCTCTTTATGGGCTTGGATGATGCTTCACCGAGTTTTCAAATAAATACCAAGGTCTTAAGCACGGTTGACTCCTTCTCAGGGTTGTCTATATCGGCACGCAGAGGACCCTAACCTGGAGTGGAAGAGTCTGATAGGTCTCAAGAATACGTCCTCCTAACAGAGGATTCCACGTGGAAGGAAGGAATCTCTACCAGCTTCACATAGGGGAGAAGAGGAGCTTACACTGCACCGGGAAGATAGTCCCGAGGCTGAGTAGCAGTACTGATGATTGATATTCCTTCTAGGAGGGTGACCTTTCAGGAGCTGAACATTTCCCATTACAGGTATTGTCCTCCTCACCAGCAAACTTATGTTCCCTAGTTTGCCATTTGGCTTTCATAAAGACCTTGGAGCATGTGATGCCCATCTTACAATCACCAATGCTGTACAAATATCGCTTGATTGTGGTTAGGAAGTTCGTATGATTGGACTTGACTTTAGTGCTGCCTTTGACGGCGTTAATCATGAAGCCCTCGTTTTCAAACTGAAACAGTGGGGAGTGGGTGGGTCTTTTCTTAGCATCATTGCTGGTTTTTTAAGTAATAAAATGTAAAGAGTTGATATTGATGGGCACTATATCTTTGCATCAATTCCATCTACTGAATGTAGATCTGGGGTTACAGAATCCCTTCATAGAGATCTATGGGGCATGAAGTTGAATCCAAACAAAACTCAATGTATGATTGTAAGTAGGTCGAGGACAATTGCTCCTCAAAATCCGGATCTCAGCATTGATGACGTTTCTTTAACTCTGCATGACTCTTAAAGTTTTAGGTGTGATTCTCAACAATAAATTTACTTTTGAGAAACAAGATAGGCCTGCCTCTTCTTCAATTGCACAAAAAAATTGGCTTATTGAGAAAGTCTTTCAAGATTTTCAGTGATCAGTCTATTCTGAAGTGTTTTAATTCTTTCCTTCTACTTTGTTTCGAGTCTTGTTCTCTGTCTGGTCTTCAGCTACTAATTCTCATATTAATTTGTTGGACAGGAACTTAGGGTCTATTAAATATCTTATTCGTGATCTAGATATTAATCTCAGGCACAGTCATTCAATTAGTTCATTATGCATGTTGCATAAGATTTTCCATAATTCTGACCATCCTTTACATTCAGATCATCCCAGACAGTACCACCCTGTTCATAATACTAGGTATGAAGTTAATTCTAATAGTCAGACCTTCTCCATCAAAAGGCTTAATACTACACAATATTCTAAAAGTTTTATTCCAGTTATGACCAAGTTGTGGAATAATCTCCCAAATTGGGTAGTTGAATTGGTAGAACTTAGAAAATTCTAACTTGCAGCAAATGATTTTATGTTAAACAGACTGACATAAGTCTCTCTTTATACAGTCAAGCCTTGTCATTCGCAAAATTTAGGTTACAGGCACTGGTGCAATACACAAATTTTCCCGAATAAATACTACACTGGGGTGGGCTAACTCCTAACCCAAAAAGTCACTGCCCCTTGCCACAAGCGGGTGCCCGAGCTGATGATTAACACTGTAAATACAGCTTAATATTATTCTAATTTGGTTTCTAAAAGTTTAAAACCAAATGTACAGTGTACAGTACATTTGCACACATGTACACTATGTACTGGACGCAGTAAGGTTACAGTACAGTCTTGTCTTACAGTAAAGTTTACCGAGTCATCATCATCCCCTTGCGGTTCTGTATAAAAAAAGTGGTTCCTATCTATTAATACTGTGTACTGTAACCTAATACTCAATGATACTGTACAGTATATTATTGTAATATATGTACTGTACAGTAATATTACTACAGTCCAGCTTAACTGCAGTTACTATAAGTGTTATGTGTTTTCGTTCAAGACTCGTAGCCTACGCCACTACTTTAGAAGCATGACACAACTTATGTGTTGTCTCTTGCGCAGTATGTTATCTAGAATTTCTTTTAAAAAAATACAGCTTAGTTTATAAACTAAAAACTTAAATATCTAGATAATAATTGTTTCTTTTAATAAAACAAGAACAATGCATTCTCTCTCTCTCTCTCTCTCTCTCCCTCTCTCTCTCCCTCTCTCTCGCTCTCGCTCTCTCTCTCTCGCTCTCTCTCTCTCGCTCTCTCTCTCTCTCTCTCTCTCTCCCTCTCTCTCTCTCTCTCTCTCTCTCTCTCTCTCTCGCTCTCTCTCTCTCTCGCTCTCTCTCTCTCTCTCGCTCTCTCTCTCTCTCTCTCTCGCTCTCTCTCTCTCTCTCTCTCTCTCTCTCTCTCTCTCTCTCGCTCTCTCTCTCTCGCTCTCTCTCTCTCTCTCGCTCTCTCTCTCGCTCTCTCTCTCGCTCGCTCTCTCTCTCTCTCTCTCTCTCTCGCTCTCTCTCTCTCTCTCGCTCTCTCTCTCTCTCTCATATGCATGCAGTATTCATAGACATAACACAAATAATTTTTTGAGACTTTCAGATATGTATTTCATTACTATAAAATATGGTTCCACAGAAACCACAATGTCTATGTCTCATTAAGAGCTTCTCATTAAAGGGTTAAAAGGGCAAAATACTTGTATATATGTATGAACAAACTGTACCTTCATTTCTGGAAACAGCCTTGTGAGGAAACAGCATAAAGGAGTTTAATCCTCCAAGAACTCCATGCATTCCGCCAACCATCAAAGGATCAGGGACATCCTGAAAAAAAATATACAGTATATAAAATTTATCATCAAATTTTTATAAACAAAACTTAAAAATAAAATTTGTAAGAATCAATTTGCATTTTTCCTAGCTATATAAAAAATACTGTAGTTCTTTAAAATAGGAAACCTGTCTTCAAAGGAGCTGTAACATGCGTTTAATTCGTTAACGAAATCGTTAACAAGTGATGAGCGCGAGTGAGTAGCCCAACCCTTCACCTGCATGTCAATTCTTAAAATAACACCTCTTTACAATCCCGGTAACCAGTAAGCGAGGGCAAGACTGAAATACATAGAAGACCCTAAGAATGTATTAACTATCTTAGTGGTGAATCAAACTTTCCAGCAGACGTTTCCTGATAAATGCGTAAAAATTACAACTTTAAAGGTAATTTGTATTTTTTTTAACAACACAAACCTTGAGCTCCTTATTATGGATACACTTTCAGCGAAGCTGGAAGACTAGCCATAAGACTTTCAGCGAGGTATAACTACCCCACCGCTAGTTAGCAGGATGGATAGGGGGTTAGCTGGCTACCTCGCTCTCACACACACACACACACACACACACCGGTGTTGTCTCGTCATTTTTAATTGCAGGCAGGACTTAAAGGGGGATAGGTGATGGCAGGAAAAATTTGTATAAAGAGCTCAAGGTTTGCATCGTTAGGAAAAATACGAATTACTTTCAAATATGTTATTTTGATTATAAAATAAATTTTTGAATATACTTACCCGGTGATTATATAGCTGCAACTCTGTTGCTCGACAGACAACTATACGGTAAAAACTAGCCAGCGATCGCTACACAGGTTGCGGGTGTGCCCAACAGCGCCATCTGTCGACCAGATACCCAGTTCTCAATGTAAACAAAGACTCAATTTTCTCCTCGTCCCACTGCGTCTCTATTGGGGAGGAAGGGAGGGTCATTTAATTTATAATCACCGGGTAAGTATATTCAAAAATTTATTTTATAATCAAAATAACATTTTTCAATATTTAACTTAGCCGGTGATTATATAGCTGATTCACACCCAGGGTGGTGGGTAGAGACCAGCAATATATGTTTACTCTTTTATGAGCTAAGAGTTTTTATTTCATTTTAGAAGTTATCAAAATAACAAAAACAAAATAAATAGGTACCTGGTAAGGAAGTCGACTTGAACAATTACTCTGCCTTTTAAGTACGTCTTCCTTACGGAGCCTCGCGATCCTCTTAGGAAGCTGATCGACCCCTAGGATCTGAAGTATCAAGGGTTGCAACCCATACAAGAGGACCTCATCAAAACCCCTAATCTAGGCGCTCTCAAGAAATGACTTTGACCACCCGCCAAATCAACCAGGATGCGAAAGGCTTCTTAGCCTTCCGGACAACCCAAAAAACAACAATAAAAACATTTCAAGAGAAAGATTAAAAAGGGTATGGAATTAGGGAATTGTAGTGGTTGAGCCCTCACCCACTACTGCACTCGCTGCTACGAATGGTCCCAGTGTGTAGCAGTCCTCGTAAAGAGACTGGACATCCTTTAGATAAAAAGACGCAAACACTGACTTGCTTCTCCAATAGGTTGCGTCCATTATACTTCGCAGAGATCTATTTTGCTTAAAGGCCACGGAAGTTGCGACAGCTCTAACTTCGTGTGTCCTCACCTTAAGCAATGCTTGGTCTTCCTCACTCAGATGTGAATGAGCTTCTCGTATTAACAGTCTGATAAAGTAGGATAAAGCATTCTTTGACATAGGCAAAGATGGTTTCTTAACTGAACACCATAAAGCTTCAGATTGGCCTCATAAAGGTTTAGTTCGCTTTAAATAGAACTTAAGAGCTCTCACAGGGCATAAGACTCTTTCTAGTTCATTGCCTACCATATTCGATAAACTGGGAATATCGAATGATTTCGGCCAAGGTCGAGAAGGCAGCTCATTTTTGGCTGGAAAACCAAGTTGTAGCGAACATGTAGCTTTTTCTGACGAAAATCCGATGTTCTTGCTGAAGGCATGAATCTCACCGACTCTTTTAGCTGTGGCTAAGCATACCAGGAAAAGTGTCTTTAAAGTGAGATCTTTCAGGGAGGCTGATTGTAGCGGCTCAAACCTGTCTGACATGAGGAATCTTAGTACCACGTCTAAATTCCAACCAGGTGTAACCAAACGACGCTCCTTCGTGGTCTCAAAAGACTTAAGGAGGTCCTGAAGATCTTTATTGTTGGAAAGATCTAAGCCTCTATGCCGGAAGACCGATGCCAACATGCTTCTGTAGCCCTTGATAGTGGGAGCTGAAAGGGATCGTCCTTTTCTCAGGTATAAGAGAAAGTCAGCTATTTGAGCTACAGAGGTACTGGTCGAGGATACAGATACTGACTTGCACCAGTTTCGGAAGACTTCCCACTTCGATTGGTAGACTCTAAGGGTGGATATTCTCCTTGCTCTAGCAATCGCACTGGCTGCCTCCTTCGAAAAGCCTCTAGCTCTCGAGAGTCTTTCGATAGTCTGAAGGCAGTCAGACGAAGAGCGCGGAGGCTTTGGTGTACCTTCTTTACGTGTGGCTGACGTAGAAGGTCCACCCTTAGAGGAAGACTTCTGGGAACGTCTACTAGCCATCGAAGTACCTCGGTGAACCATTCTCTCGCGGGCCAGAGGGGAGCAACTAGCGTCAACCTTGTCCCTTCGTGAGAGGCGAACTTCTGCAGTACCTTGTTGACAATCTTGAACGGTGGGAATGCGTATAGATCTAGATGCGACCAATCTAGGAGAAAGGCATCTATATGTATTGCTGCTGGGTCCGGGACTGGTGAGCAATATATTGGGAGCCTCTTGGTCATCGAGGTTGCAAAGAGATCTATGGTTGGTTGGCCCCAAGTGGCCCAAAGTCTCTTGCATACATCCTTGTGGAGGGTCCATTCCGTTGGAATTACTTGCCCTTTCCGACTGAGACAATCTGCCAAGACATTCAAGTTGCCTTGGATGAACCTCGTTACTAGTGATATGTTTTGACCTTTTGACCAGATGAGCAGGTCCCTTGCGATCTCGTACAACGTCAGTGAGTGGGTACCTCCTTGCTTGGAGATGTACGCCAAGGCAGTGGTGTTGTCAGAGTTCACTTCCACCATTTTGCCTCGAAGGAGAGACCTGAAGCTTTTCAAGGCCAGATGTACTGCCAGCAGCTCCTTGCAGTTGATATGCATGATTCTTTGACTCGAGTTCCACAGTCCTGAACATTCCTGACCGTCTAATGTCGCGCCCCAGCCTACGTCCGATGCGTCCGAGAAGAGAACGTGGTTGGGAGTCTGAACAGCCAGGGGAAGACCCTCTCTTAGGTTGATACTGTCCTTCCACCAAGTCAGGCAAGACTTCATCTTTTCGGAAATGGGGATCGAGACCGCTTCTAGCGTCTTGTCCTTTTTCCAGTGAAAAGCTAGATGGTATTGAAGAGGACGGAGGTGTAGTCTTCCTAATGACACAAATTGTTCCAGGGATGATAGCGTCCCTACCAGACTCATCCACTTCCTGACTGAGCATTGTTCCTTCTTCAGCATGTTCTGGATGCATAACTGGGCTTGGCTTATTCTGGGGGCCGACGGAAAAGCCCGAAAAGCTAGACTGTGAATCTCCATCCCTAAATACACAATAGTTTGGGATGGGACCAGTTGTGACTTTTCCATATTGACAAGGAGACCCAATTCCTTGGTCAGATCTAGAGTCCACTTTAGATCCTTCAGACAGCGACGACTGGAAGAGGCTCTGAGAAGCCAGTCGTCCAAATAGAGGGAGGCTCGGATGTCCGATAAATGAAGGAATTTGGCTACATTTCTCATCAGCCTCGTAAACACAAGTGGAGCTGTGCTTAGGCCAAAGCACAGGGCTTGAAACTGGTAGACAACCTTTTCGAAAACGAATCTCAGAAAAGGTTGGGAGTCCGGGTGGATGGGGACGTGGAAGTAGGCGTCCCTTAGGTCTAAAGAGACCATCCAGTCTTCCCTTCTGACCGCTGCTAAGACTGACTTTGTGGTCTCCATGGAGAACGTCTGCTTTGTGACAAAGACATTCAGAGCACTGACGTCTAGCACCGGCCTCCACCCTCCTGTCTTCTTTGACACCAAGAAGAGGCGGTTGTAGAATCCCGGAGATTGAAGGTCCGAGACTTTGACCACCGCTCCCTTCTCTAGTAAAAGAGACACTTCTCGTTTCAAGGCTCGTCTCTTGTCTTCCTCTCTGTACCTGGGAGAGAGATCGATGGGAGACATTGCTAGAGGGGGTTCCCGTACAAAAGGGATCTTGTACCCCTCTCTGAGCAACTTCACAGATTGTGCATCTGCGCCTCTCTTCTCCCAGGTCTGCCAGAAGTTCTTGAGTCTGGCTCCCACTGCTGTATGAAGATGCGGGCAGTCAGACTCTGCCCTTATAGGACTTGGATCCTTTCTTCTTTCCTCGTTTCCCTTCGGCACGAGCACCTCCTCTGCTGGAGGCTCTGCCACGAAAGGGCGGAATAAAACGGGACGCTGGAGTGTCCATCCTTGGTCTAGCTGACAAGGTAGGCAAAGGGGGAGCTTTGCGAGCGGAGGACGCAACAAGAACGTGAGTGTCCTTCTGCACCAATGAAGCGGCTATTTCCTTAATCAGGGCTTCTGGAAAAAGGCACTTGGAAAGATGAGCAAAGAGAAGCTCAGATCTCTGGCACGGTGTAACTCCAGCTGAAAGGAATGAGCAGAGGTTTTCACGCTTTTTAAAGGACTCCAGACACAAATGATGCAGCAAGCTCATTAGACCCATCACGTACGGCCTTGTCCATGCAGGACATAATGAGCAAGGAAGTCTCTTTCTCTGTCGGAGAGATCTTTCTGCTTAGGGCTCCTAGACACCAGTCTAAGAAATTAAAAACTTCGAAGGCCCTAAAGATACCTTTCAAAAGGTGGTCCAGGTCCGAAGATGACCAACATATCTTTGAGCGTCTCATGGCAAGGCGGCGGGGAGAGTCTACAAGACTTGAGAAGTCGCCCTGGGCAGAAGCAGGAACTCCCAAGCCGAGAACTTCTCCCGTGGCATACCAGACGCTCGATCTAGAAGAGAGTCTAGCAGGGGGAAACGCAAAGGCTGTCTTCCCTAAACTCTTCTTGGACTGCAACCATTCTCCTATCACCCGCAAAGCTCTCTTGGACGAGCGTGCGAGGACGAGTCTAGTAAAGGCAGGAGTGGTAGACGGCATGCCTAACACAAACTCTGACGGCGGAGAACGAGGAGCCACAGAAACAAACTGGTCCGGAAACAGCTCTTTGAAAATGGCCAAAACTTTTCTGAAGTCCAAAGAGGGTTGAGTAGACTTAGGCTCGTCCAAATCTGATTGTGGTTCATCTATGTGTGCAGCAACATCATCATCAGAAAGTTCCTCATCCGACAACTGATGAGGAAACGGCAACGGAGTGGGTAACGGCTGGATCGCTGAGTCCGGTCGCACTGGTGCATGCGTGACTGAGCCGGACGCAACGTCATGGAACTGCTGCCCAGTCTGTGAGCTGGCAACAACCATGGCAGCGCGGGGACGCACAGCGTCTACTCCAGACTGTCTGGACTGATGTGGGTGCGCAGTGGAAACCACACTGGGTTGCGGAGGTTGACGCACCGCGTCAAAACAAAGCAACTCTGACGGTTGTTGAACCTCCAGAACATCAACGGCAACCTCCGTGCGTCGCTTAACGTCAACATGCGGCTGGCAGATCACACTGGAACGCATGGGTGGAGGAACTCTCTCAACTGGTGTGCGTGAGAAGGTTACCTCAGCGTCCACAGGACGCACAACCGATCGTGTGGAAGGTTGTAGGCTAGGTACTGCACTAGCTGATGCGGCAGCAACCTTCTCCGCACGAAAGTCCTGCATTAGAGACGTCAGTTTAGACTGCATGTCTTGCAGTAGAGACCACTTAGGGTCTACGGGAGCAGGTGCGGCAACAGACGGTGTTACTGTCTGAAGCGGTACCGCTTTGCCTCTCTTAGCCGGTGAGCAGTCATCGGATGACGGCAGCGAGTCCGAACTGACCCAGTGGCTACAACCGGGCCGTTGGACTTGTGCTGAAGGGACCGACTTGCGTTTTAACGGTCGCGAGACCTTGGTCCAAGGTTTCTTGCGAGAAACACCTTCAGAAGACGAGGTATAAATGGGCTCTCTCGTCTTAGTTAGGTAGGAGCGATCTTGGGTAGATACGCCCGATACCACGGAGGGAACATCTGTTCGCTGATTAAAGCCTCTCGAACCCATGTGTCGTACGACATTGCTTCTCCCCTGGACTTGGGAGCTTGCAAGAGGTCCCGGACTAGGAGGACGACAGGCACGAACAGACGAGCCCTCAAGCGCAACACTATCCACAACACTATCACTCGGCACTTTAGCACTTCCCACTGCACTTTTGCACTTAAGCTCCTTCACATCCGCCATGAGCTGATTACGGTCACTAGCAAGGGACTCAACTCTCTCACCCAGAGCCTGGATGGCACGCATCATATCAGCCATCGATGGTTCCTGAGTGTCAGGAGGGGGGTTAGGAGCAACCACTACAGGGGAAGGAATAGGTTGTGGGGCATGAGGAGAGGATATATCAATAGAACGAGAAGAACTTCTCCTAACTCTATCTCTCTCTAGCCTACGTGTATACTTTTGAAATTCGATAAAATCGAATTCCGAAAGGCCAACGCACTCCTCACACCGATCTTCCAATTGACAGGTTTTATCCCGACAATTGGAACAAACAGTTTGAGGGTCGATAGAAGCCTTCGGAAGACGCCTTGAACAGTCCCTAGCATTGCACTTCCTAAATTTGGGGACTTGTGAAGGGTCAGCCATTTTGAATTGGTCAAGGGAAATTCCAAAAAACTATCAAAAAGTCATCAACAAAGAATCCGTTATCAAAAAGAGTTCAAGGATTGTGTGAAGAGAAACCCTGCACAGCGAAAGCTCAAAACTAGAATAAAGTACTTCACCAATTAGATGTGAAAAACTCCAGTTTAGCAACAGCGAGTAAAGTACGTCTTGTCGACACCTCGACAGAGAGAAAATTGAGTCTTTGTTTACATTGAGAACTGGATATCTGGTCGACAGATGGCGCTGTTGGGCACACCCGCAACCTGTGTAGCGATCGCTGGCGAGTTTTTACCGTAGAGTTGTCTGTCGAGCAACAGAGTTGCAGCTATATAATCACCGGCTAAGTTAAATATTGAAAAATGATATTTTGATTATAAAATAAATTTTTGAATATACTTACCCGGTGAATATATAATAGCTGACGTCTCCGACGGCTCGACAGATTCCAAAAACTCGCGAGCGATCGCCGTGAAGGTTGCGGGTGTGACCACCAGCGCCGACTATCGGCCAGATACCGCATATACTTGTAAACATCTCCAGTTCTTCTCAGTCCCCTAGGTCTCTATCGGGGAGGAAGGGAGGGCCTTTAATTTATATATTCACTGGGTAAGTATATTCAAAAATTTATTTTATAATCAAAATATCATTTTTAAATATTAAACTTAGCCGGTGAATATATAATAGCTGATTCACACCCATGGTGGTGGGTAGAGACCAGTATTAATACAATAAAGGCGTATATGCTCAAGAGTTTTTGACAATTATTCAAAAAACAGACTTAAGTATAGGTACCTGGTAAGGAAGCAGACTATGATTATTACTCTGCCTCATTAGTCCGCTATCCTCATGAAGCCCAGCGATCCTCTTAGGATGCCGAAAGACTCCCAGGATCTGCTATAACCAGGGTGAACACCCCTATAACAGGACCTCATCAATACCCTTAATCTGGGCGCTCTCAAGAAACAATATTTTGACCACCCGCCAAATCAAAAAGATTGCGAAAGACTTCTTAGTCTCCCGTACAACCCAAAATAAGATTAAAAATTTCAAGAGTAGATTAAAAGGATATTGGGATTAAGGGAATGTAGTGGTAGAGCCTTCACCCACTACTGCACTCGCTGCTACGAATGGTCCCAGTGTGTAGCAGTCCTCATAAAGAGTCTGGACATCTTTCAAGTAATATAAAGCGAAAACCGACTTGCCTCTCCAAAAGGTCGCGTCCATAATACTTTTAATGGGTCTATTTTGCTTAAACGCTACAGAAGTTGCTATCGCTCAACTTCATGAGCCTTGACTTTAAGTAAATTATGATCCTTCTCACTTAATTGAGTGTGTGCCTCCCTAATCAAAAGTCTAATAAAATAAGACCACGCATTCTTAGACATAGGCAAAGAGGGCTTTTTAACGGAGCACCATAAAGCCTCTGAACAACCTCGTCGCGGTTTAGTTCTGGATAAACAAAAATTAAGAGCTCTAACGGGGCACAGCACTCTTTCAACTTCATTCCCCACAATCTCAGAAAGTCTGGGGATTTCAAATGATTTAGGCCAAGGACGAGACGGAAGTTCATTCTTGGCCAAAAAAACCAAGTTGAAGAGCGCATACTGCTTTATTAGCGGAGAAACCGATGTTCTTGCTAAAAGCATGTATCTCACTAACCCTTTTAGCCGAAGCCAAGCTCACCAAAAAAAAGTGTCTTGAGGGTAAGATCCTTCAGGGAGGCTGAATTTAATGGTTCAAACCTGTCTGACATAAGGAACTGTAGGACCACGTCCAAGTTCCAAGCAGGAGTCGAAATGTGATGCTCCTTGGAAGTCTCGAAAGACTTGAGCAGGTCTTGGAGATCTTTGTTATTAGAAAGATCCAAACCCTTATGCCTGAAAACAGAAGCTAACATGCTTCTGTAGCCTTTCATGGTGGATGCAGAGAGGGAGCGACCGTTTCTCAGATAAGGCAGAAAATTCACAATCTGCGCTACAGAGGCACTTGGAAGAGGAAATAGAGGAGGACTTGCACCAGTCTCTAAATACCTCCCATTTCGACTGATAGATCCTGATGGTCGAGGATCTTCTAGCCCTCGCGATCGCTCTAGCTGCCTCCTTCGAAAACCCTCGAGCTCAAGAGAGTCTTTCGATAGTCTGAAGGCAGTTAGACGAAGCGTGGGGAGGCTTTGATAAAATCTCTTTACGTGAGGCTGTCGCAAGAGATCCATCCGTAACGGCAGACTTCTTGGAACGTCTACCAGCCATAGAAGTACCTCTGTGAACCACTCTCTCGCGGGCCAGAGTGGAGCAACCAATGTCAACCTGGTCCCTTCGTGAGAGGTGAACTTCTGCAGCACCTTGTTTAGGATCTTGAAAGGTGGAAAGGCATAAACGTCCAGGTGAGACCAGTCCAGCAGGAAAGCGTCTATGTGGGCTGCCTCTGGATCTGGAACTGGAAAGCAGTAAGTCGAGAGCCTCTTTGTCAGAGAAGTCGCAAAAAGATCTATGGTGGGTTGACCCCATGTCATCCATAGCTTCTCGCACACAGTCTTATGCAACGTCCACTCCATGGAGATGACTTGTCCTCTTCTGCTGAGGCAGTCCGCCAAGACATTCATTTTTCCTTGCACAAATCTCGCCAAAGGAGAGATGTTACTTGCCTTAAATGGAGTTCCTTCTGATCCGTGGATCAAAGACCCGAGCATTCCAGACTGTCCAGTGGAGCTCCCTAACCCAAATCCGATGCATCTGAATACAACACATGGTTTGGGTTCTTGATCGCAAGAGAAAGACCTTCTCGAAGTCTGATGTTGCTGTCCCACCAAGTCAGACATGTCTAGACTGAGTTGGAGATTGGGAAAGAGATACTCTCTAAGCCCTTCTCCTTGTTCCAATGGTTTAGGTGAAATTGGAGAGGGCATAGGTTGAGTCTCCCCAGAGAGATAAACTACTCCAGCGATGAAAGAGTTCCCACGAGGCTAGTTCAAACTCTTACAGAGCAACTGTTTTTCTCTTGCAAGTGAAGGACTTTTAACAGAGCTTGTTCCATTCTTGTGGGAGACGAAAAGGCCCGAAAAATCAGACACTGTATCTCCATTCCCAAATAAAGACTAGTCTGGGATGGGGTACTGTAAGTTACGACTTCTCTACGTTCACTATGAGACCTAGCTCCTTGGTTAGGTCTAATGTCCATTAGAGGCTCTCCAGACAGCGATATAATGACGACGCCCTGATTAGCCAGTCGTCAAAATAAAGGGAGGCTCTGAATCCTCAAAAAATGTAGAAAGCTTGCTACATTTTGCAAGGGCCTTGTAAAAACAAGAGGAGCAGGAATGAGGCCGAAGTACAGTGCTCGACATTGGTACATTACTTTCCCGTCCACAAACCTCAGATGTTGTTGAAAGTTTGGATGAATCGGGATGTGGAAGTATGCATCCTGAAGGTCGAGAGAGACCATCCAGTCGCCTTCCCTTACTGCTGCCAAGACAGATTTGGTAGTCTTCATCGTGAAGTTTGTCTTGACAATGAACACATTGAGCGCACTTACATCTTAAGTACTCCTGCAGTGAACATGGCTGCCAGATCATTGGAGCCATCCCTGATAGCCTTGTTCCTGCAGTGAACGTGGCTGTCAGATCATTGGAGCCATCCCTGATAGCCTTGTTCATGCATGACATAATTGTACAGCAATACATTGACAGCTGGAGAGACCTTCTTACTTAAGGCTCCCAGGGACCAATCCAACAAATAAAAACTTCAAACGCTCGAAAAACTCCTAACAGGAGATGGTCTAGCTCTGAAGCCGACCATAAAATCTTGGAGCGTCTCATGGCCAGGCGACGGGGAGAGTCTATGAGGCTTGAGAAGTCTCCCTGGGCAGAGGCAGGAACTCCCAAGCCGAGAACTTTTCCCGTGTCATACCAGACGCTCGCTCTAGAAGCCAGTTTAAAAGGAGGGAAAGCAAAGGCTGTCTCCCCCAAACTCCTCCTGGTGATCAACCAGTCGCCTAGCAAACGTAAAGCTCTCTTAGAAGAGCGAGAGAGCACTAGCTTAGAAAACGACGGCTTCGAAGTAGCTAGGCCTAGTGTAAACTCTGACGAAGGCGAACGAGGAGCAGCAGTTACAAAATGGTCCGGACAAAGATCCTTAAAAATCAGCATGATTTTTTTAAAGTCCATAGAGGGCTGAGCAGCTTTAGGCTCCTCTCCGTCTGACAAAGTCCCCAAAGGAATATCAGTAGGAGGAGGATCAGCAACTTCCTCATCTGAAGGAACCTCGTCCGACAATTGCCGAATCTCATGAAAAGGAGAGACTTGCCGCGGCGGCAACGCTTGACAGGCAATGTCAACAAGCAAAGGAGCAGCAGTAGCAGTAGAGGAAGCGACGTCACGCCGCTGCTGAAAGGACTGAAATCCTTGTGACTGACCAACAACAACAACTGAAGTTGATTGACGCTCGACGTCACGTCGGAACTGCCTTGACTGCATAGACTGAGCAGGCAAAACAACCTTCGACTGCGGTGATTGACGCTCAACGTCAAGTCGAGGCAACTGAGCCGGTCGGCGAACGTCCGGTCGGGGCTGCGGCGGCAGCAGCTGAACGTCAACACGAGACTGCGGCAGCGGCTGAACGTCAACACGAGACTGCGGCAGCGGCTGAACGTCAACACGAGACTGCGGCAGCGGTTGAAAGTCAACACGAGACTGCAGCGAGGGAGGATCCATGTCACGTGACTGACGTGAAAAACTACTGACATCACGTTTCAAAGTACAAGAAACGTCAGCACTAACGTCAAACGGACGAGTAAATGCTCGTTTGGGCGGCTGACGGCCAGAGTCTCGTTTAGCGTAACGGCGACTCGAAAGCGAAGGTTCATCGTGAACCTGCTCAACGTCATACTTCTCCATAAGGGAGGCAAGCTTAGTCTGCATGTCCTGCAGGACAACCCATTTAGGATCAACGGGAGTCGGAACGGGCCGAGACGACGGTAACGTCTGTGTTGGCAAAACATTGCCTTTACCGCGACCCTCGGACCCCGTGTTACGCTTGCGTTTAATAGGCGAACAGTCTTCCGACGACTGCAAAGGGTCAGAGCTGTCCCAATGGCCACAGCCAGGACGCTGGACCTGTCCTGAAGGGACTGACTTTCGCTTCAAGGGTCTAGAAACCTTGCGCCAAGGTTTCTTTTGCGAAAAGTCTTCGGATGACGAGGAGAACACAGTCTCACCCGTCTTATGGTAAGGGCGATCTTGACGAGAAACGTCCGATACCAAAGAGGGAACGTCTGTACGTTGGTTAAAGCCTCTCGTCCCCTTAAGTCCTACGACATTACTTCTCCCTGGTGCAGGGGAGCCTGAAAGAGGTCTCGGACTAGGGGAGCGACAAGCACGAACAAACGAACCCTCCGCAACACAGAACATGTTTTTTGCACTTACTTCACTGATATCGTATTTTTCAATAATTTCACATTAGGCATGACTAAAACTGATTTCTACCTGAAGCACGCAATTCTCCCTTACATCAAAAGGTTATAACTGCGAAATGAGTCGTATAATGTAAGCACATTAGTACAAAATGAAACACACATGCAAAAATCAATAAACATATACATATATATCGAATAAAATGGAAATATATAAAGTTAAAAAGGATCAGTGACTGGGGAGGAGACTAAACACTAGTTCACTAAAGACTACGTTTTCAATCTCTCACCGTACAGTGCTTGGGACGAGAATAAAAACTAAAAACGTTTTATCCTCTCTCCCCGTACAGAGACTTGGGACGAGAGTAAAAAACTAAATCGAGAACAACGTTACTCGCTCCCAAACTCCTTGTACAGAGACTTGGGACGAGAATAAAGATCGGATCGTTCTCTCTTTCTCTCTCTCTCTCTCTTGTCACACACAAGAGAATTGCCCACTCACCCTTCGTCAATAAACAGGTTATTTGACCAAAGGAAAAAACTGAAAGGACTAAGAAATTGAAAATTAACAAGTTCCTTTAAATTAGTATCTAAAACACTTCAGTTTGAAAGAAGAATGAACAAAACGTCAAAATCGATTTACTCTTTCTGCAAAGTGAAACCGTGATTCTTTCTTTCTCTATCGTAACGATAGAGCGCAAACTGCGAAGCATAAATAAACCAAACATTAGTTCATCTTTGAAAAAAACAGCACGAAGACTATTCAAAGAATATATTCCTTAAAATATTTTCTAAAAAAATATTCATTTCATAACTCTTACAGAGAAATTGATTTAAACTTAACAAAAATAAAAGTTGAATGGGCTCAACGTTGTTTAACTTCATTTTCCAAGTTAGGACCGCCTACAAGGAATAGGTAAAGGCCGCATATAAACAAAACATAAAATTTATCTTGATGTTTAGTATAAATGGAAAGCTAATCGAAGAGGCCTAATAAAGGCGGGTGAGATATAAAATATATAGAGGAAAATCTATAAATATCAACAATAATTTATAACGTGATAAAATAATTACTAAAAGCCTTAAACACACTTCCGTACACTGAGGGAAGGGTCGGCCATCTTTACTCTATGGAAAAACCAGAGATAAAAAAAAAAGCAAGGGCAAAACACTTTTCCTCTCCTTTCAAAAGCATTTCTTTTGAAGATAGTATTGAATAATCCAACACGGCGAAAGCAATAAAACCAAAACCAAGTACTTCACCAATTCGGTAGAAAACTCGAGGTCATAAAGCGAGTGGAACCAACTTGTCGACAAGACCGACAGAGAAGAACTGGAGATGTTTACAAGTATATGCGGTATCTGGCCGATAGTCGACGCTGGTGGTCACACCCGCAACCTTCACGGCAATCGCTCGCGAGTTTTTGGAATCTGTCGAGCCGTCGGAGACGTCAGCTATTATATATTCACCGGCTAAGTTTAATATTTAAAACTGTCATTTGTTCCGACACTAATTATAAACCCTCTCGCTCTTTATTGGGGATGATTCACCTTTTTGGAGGGTGGAAGTCCGGACCAACTGACTGGTTTTTGACCCGGAGTTTACCAGTGCGTGCTCTGCACGTATAAGGGAGAAACCCTGACACCTCGCTAAATTCTGTGCAAAGCAATATTTAGCAGCATGAGCAATCTGTGAGGCTATGATACTAGCAGTGTGACTAGTCTAGGTAAGAGTTCTCAGAAACGTAGGAACCTTTGAATTTTCCATAGACGTTAGCCAATCCCACCTCACCTTGGGGTCCAAGGACGCAACAAATATTTCTATACTAGGTTACACATGGGAAAGGGTTTTACGTGCACACACACGAGGCCAGCTTGCAGAGGACCGTAGGTGCTGTTCCCCAAGAGAGGAGAAGATAAAAGAAAGAAAGAAAAAGCTAGTCATCCTTATCATTCATCCCAGACTAATCACAGGTAACCTCTGCAGATCGGGATTCAGTGCTAGGTCTATGACCTTGCAAATCCAAGTAGAAATGGTGTTCTTGGTTATCCTCCTCTTGACCTTCTCCGTGCTAACGAAGTGCCGACACTCGGGGGCCAGTTGCTGCTGTTCTCTTGAGATAGTGCCTCAAACTCCTCACTGGACAAAGCAACAGTTGATCTGGATCATCAGTTACATTACGGAAACTCGCAATCTGGAAGGCACCAAATCTAGCATCCAATACTCTCAGATTTTGAGTCTTGGTAATAAATTTTGTAGAAATAATCCTAGATTGAGAAATTAATCTAACCTCATTGATACTTCTAGAAAACAATATACAGTACATCTCATATAGGACAAACCTTGGTTTCATTATAGAACATTGCAATATTAGTTAGGGCATTGGAACTTGCATAATTGAACAGATCTTTGCAAATAAAATATTTTCAACCCCACATACTACTGGCGGATGCCTCTATTAATGAAGTTACAGATTTAAATAAAAAAAATTCCGATTTTGCTCCTTTTGTCAGTACAGGTCACAAGGAGCCTCCTTCCCCAAGGTGATTAAAAAAAAAACACTGAGAGGTGGTGTTTCTGTCGTAACTTGTTCGAACTGCATGAAGGTACCAACATCCTATATTCGAAACTTCTTAGTTATTTGTTTTTAATAATGGAATATACAATATAATTATAATTCTTATTCTATTTATCATGGTAATAATGAGAGGTTAGGGTGGAAACATGTGTTTGGGAAATGGAAGCCAAGTCAAAGTTCGAACAGATGCTAGAACGCGAAGCTACAACTCACCCCTTTCTTAAGTGTGCATTACCCCTGTGTTAAGTTTGTATAATTGATAATTAACACTATAAAAAATAAACCACAGGGCTAACGCACATAACAAGACATGTTGTGCTTGCCAGAACATAGGAGCAATGAGATAATGTTTAATCACGAGTGAAACAAGCTACGGTAGAGTAAAAATCAATAAATCATTAGCTCAAATAAGTAAGGAAGTATTTTAAGTACGATGAATACTGCTACCAACGACTACATAGAAAATGGGATGGAAAACCATGTTTTCTATGCATTCAGAAGTCCAGGCAAACAAAGGCTCCAGTGTTTTAACTGTTTCATTACTACACTATTAGTTGGTTTTGATAACGGTAACCGTTTTATATTACAATGACTGGCAAAGTCAACTAAGTTTAAAAAAGTTGATTTAAATATTATGCAGAGCCTTAGTATAACGACGTATAGGACCTCTCACCTGCATAGAACACTACTTAACCTAACCTACAAGCCATCCTTACCTACTTACCTAAAGAGAGGCTAATGGCACCCAGCAACCCACCCTAGACTGCAGTATTCTCATCGACAGAGTTGAAAATAAGGGAGTTATAGGGCATGGCCATCATCATACATACACCCCTAAAATACAATTAGGTAATTCTATACAATAGCTCAGCCACTAATATTTTTTTATTTTTTTCTGATAAACTACTTAGTGCTTTATCTAAAGCCAACCTTTTTCTTGAGGAGGAACAGTAATTTTACCATATTTGTTAACCTTTCCAATCTTGGAAGACACCCATGGTAAACCGGGGTTTTTGGGTGGGGAATGAAAGAAGCATTCGTATTTACATACGAATAATGGCACACGTAGAATTAGCAATAAACAAGGCCATCAGCTAACCTAAACAAACTAGCTAACCTAACCTAGTAGCCGTATCCTTACCTAGCAGAGAGGGATTCGCACCCCTGCGACCCCCCCCCCCCCCCGTTACATAGCCATATCAAATATGAGGCAGCTTAAAACCCTTTGTGTAGTTACTTGGGTTGGAGGGTAAAGGTGAGCTGCACCTTTACGACCCAATACCCAATGCACAATAACCTCAAGAATGAATAAGCACCAATCATTTATAGTTTTCTGAGAAATTCTTAATTCATTTCCAACAAATTTAGAACTAAATTTAACACCAATATAATCATATACAAGAAACAAATTAGATTCTATATCAAAATGAGACTTTTCAAACCAAGTTCCCTTAAAAATGGATACGTAAAAACTACACCAATTTTCTCACTTTCTTCTTGTTTTTCAATACTGTACAACATGCCTTCTGTCACACCAAAATGTTTTTTTGTTAATATCAAGTCGGCACTTAGAACCAAAGGTGGGGCAAATATTGTCACTTTCACTTTTAATAACACAGTAATCTTGGCAGTACAGTACTTTATTATTCTTTTAATGTTACCACAATAGAGCAAAACAAAATCTTTATAATTTAAATAATTTAGACAAGAACTTGGGAGAAAATCCACAGTAATTGATATTATAGTAAATAGTAAATGTGAAACCTCTCCAGAAGTTGAAGGTTCAAACCACCTACATGACTCTCAAATACCTGAAAAATTTGCTGTGGAAATTGTGTAAAATGTCCAAAAGTGTTCAATTATGGGGACATTGAATTACTGGAATCCCCTTGAAAACTACCGAAATCCCCTACAGTATCACTGCAAACCCTTAGAAATCGATAAATAATGTGTTTTTATTCATTTACATTATTTTTTAGCAAATTAATTAAATAAAATGTGCATTTTAAAGAATTTTCTATATAACCTATACACAATACATAAACAAACCTAACCTAACCTGCAAATATATAAAAAATATAAATGCTAAAAAATGTTATTTTCATTAGTAAAATAAAGTTTTGAATATACTTACCCGATAATCATGTAGCTGTCAACTCTGTTGCCGACAGAAATCTACGGTCGGGATACGCCAGCGATCGCTATACAGGTGGGGGTGAACACCACAGCGCCATCTGTGGTCAGGTACTCCAGTACTTCTTGTCAACACCACCTCAATTTTTTCCTCGGTCCACTGGTTCTCTATGGGGAGGAAGGGTGGGTCAATTAAATCATGATTATCGGGTAAGTATATTCAAAAATTTATTTTACTAATGAAAAATGTTATTTTCATTAGTAAAATAAATTTTTGAATATACTTACCCGATGATCATGTAGCTGTCAACTCTGTTGCCCGACAGAAATCTACGGTCGGGATACGCCAGCGATCGCTATACAGGTGGGGGTGTACACAACAGCGCCATCTGTGAGCAGGTACTCAAGTACTTCTTGTCAACAAGAACTCAATTTTTCTCCTCGGTCCACTGGTTCTCTATGGGGAGGAAGGGTGGGTCCTTAAATTCATGATCATCGGGTAAGTATATTCAAAAATTTATTTTACTAATGAAAATAACATTTTTCAATATTAATCTTACCCGATGATCATGTAGCTGATTCACACCCAGGGTGGTGGGTGGAGACCAGCATACATGTTAACAAAGAAGCTAAGTATCCCGTATTTCATTTTATTAGTTATTCAAAAATAACATAAAATAAATAAGTACCTGGTAAGGAAGACGACTTGAACCATTACTCTGCCTTTATTAAGTACGTCTTCCTTACTGAGCGTAGCGGTCCTCTTAGGATGCTGAACGACTCTTAGGTGCTGAAGTATAAAGGGCTGCAACCCATACTAAAGGACCTCATCACAACCTTTAACCTCGGCGCTTCTCAAGAAAGAATTGACCACCCGCCAAATCAACAAGGATGTGGAAGGCTTCTTAGCCGACCGTACAACCCATAAAAAGTATTCAAGAGAAAGGTTAAAAAGGTTATGGGATTATGGGAATGTAGTGGCTGAGCCCCCGCCTACTACTGCATTCGTTGCTACGAATGGTCCCAGGGTGTAGCAGTTCTCGTAAAGAAACTGGACATCTTTGAGATAGAATGATGCGAACACTGACTTGCTTCTCCAATAGGTTGCATCCATAACACTCTGCAGAGAACGGTTCTGTTTGAAGGCCACTGAAGTAGCCACAGCTCTCACTTCATGTGTCCTTACCTTCAGCAAAGCAAGGTCTTCTTCCTTCAGATGAGAATGTGCTTCCCTAATCAGAAGCCTGATTTAGTAAGAAACTGAGTTCTTAGACATTGGAAGAGAAGGCTTCTTGATAGCACACCATAAGGCTTCTGATTGTCCTCGTAAAGGTTATGACCTTTTTAGATAGTACCTAAGAGCTCTAACTGGGCAAAGTACTCTCTCCAGTTCGTTCCCCACCAAGTTGGACAGGCTTGGGATCTCGAACGACTTAGGCCAAGGACGTGAAGGAAGCTCGTTTTAGCAAAAAACCGAGCTGCAAGGAACATGTAGCCGTTTCAGATGTGAAAACTATGTTCCTGCTGAAGGCGTGGATCTCACTTACTCTTTTAGCTGTTGCCAAGCACACGAGGAAAAGAGTTTTTAATGTGAGGTCCTTAAAAGAGGCTGATTGGAGAGGTTCAAATCTTGATGACATAAGGAACCTTAGGACCACGTCTAGATTCCAGCCTGGAGTGGACAACCGACGTTCCTTTGAGGTCTCAAAAGACCTAAGGAGGTCCTGTAGATCTTTGTTGGTGGAAAGATCCAAGCCTCTGTGGCGGAAAACCGCTGCCAACATACTTCTGTAACCCTTGATCGTAGGAGCTGAAAGGGATCTTACGTTCCTTAGATGTAACAGGAAGTCAGCAATCTGGGTTACAGTGGTACTGGTTGAGGAAACTGCATTGGCCTTGTACCAGCTTCGGAAGACTTCCCATTTAGACCGATAGACTCTGAGAGTGGATGTCCTCCTTGCTCTGGCAATCGCTCTGGCTGCCTCCTTCGAAAAGCCCCTAGCTCTTGAGAGTCTTTCGATAGTCTGAAGGCAGTCAGACGAAGAGCGTGGAGGTTTGGGTGTACCTTCTTTACGTGATGTTGACGTAGAAGGTCCACTCCTAGAGGAAGAGTCCTGGGAATGTCGACCAGCCATTGCAGTACCTCTATGAACCATTCTCTCGCGGGCCAGAGGGGAGCAACCAACGTCAGCCGTGTCCCTTTGCGAGAGGCGAACTTCTGAAGTACCCTGTTAACAATCTTGAACGGCGGGAATGCATACAGGTCGAGATGGGACCAATCCAGCAGAAAAGCATCCACGTGAACTGCTGCTGGGTCTGGAATCGGAGAACAATACAACGGGAGCCTCTAGGTTATCGAGGTAGCGAACAGATCTATGGTTGGCTGACCCCACAGGGCCCAAAGTCTGCTGCAAACATTCTTGTGAAGGGTCCACTCTGTGGGATGACCTGACCCTTCCGGCTGAGGCGATCTGCCATGACATTCATATCGCCCTGAATGAACCTCGTTACCAGCGTGAGCTTTCGATCTTTTGACCAGATGAGGAGGTCCCTTGCGATCTAGAACAACTTTCACGAATGAGTCCCTCCCTGCTTGGAGATGTAAGCCAAGGCTGTGGTGTTGTCAGAGTCCACCTCCACCACCTTGTTAAGCTGGAGGGACTTGAAGTTTATCAAGGCCAGATGAACCGCCAACAGCTCCTTGCAATTGATGTGAAGTGTCCTTTGCTCCTGATTCCATGTTCCCGAGCATTCCTGTCCGTCCAAAGTCGCACCCCAGCCCGTGTCTGATGCATCCGAGAAGAGACGGCGGTCAGGTTTCTGAACAGCCAAAGGTAGACCTTCCTTGAGAAGAAAGCTGTTCTTTCACCACGTTAGAGTAGACCTCCTCTCTTCGGAAACAGGAACTGAGACCGTCTCTAGCGTCATGTCCTTTATCCAGTGAGCAGCTAGATGATACTGAAGGGGGCGGAGGTGGAGTCTCCCTAACTCGATGAACAGGGCCAGCGATGAAAGTGTCCCTGTTAGACTCATCCACTACCTGACTGAGCATCGGTTCCTTCTCAGCATGCTCTGGATGCATTCTAGGGCTTGGTAGATCCTTGGGGCCGATGGAAAGGCCCGAAAAGCTCGACTCTGAAGCTCCATACCCAGGTAGACAATGGTCTGGGATGGGACGAGCTGGGACTCCTCTAAATTGACCAGGAGGCCCAGTTCCTTGGTCAGATCCATAGTCCATCTGAGATTCTCCAGACAGCGACGACTTGTGGGAGCTCTTAAAAGCCAGTCGTCTGACGGAGCCGGACACAAGATCATGGTACTGCTGCACAGTCTGTGAACTGTCAACCATGGGGAAGCGAGGAAGTACAGCGACAACCCGAAACTGTCTAGACTGTCTGGGTAGTACAGACAACTCCTTATCGGGTTGCTGAGGTTGCCGCACTGCGTCACAACAAGTCACCTCTGCTGGTTGTTGAACGTCTTCCCAGTGACACACTGACTCCGTAAACAAAAATCCTCTAACAAGGACTAAGCTTGGACTGCATGTCTTGCAACAAAGCTCAAGGTCTATGGGAGCAGGTGTGGCAACAGACGGGGTTAGCGACTGAAGCGGAACCATTACCCTCCCTGGAAGCATGTTATGCTTAAATAAAAGTCCATAGGAAGCTAAGCAGCTTAAGGCTCCTCTCCAAATGACAGAGTCCTCAAGGGAATATCAGAAGGAGGGAGAATAGCACTTTCTCATCTACAGGAACCATATCCGAGAAAAGCTAAGTTCTTTCAGTGAGGGTTTCACTGGTGCAAAAGCAGCAGACCAGAAGGCAACGTTATGAAACTGCTTGACAGTCTTGTGAGTTGGCAACAACCAAAGATGTGTGACTGAGGAGCATGCGGTAAGGTATGCAGAGCATGCGGTAAGGTATGCAGAGCATGCTGTAAGGTATGCAGAGCATGCTGTATGCAGAGCATGCTGTAAGGAATGCAGAGCATGTTGTAAGGAATGCAGAGCATGCTGTATGCAGAGCATAGTATGCAGAGCATGCTGTAAGGTATGCAGAGCATGCTGTAAGGTATGCAGAGCATGCTGTAAGGTATGCAGAGCATGCTGTAAGGTATGCAGAGCATGCTGTAAGGTATGCAGAGCATGCTGTATGTAGAGCATGCTGTAAGGTATGCAGAGCATGTTGCATGGCATGCGGCTTATGCTGCATGGGATGAGGCTCATGCTGCATGGGATGAGGCTCATGCTGCATGGTATGAGGCTCATGCTGTATGGGATGAGGCTCATGCTGCAAGGGATGAGGCTCATGCCGCATGGGTTGAGGAGGATGCCGCATAGTATGAGGCTCCTGCCTCATGGGTTGAGGAGGTTGCCGCATAGCATGAGGCTCCTGCCTCATGGGTTGAGGAGGATGCCGCATAGCATGAGGCTCCTCATAGCATGAGGCTCCTGCCTCATGGGTTGAGGAGGATGCCGCATAGCATGAGGCTCCTGCCTCATGGGTTGAGGAGGATGCCGCATAGCATGAGGCTCCTGCCTCATGGGTTGAGGAGGTTGCCGCATCGCATGAGGCTCCTGCCTCATGGGTTGAGGAGGATGCCGCATAGCATGAGGCTCCTGCCTCATGGGTTGAGGAGGTTGCCGCATAGTGCTGGAACCCGGCAACTCCCAATGCGGCAACTCACGCATGAAAGCAGGAGGCGCAGCAAGAACATGCGTCTGGCAGGGTGGACTGCGCATCGGAGGTGGAGCTCTCACAGGTGGAGGGTGGGAGCAGGCAGCCGCAGTATCTGCTGAGCGCACAACCTCGGCGGGTTGTAGGTTAACAGGCTGCATTGTCAACCTTCCAGCATGATACTCCTGTATGAAGGAGCAAGCTGAGACTGTATAGTCTGCAGCATGGACCACTAGGGTCTATGAAAGACAACAACAAACGGAGCTACTGTCCGTTGAGACTGAGGGTCTAAAACAGCTGGTGCGGCAACAGACGGAGTTACTGCCTGTTGCGGTACCACCTTGCCTCTCTGGGAGGTGTGCAGTTGTCGTACTGCAGCAAGTCCGAACTGACCCAGTGGCTACACCTAGGCCGTTGGACTTGCGCGGAAGGGACCGACTTGCACTTAAAAGCTGCAAGATTTGGTCCATGGTTTCTGCGAGAAACCTCTTCCGCAGACGAGGAATAAATGGGCTCTCTCGTCTTTGTGTGGGTGGGGTGATCACGTCGGCTACGTGAGTGGATACACCCGAAACCACGGAGGGAAACGTCTGTTCGTCGATCAAGGCCTGATGAACCCATAAGTCCTTCGACGTTACTTCTCCCCTGGGCTTGGGAGCTTGTAAGAGGTCCCAGACTAGGCGAACAACTGGCACGAACAGACGAACCCTCGAACGCAACACTGTAACACTTTGCGCTTATCACTTTATCACTTTTGATTTTCTGTTTGCACTTATTTCACTGAACTCGAAACTTTAAGTGGTTTGTACCTGAAACACGCAATCCTATCCTTCATTAAAAGTTAGTAATTGCGAAAACAGTATTACAATGTAACAGAAAAACATAATGAAAGATAAAGAATTCAGTGGCTGGAAAAGAGACTAAACACTAGATCAAATAAACTACGTTTAAAATCTCTCACCGCATAAAGCCTGGGAACAAGAATAAAACTCTAGAAACGTTTTACCTTCTTCCCCTAAAGAGACTAGGGAGAAGAGCAAAAACGATAACAACGTTACCCGCTTGAACGAAACGTTTATCCTCCTCTCTCTCCCTCCGTCTCTATCTCTCTCTCTCTCTCTCTCTTGACTTAGAACCTGAGAGATGAGCCCAATTATATATATCGTTAAAACATATTATTGTTAAAGGAAAAAAACTGAAAGATTTCCCAAATAAAAAGTTCCTTTATTAGAATTAAAACCATTTAAGCTAAGAAAGAATGAACAAAACGCTAGAATCGGTTTACTCTTACTACAACGTGAAACCGTGAATACTCTCTCTCTATCGTAACGATAGAGCGCAAGTTGAACGTTCTGAACGTCAACAACTGCGGAGACAAAACAAAACGTTAGTTCAACTTTGAAAACAGTACGAGACTATCAAAGAAATTCTTTCAAAAACATTAAAATTAAAATAGCATAAAATCTTAACAGGCAGAAACGATATGACGGGCTCAATGTTAATTAACTTCGGTTCCAAGAAAAGACCGCCTACTATTAGGAAAGGTCGCATATAAACAAACATAAAAATTAATTTTTATCAATTTATAATAAAAGGAAGTTAATCGAAGAGGCCTATAAAAGGCGGAGAGATATAAAATAAATCTATAACTTTGTTAAGCAAAATTAAGAAAGAGAGTCTATACTCTCTTCGACACCAACACTTCCGTCTAAGGGAAGGGTCGGCCATTTAAAAGTGAAAGAGAGTTCATACTCTCTTCGTCACCAAAATTAAATCAAATTAATTCCAAAAACTTGCTAAGCTAATGATAAAGCTTCCTGAATAGCGAAGGCTAAACTCTAGAGCAAATACATCACCAAATCGTGAACAATAACTCCAGAATCAACAGCGTATCCAAGTAGGTCTAGCCGGTGGCACGACAGAGGAAAAATTGAGTTCTTGTTGACAAGAAGTACTTGAGTACCTGCTCACAGATGGCGCTGTTGTGTACACCCCCACCTGTATAGCGATCGCTGGCGTATCCCGACCGTAGATTTCTGTCGGGCAACAGAGTTGACAGCTACATGATCATCGGGTAAGATTAATATTGAAAATAACATTTTTCAATATTAATCTTACCCGATAATCATGTAGCTGATTCACACCCAGGGTGGTGGGTGGAGACCAGCATATATGTTAACAAAGAAGCTAAGTATCCCGTATTTTATTTTATTAGTTATTCAAAAATAACATAAAATAAATAAGTACCTGGTAAGGAAGACGACTTGAACCATTACTCTGCCTTTATTAAGTACGTCTTCCTTACTGAGCGTAGCGGTCCTCTTAGGATGCTGAACGACTCTTAGGTGCTGAAGTATAAAGGGCTGCAACCCATACTAAAGGACCTCATCACAACCTTTAACCTCGGCGCTTCTCAAGAAAGAATTGACCACCCGCCAAATCAACAAGGATGTGGAAGGCTTCTTAGCCGACCGTACAACCCATAAAAAGTATTCAAGAGAAAGGTTAAAAAGGTTATGGGATTATGGGAATGTAGTGGCTGAGCCCCCGCCTACTACTGCATTCGTTGCTACGAATGGTCCCAGGGTGTAGCAGTTCTCGTAAAGAGACTGAACATCTTTGAGATAGAATGATGCGAACACTGACTTGCTTCTCCAATAGGTTGCATCCATAACACTCTGCAGAGAACGGTTCTGTTTGAAGGCCACTGAAGTAGCCACAGCTCTCACTTCATGTGTCCTTACCTTCAGCAAAGCAAGGTCTTCTTCCTTCAGATGAGAATGTGCTTCCCTAATCAGGAGCCTGAATAGGTAAGAAACTGAGTTCTTAGACCTTGGAAGAGAAGGCTTCTTGATAGCACACCAAAAGGCTTCTGATTGTCCTCGTAAAGGTTATGACCTTTTTAGATAGTACCTAAGAGCTCTAACTGGGCAAAGTACTCTCTCCAGTTTGTCCCCCACCAAGTTGGACAGGCTTGGGATCTCGAACGACTTAGGCCAAGGACGTGAAGGAAGCTCGTTTTAGCAAAAAAACCGAGCTGCAAGGAACATGTAGCCGTTTCAGATGTGAAAACTATGTTCCTGCTGAAGGCGTGGATCTCACTTACTCTTTTAGCTGTTGTCAAGCACACGAGGAAAAGAGTTTTCAATGTGAGGTCCTTAAAAGAGGCTGATTGGAGAGGTTCAAATCTTGATGACATAAGGAACCTTAGGACCACGTCTAGATTCCAGCCTGGAGTGGACAACCGACGTTCCTTTGAGGTCTTAAAAGACCTAAGGAGGTCCTGTAGATCTTTGTTGGTGGAAAGATCCAAGCCTCTGTGGCGGAAAACCGCTGCCAACATACTTCTGTAACCCTTAATCGTAGGAGCTGAAAGGGATCTTACGTTCCTTAGATGTAACAGGAAGTCAGCAATCTGGGTTACAGTGGTACTGGATGAGGAAACTGCATTGGCCTTGTACCAGCTTCGGAAGACTTCCCCTTTAGACTGATAGACTCTGAGAGTGGATGTCCTCCTTGCTCTGGCAATCGCTCTGGCTGCCTCCTTCGAAAAGCCCCTAGCTTTTGAGAGTCTTTCGAAAGACTGAAGGCAGTCAGACGAAGAGCGTGGAGGTTTGGATGTACCTTCTTTACGTGAGGTAGACGTAGAAGGTCCACTCCTAGAGGAAGAGTCCTGGGAATGTCGACCAGCCATTGCAGTACCTCTATGAACCATTCTCTCGCGGGCCAGAGCGGAGCCAACCAACGTCAGCCGTGTCCCTTTGCGAGAGGCGAACTTCTGAAGTACCCTGTTGACAATCTTGAACGGCGGGAATGCATACAGGTCGAGATGGGACCAATCCAGCAGAAGAGCATCCACGTGAACTGCTGCTGGGTCTGGAATCGGAGAACAATACAACGGGAGCCTCTAGGTTATCGAGGTAGCGAACAGATCTATGGTTGGCTGACCCCACAGGGCCCAAAGTCTGCTGCAAACATTCTTGTGAAGGGTCCACTCTGTGGGGATGACCTGACCCTTCCGGCTAAGGCGATCTGCCATGACATTCATATCGCCCTGAATGAACCTCGTTACCAGCGTGAGCTTTCGATCTTTTAACCAGATGAGGAGGTCCCTTGCGATCTAGAACAAATTCCACGAATGAGTCCCTCCCTGCTTGGAGATGTAAGCCAAGGCTGTGGTGTTGTCAGAGTCCACCTCCACCACCTTGTTAAGCTGGAGGGACTTGAAGTTTATCAAGGCCAGATGAACCGCCAACAGCTCCTTGCAAAAGATGTGAAGTGTCCTTAGCTCCTGATTCCATGTTCCCGAGCATTCCTGTCCGTCCAAAGTCGCACCCCAGCCCGTGTCTGATGCGTCAGAGAAGAGACGGCGGTCGGGTTTCTGAACAGCCAAAGGTAGACTTCCTTGAGAAGAAAGCTGTTCTTTCACCACGTGAGAGTAGACCTCCTCTCTTCGGAAACAGGAACTGAGATCATCTCTATTATTATTATTATTATTACTATCCAAGCTACAACCCTAATTGGAAAAGCAAGATGCTATAAGCCCAGGGGCTCCAATAGGGAAAAATAGCCCAGTGAGGAAAGGAAATAAGGAAATAAATAACTGAAGAGAACAAATTAACAATAAATCATTCTAAAAAAAGTAATGTCAAAAGAGATATATCATATATAAACTATTAACAACGTCAACAACAAAAATGTCTTATATAAACTATAAAAAGACTCATGTCCGTCTGGTCAACAAAAAAGCATTTGCTCCAACTTTGAACTTTTGAAGTTCTACTGATTCAACAACCCGATTAGGAAGATCATTCCACAACTTGGTAACAGCTGGAATAAAACTTCTAGAGTACTGCGTAGTATTGAGTCTTATGATGGAGAAGGCCTGGCTATTAGAATTAACTGCCTGCCTAGTATTACGAACAGGATAGAATTGTCCAGGGAGATCTGAATGTAAAGGATGGTCAGAGTTATGAAAAATCTTATGCAACATGCATAATGAACTAATTGATCGACGGTGCCAGAGATTAATATCTAGATCAGGAATAAGAAATTTAATAGACCGTAAGTTTCTGTCCAACAAATTAAGATGAGAATCAGCAGCTGAAGACCAGGCAGGAGAACAATACTCAAAACAAGGTAGAATAAAAGAATTAAAACACTTCTTCAGAATAGATTGATCACCGAATATCTTAAAAGACTTTCTCAATAAGCCAATTTTTTGTGCAATTGAAGAAGACACAGACCTTATATGTTTCTCAAAAGTAAATTTGCTGTCAAGAATCACGCCTAAAATTTTGAAAGAGTCATACAAATTTAAAGAAACATTATCAATACTGAGATCCGGATGTTGAGGAACCACCGTCCTTGACCTACTTACAATCATACTTTGAGTTTTGTTAGGATTCAACTTCATACCCCATAATTTGCACCATGCACTAATTTTAGCTAAATCTCTATTAAGGGATTCACCAACCCCAGATCTACATTCAGGGGATGGAATTGATGCAAAGAGAGTAGCATCATCTGCATATGCAACAAGCTTATTTTCTAGGCCAAACCACATGTCATGTGTATATAGTATGAAAAGTAATGGGCCAAGAACACTACCCTGTGGAACACCGGATATCACATTCCTATACTCACTATGGTGCCCATCAACAACAACTCTTTGAGATCTACTACTTAAAAAATCAATAATAATGCTAAGAAACGACCCACCCACTCCCAACTGTTTCAGTTTGAAAACAAGGGCCTCATGATTAACACGGTCAAAGGCAGCACTAAAATCAAGGCCAATCATACGAACTTCCCGACCACAATCAAGGGATTTCTGCACTGCATTGGAGATTGTAAGAAGGGCATCACATGCTCCAAGGCCTTTCCGAAAACCAAATTGCAAACTAGGGAATAGATGATTACCTTCAGCAAACCTATTGAGACGTTTTGCCAGAAGACGTTCAAAAACTTTAGATAATATGGGAGTTATGGAAATTGGGCGGTAATCAGTGGGACTTGAGCTACCACAAACACATTTACATAGAGGAGTAACATTACCAATTCTCCAACAAGTGCTAAAAGCTCCTCTTCTTGCTAACTTGCGCAAAATAACAGATAACTTTGGAGCTAAGAAATCTGCTGTCTTTATAAAAAACAAAGGAAAAATACCATTAGGGTCTACACCTCCATAAGCATCAAGGTCCATCAACAGAGCTTTAATCTCACGAGATCGAAAAGCTAAACTAGTTAGTTTAGCCTCAGGAAAACAGGAATGAGGAAGTTCAAGTTTTTCATTACTCTGTTTACTGTCAAAAACATCAGCCAAAAGGGTTGCCTTTTCCTTTGGACAGTGAGTGACTGAGCCATCTGGTTTAAGTAAAGGAGGAACTGTTGCATCTACACCAAAGAGTGCAGATTTAAGGGTAGACCACCATTTATGTTCCTGAGTTGTACCAGAGAGGGTTTCTTTTATGATTAAATTGTACTCCTTTTCAGTTGAAGCATAAACTCTCTGAGCAAAAGCTCGAAGCTGAGTATAGTTGTTCCAGGTCAAATCTGATCTGTTACCCTTCCAAAGGTGATAGGCCTCCTGCTTCTCCAAATAAGCACGTCTACAATCATCATTGAACCACGGTTTGTCCTTCATTCGGTACCTTAGCACACGAGAAGGGATACGCCTATCAATTATGTTGACTAGATTCTCATTCAAAGGGACAACAGGATCTACACTATTATATAATTGTGACCAATTCAAGCACAAAAGATCATGCAAAATCCCATTCCAGTCTGCTTGGGATTTCATATAAATTTTACAAGAATATGATATATCAGGGACAGGCTGCTCAGTCTTCACTAATAATGAAATCAAGGCATGATCAGAAGTCCCGACTGGAGAACCAACCTTACTAGTTATAACGCCAGGGGAGTCAGTGTATACGAGGTCCAAGCAATTACCAGACCTGTGAGTAGCTTCATTTATGATTTGCTCAGCCTGATTCTGAGGCAAAGTCTAAAGCTCTTAAGCCATGGCGATCGGTAGGAGAGATAGAACTCAACCACTCCTATGGTGAGCATTAAAATCACCAACAAAGACAAACGAAGCCTTTCTATCATCTTCTTGTATCTTAGCCATAATGGTAGAAGACAATCAAAGATAGAATCATCCATGTCT